>NC_091803.1:10603381-10906411 GCF_041296235.1 Equus asinus | reverse complement strand
ACACCTTGGGCCAGCATGTGGGATACGAAGGTGAATAAAACAGAGCATCCACTGGGGCTTTGTTTCCCATTAGAAGGACTAAAATATTTTGGTAAAATGTGATGGCTGCCAAAATAGTAAAAGGCCCACTGTGGGATGTGACATATAGCATGTTATACAGAATAAATTAAAATACCTGGTCAAAGTGATTTCCTGATTACGTTTTTTCAGACTCTTCAGTCAGTGGTTTCCACCTGAACTGGGAAGATATTTCTGTTTTTTTGTCCATAAGCATCAGCTCAGTGCCTGTGGTTAATGTTCAGAGTTAACCCATTTTTCTTATAATGCCTGTGGTTTTTGTATTTGTTGTTGTTACTTAATATCCGAGCTCATCTTCCCATTTAATGTCTTTTCTTTCAAGCATAAAATTTCCCCTCCTATGCTGAAATAGCATTTTAAAGAAAAAAGGTTCCCATATGAGTGTGTATTTTTAGGGCTAAAAGCAAAGATCCTGTTAAGGTAAATACAAAAACTCCACTATCTAAGTTAGCCTTGGGGCTGGTTAAGACCCAGAAGGTGGCAGGTAGAAGGAAGTGCTCAGGCTGGTTTTGGAAATCAATGGGAAAGTGTAAAAGTGGAATTTCTTAATAATACCCCATCCGAAAACTAAGGTGACTTTGTTTTTACTCAATAATATAATGAGTTTTATTTTGAGTGATGCTGGATTTAATGGCTAAATCAATATGTGTATTTAGCCTTGGGCTTTATTTCCACAGTAAGTGACAGGAGATAAGCAGCCTTAGAGTGTGTTAATTGGTTTGTGTTTAGCATTTAGGCTAATCAGCAGTAGCAGAGGTGCCCTGGGCCACTTTGGGCCTGGTAATGGGCTTTATCTAAACCAGGCTTTGTTTATGTTATTGACTGGAGTTGAATTGCTCCTGTTTCTTATACACTTGAACGTTAAGCTGGATTTGCAAGTGTAACTCAAGAATTAGCCCAGGTCTGGAACAAGGCAAAGCAAATGAAAAGCAAGTATCATGCCATCCCTGGCATAGGACAGCTGTGAGGGGTAATAAGAGCTGGAGAAGACTTAGCTGGGTGAAGAAAACTTTAAACCAGGCATCAGAGCTCGAGGGACCACATGTGAAACCAGGATTTCTCAAATTCAGCACTATTGCCGCTTGGGGCTGGATAATTCTTTGGTGGGGGTTATCCTGTGCATGGGGGGGACGTTTAGAAGCATCCCTGACCTCCTTCCAGCAGAGGAGAGTAGCACTCCTGCCCCAAGTTTTGACAAACAAGTGTCTCCAGACATTGCCGACTATCTCCTGGGAGCCAGCATCACACCGGATTGAGAACCACTGGGTTAAATGAGGCTCAAATATAGCTTTGGTCCCTGCAGAGGTAGGCATGTATGTATGTGTGTATGTCGTTGTATTAGATGCTAGCATTTTAACAGTTTGGAGATTTCACGTAATTATCTGCATTTTGGGGTTCTCCTGAAATATGGGGAGATCTGTCCTCAGTGCCACATGGTAATTACCAACAGGAGGTGGTTAGTAGCTGTCCCTTTTCAAAAAGACACATGCTGTCCAGGCCCCCCTCTTCTGTGTCTCTCCCAGGCTGCTTCTCTCATTTGCCTGCACTGGCTCCTGGAGGCATTTGCTTTTCTAACTCCTGCTTTAACTTTTGCACTGTCAGAAGCTTATCCCTTCACGCCAGGAGGATTTGGGATCAGATGGAACTGAACTTGGGTCTTGGCTTGACCATTACCGCTTTTGAGACTTCTCTGTGTCTCAGTTTCCTTATCTGTTGTATGGTTTAGCCTCAGGAGCATCTGCAAAATGGGAATGTTAACGTATACAATTTAGAGAAGTTAGAGACTTAAAAGGCACCATATCTGAAAGCCCTAGAACTTAATAAATGTTGCTCCCCTGTCTCATTTTTTCAAATGCCCCTGGGCTTCTGTTCCGAAGGTGCCAGACTCATAAGATTAGGCCATTTCCTCTCTTTCTCATTTGCATCTTTTCAGGCCATGGAGACCGGAGCCTCTATCCATCAGCTGACAATGGCCGTCAGGGCCGCCGCACTTTGTTTTCATGAACTATGAGGGGAAATGGGGGTTTATGAGGCAATATCAAGGGAAGCTGCTTCAACACTACTTTTCTCTCTTTCCCCTCAAGGACAAACTTCTGGGGACCAAGGCAGTTAGATACAGTGCCCCCGTTACACACACACACACACAAATCAAGCAGGAAGTCAGGCATTCAGGACATGCAGCACGGATTCAGACTCAGCTGGCGTCTGTGAATTAGCTCCTAGGACCTTGAGGTCCTGAGTAATTTCTCCTGTACTGTCTCACTTGTCAGCTTCCGTCCTGCTGGTGGTCAGAGAAAGTGGGACGTTCTGAGTTAGTTTCGCTGGTGCTTCACTGGCCTTTACGCAGCTCCTTAAACCGTGGGGTCTTGTCCTGGAGTCTGTGCACATGCTGTTTCCTCTGTCTCACGTGTGCCTCTCCTCTCCCCCAAACCCTTTATCTAGTTACTTGTTCCCTTCCTTCAGCTCTCTGCTCAATTGTGAATTCCTCAGGGAAATGTCTTCTGATCACCTGATTCTGTTAGTTTGTTTCATGGCCTCATGCTCCTCCTCTCAAAGCGTCTGTCGTTGTTACCCTGTAGTCTCTTTAATAAGTATTTGTCTTCCCCGATAGACTTGCACTTCTCTCAGGTCAAAGGCCATATCTGATTTTGCACACCTTTATATCCTTAGCTCCCAGCATAGTGCCTAGAACATATTAGGTGCTCAATAAATATTTTCAAGTGAATGAGAGAATAGGTTTTCCTGGAGTAGCAATCTCCAGATTCCAGTGGCTTAACACAGCAAAGGGGTCTTTCCCCTTCAGGCACGCTTCTTGTCCACAGCAGTAGGCTCCAGCCTCTGCCGCATGTCATCCTTTCTCAGATGTGTAGGCAGAGGCAGCCTCTGCCATCTGGACTGTTGCATGGTCAGTGTGGCCAAATGTGCACCAGCTCTTAAATAGCCTTCCACCCAGAAGTGACATATTTCACTTCTACTCACATTGTATGGGCTAAAGCAGGTCACATGTTCTTGCTTAACCTCAGTGGGGTGGGAAGTGCAATGCTCCTGTGTAAAAACCAGTTTAACCGTCTTGGCTATAAGACCTGTGTGAACTACAGCCACTGACCTTGGGGAATCAGCTCTGCCAAGTCAGCCTTTCATTTTAGCTTAATTTATCCTGGCAGCGTGGGCCACATCTCCCTTGCTCTTAGGAAGCCCACATTAGCATCCATTCTTCCATTCCTTCAACTAACATTTTCAGAAACTGCATTCTGGGCCAGGCCCAAGGTGAGCAATGAGGCCAAAGATGAGTAAGGTATGGTCCCTGCCTTCAAGAGGTCTATAGACTAGTATGGGTGGGAGTTTTTAATGTGTTTACAGTCTAAGTGGCTTTACAGTGTGGAAAGTGTAATTTTTAAATATAGTTTTGTTTGTTAAGTTAGGGCTTTTAAATTGAGGTTCAAGGAAACCTGGCCATCTCTGGATATATTCTTGGATGTCTGTCACTGTCAAGTCTGAGAAGTATTCGTCTAGGGGGATATGTACATGGAATCAAATAAATGCAACAAAGTTTGATGACTTCACAAAGACACGTTATGTATAGTGCTGAGGGAATGACTAATTCTGCCTGTGGGAAGTGAAAGAAGCCTTCACAGAGGAGAGATTGTCTGAACTGGGTATTGAAGAAGAAGGCAGAATGACTAGATAACTTGTTAGAAGAGAGAGTATGTTTTGGAGCTGATAGCTGATTCCTAGTCTGGGATTTGCCATTGATCAGCTACATGATATTAAACAGTTCTCTTAATCTCTCTAAGCCCGGGTTTCTCTTCTGTAAGAATGGACATGACAACACTCCCTGTTGCGAGAACGGTTAGCACACATACCACATTCGCAGCTATCATTACCAGCTTGAGAAGGAAAAAAGAGTCCAAGTATGGAGGTACGTGTGCAGTGGCAGAAAGCTAAGACACAGCTTGGCATGGTTAGGAAAGTGGAAGTAGTTCAATGTGACTAGAGATATGGATTGCTAACTCAAATTGCTCCAGGGGCCAGGCAGGTAAGATCAGCAAGTGAAACCGGAGAATAAAGATGGGTGGAGACTATGGCAAACTGGAGAGCCCACCTATTGCCTGAAAGCATTGAAATTTAACTGTTTAAAACACACGAGCAGGTCCAATAAATCATGACTTCAGGCTGGGTTTGGCTGGTGGACTGCCAATAACAGCCTGATAACAGGCATGTGTGTGGTCATGAGTGTGTGTGCTTGTGTGCGTGTGCATGCAGAAACCGGGCTTGGAATGGAGACAATGTGAGGGATTATGATAGAAAGGGAGGCAAAATTACAAGGGCTATATGAGGTTGAGATCTGAGTTACAGAAGTGAGGATATGAAATCTGTAGATTCCAGGCTTCCCTTCCCATGTGTTATTCAAACCAAAATTAATGAAAGCCGGGCCAGGGCCAAAGAGCCTTTGGAGTTTCTGGAAGAGATTGAGAGGGCTGTAAAGTTGGAGAACCGAGTAGATTCTACACCTGAATAATCAGTTAATGCCTTTTTAATGATTGTGAAGGAGATATGTACAAGTTCCAAGTCAATCTCAAGGATTAATTAACCAAGGCAACAGGGCCTGTGTCTGAGCAGATAAGCCAGCAGAGAGTGGCTTGCAGACAAGCCCATTTTACCGTCAAACAGGAAGACACAGATTCACGTCTTACCTCCTCTCACGTGGCATCTGCAGAAAGGACTCAGCATTTTCCTGTCAAAGTGTATGAGTTTGAGGAGCAGGGAGAGGAGAAATGATATGCAAGAACACTAAAAAGAAAGGAAGGTTTGTTCCTCATCCAATGAGCCAAATCTAATAAAGAAAGCTCCAGGGAGAAGAAAATCAAGATTCAGGCAGCTGAGAAAACCTGGTTAGCGGAATCATCTCTAAGCACTATTGAAGATTTCCTGAAATTTGTAATTCCACTACCACAGTTTTTTGTTTCTCAGAAGCCACTAATATTTTTTCCATTGTTTATGAAAATGTCCAGGTACCCTAGCAATAAAGTTTGTACATCACAGCCGCGGCTGACATGTCCCTGTTGGGAAGACAAGCTGAAGAGCATGAGACAGTTAAATGGCATTTCGAGGCTTGAAATAGTACATTATAATTTTGCCCTTGTCTCTACCCCTGCGCTCCAGGAGGTATAGAGGCTGGGCCACATTCTTTATATTCCCCCTGCCTGTTCAAGGGCCGGGAACCTGGCAGGTGTTTGATCAATGCTTGTTGAATAAATTAATTTATTAAATAAGAAATTCACAGTAAAAGCCCAAGTGTGTTTGGAGAGGTCGCAACAAAGAGACCAGATCTTAGATTGGAGCTATTGTTAAAACGTGCAGTTCAGTAGAGTGGTCGGGGGCAAGGTCATCGAGAGCCTATTCCTAGTTTTACCACTTAAAAGCTGTGTGAATTTGGGCAATTCACTTAAGACACTTGCCTCAGTTTCCTCATCTATCAAAATGGTGAAGAGAACGTTATCTCCCTCAGGAGGTTGTTGTGAGCATCACATACATTAGTTGATATTAAATCTATGGGAAGCACACAATAGAATTCAATCAGTATTATTCCTGGGGTGTTTTCTGGTAACATTCAACACACATTTATGCAGATTCACCTAAAAGATCCTTGAATTTTCATTTAAGTGCCAGGTACTGAGTTCATTAATTTTGTAGGCTTAATTTTCTTTAATCCTTGATGACTGTGTTTTCTGTAGTTCAAATATGCCAAACTTGTTCCTACCTCAGGACCTTTGCACAAATGATTCTCCTCAGGTGTTCTCGAAGGGCTCTGTTGAAAAGAACACCCACTCCTACTGTCCCTTTCTCTTCCCTTACCTGCTTCATTTCCTTGGTGGCGCTTTTCATCATCTGAAGTTGTTCATTTGTGGTCCATCTCTCCTACTGGAATGTGAACTCCCTGAGGGCAGGGACCTCGTGTTGTTCGCTGCTGTACCCTGGGGGCCAATTCAATGCCTGGCACATGGTGGGCACTCCCTGAATACTTAGTGAATGGACGAATGAAAGTTCTGTCATCACCATTTTACACATGAGGACAGCATGTCTCAAAAAGGTGAAGTCACTTGCCCACTATATATAAGCAAAGGGACAGAATTAGGATTTATAGTCATGATTCCGAGGTCCGGGCTATTTCCACCACACCTATGTGACTTAATGTGTTGGAAACTACTCCTGGCTGTTACAGTGAGCTAAAGCTCTTGAACACAGCAGCTATGCTGAGCCACCAGAGAAAAGATTTTTAAGACAAAATTAATAAAATTGATGGTTAAAAATAGATGACCCTATTACACCTGTACTTGGAGTTAGCCAAACGGGAGGTTAAGGATATAGTCTTCTAGATGCCCAGTCTGCCCAAGATTTCTGACTCCAGCCACAAGTTCAGGGATCCTCAGGGCCACTCTCACTTCAGACCAGCTGGTTACAAATTTTGGGGTTCCCACAACTACCCTCGGGTGCAATATTTCACTGGAATGACTCTCAGAGCTCAGGAAAGTGCTATACTTATGATTGTGCTTTATTATAGCAAAAAGATACACATCAGAACCAGCCAAAGAAAGAGGCATATAGGGCAGAATCAGGCAGGCAGTTCCAAATGCAGAGCTTCTGTCTTCCTCAGAGATGCCTCATCCTCCGGACATCAGGTGTGGCCTTTCACATGTGGTATTGCCAAGGCAGGATGTTCCTCCAAGCTTTGTTGTCCAGAGTTTTCATTGAGGCTCCATGACTTCGGCATGACTGATTGAGTGATTGCCCATGTGGCTGAGCTCCATCTCCAGCCCTCTTCCCCTCCACCCACGTCAGGCTGCTGCTGCAAAGCTCAAAGCCTCTGAGCACAGGGTTGGTCTTTGTGGTCCGGGCACGGCCAGCCCCCTCTCAGGCAGTTGGGTAACAGTTTATAAACTATCTCTGGGCCCCCTTTGAGGAACTTCATTAGCATAAACTATTCGGGTGCGGCCCCTCATGAATAACAGAGACATTCCAGTCACTCAGGAAATTCTCCCAAGAGCGAGGACAAAGGTCAGACCTCTCTCTAGAGGCCAAATTCCTTACTCCTCAAGCTGTCTCTCCAATTTTTTGGATTTAAGTTAAACCAACATTTCTCGGCTAAGAGTTCTTGGAATCCAACCCAGGGACATTGTCAGGTAGGAGAGACATTTTTGGTTGTCACAACTGTGGTGGGAGGTGGTGCGACTGTTACCAAAATATGAACAGACCGATTTTGCCCTCTCACACGCTGTCTTGCTCCTGCAAACACAGCAACTCTGATGAGGCTATCCTTATAGGTAAGGATATAGGAATCTGCCTATAAATGTGGCGGTCAGACCAGGCCCCAAATATCTGATTCTGTTCACCTAGACATGCTGTAGGTCAGAGTAGCTCACAGGTGTGAGTACCGCTGGTATATACTACATCATTCTAGAAGCTACGTGGACAGGGCGTTAAATAACACCGAGTCACATAATTAGGACGTTACTCACATTTTACTTCTCTTTCTGTCTGATTTTGCCAAGGAGAGTGTCTGAGTTTGGGGCTAGTGTATCTTTAACACCTCTCTATCGTTAGCTTACCTCCTTGTTTTTTATAAAGAAAGAGGGGTTTTCGACTTGGACCCTTTATCGACAATGTCTACGTAAAATTTTAAAGTGTACTTCGTTTCTGTTTCTGATATATTTGTGCTTATCATCCATTTTTGGCAAATGATACCAGTTATGCTAAGTTTCCTTATACATATAATTTCTCTCAAGAAGTACAAGTTCTAATTTAAATGAGAGCTTTTTATGTAAAAGTCATTCAATTGAAAGACGATATTAAGTAAATGTGGTAGAAACTTGTGGTGCTCACTCATATCTGGTCCTCCCTTTGGGCATCCAAGGGAACTCTGTCCCGTTTTCCTGCAGGTAGACAGGGCCAGGACATTAGTCCTGGCTCAGAGGCAGGCTGAGGCAGGGAGTAGCCTGCGTGATCTCCCCACTGTCACTCAGCCACCATCCACCCAGAAGCCATGTGCTGAGAGGACCGTAAGCACTTTCTGGTGGAGCCTCCCTGAGGTGGGGGCAGAGCACAGCTCCTGCCAGCCAACACTGGGCACGTGGCATGAGCAAGAAGTAGGCATTGTCTGCATTAGACAATTGACACTTCAGGATTCGTTTGTTATTACAACATAGCCTAGCTCTCTTTGCAACACAGAAATTAGTACCAGGAGTGGGGTGATTTTATAACAACTGAAAATATGCAGCATTAGCTTAGCAGTTGGAAGATGAGGCGCCTGGAAACTGCTGTCAGAGGCCACTAGCATGGTTCTCCCTAGTGGGCAGCAGCAAACATTTGGTCACACTGTCCCTTGTGATAACTTGGGAGGCAGACCATGCACCTGATTGACTGATGGCTCTAAGAAAGAATTGGAAAATAAGATACTAGGAGTGTGTGTTGGCTGCATGTGGCAATATATTGTGTGAAAGCAATGAGCTAGGAAAAAATTGGTCAGTTTGTAGTCAGAAATAAAAAATAAATGAATAAAGAGATTCCAGCAATTGTTTGCATAATCATAGTCATAGAACAGGAGATAAGTAGTTCTGGCAAAAATGGAAACCCTTTATGGCAGCGCTGTCCGGAGCTGACTCTTTCTGTTGAGGAGTTACTGTTTAAATGAAGTCCCCTGTGTCAGGAGGGCACATGTCCAGGATCAGTCATCAGCAGAATCATGGAGTTCATGTGAAATCAGAACTAGGGTTCTTCAAGTTGGAAAGAGTCTTCAAGGAACTCCCTTGATGAATAAGGCTAAGATATAGGTTTAGGATATTTAATGCTGAAGGGCTGAGGGGTCAAGCGCCTTGAGAAGAAAACACAATTTGGAAGGAAAGGCAGGCTCCATGGATGGTACCTGAGGGAGATTGGGACAGCCAAGATTATGCTGAGAAGAACTGTCAGGAGGGAGCAGAGTGGGACTTCTGACATGAATTTTCAGAAGTCAGGGAGCAGCACCGGGATTCTAGAATGTGTTTTCTAAGGTAGGATTATGGGTGAGTTAGACAGCTGAGTCAAAAAGATACGCCAAAATGGCTCCTTGCACACATCTCCACTAGAGAGTTGATCACATGGCATTCCTCTTCCAGGCTCACCTATTATTCGACCTCTCTAGTTTGGGTGCTGCTTGAGAGCAGAGCTAAGGTCGTTGTCTCTATGCCCAGTGCCCAGCATGGGACCTAACCTAGGAGAGTGGGACTACGTTAAGATTTCATAGATGAATGACTAAATGAGTGAAAGTGGATAAAGGGAAATATAAATTGAGCAAGCAGCAGAGTTGGGGACCAGGGTTTATGTCTTGGTCAATAGGACGAGGAGTTGCAGAGAGAAGACTGGTCAGAACTGACAGTAAGGAACCAGAAGACTGGATGTTAGGACCCTCACTCATTCTTTCATTTATTCAGTCATTCAACAAACATTTTCTGTGCACTAGCTATGCTCCCGGCATGTTGCTGTGCTCTGGGGGGATCATGATGAGCAAAAGAGACATAATAATTGCCCTCAAAGAGCTTACAGCCTAGAAGACTCTATTTTACAGATGAGGAAACTGAGTCCTAGAGAGGGAAGGGTAATACAGCCAGCTATTGGCAAGGTCAGGAAAGGACACAATATCCTGACCTCTGCTTTTAAGTATTAGAAACTACACCAAAGACCGCAGCTAGTGCCCCAGGAGCCATATCTGGTCCTCAAAAACATTGTATTTGGCTCACATAGTGTTTGGAAAATTGGGAAATTCAGACAAACATCAAGTTTTCAAGTTTCTCTTGAAAATCAGAAGATCTGGCAACGCTGGGCCCATGCTTCCTCGTGGCAAAAAACTGACAGGAGCTAAATAGCAAGCAGGTGTTTACTTTCAACACAGTCACCCCATCTCCGTTCCCTTTGTGGCGCCACCTGTCTCCCGTAGTCATGTGACTTTGCAACCCCTGCTCCACACTATCTTTAATTTCCACATCTTGGTGCTAACGATTCTTCCAGCCGTCTAACAAAGGGTGGCAAACATCACATTCTTATCCTGCAAGTGGAAGCTTCCAGCTACTCAACTTTTCTTTCTCATCCGATCTCCCCTCCATCTTGCCTCTCAAGCCTGACTTCTACTCGAGCATAGGAGCAAAATGGCAGGGTGAGCTGACTCGGGATTCTCTCCCCTCCAAAATACAACAAAAGATTGGAAGAACTGAATTTCAGAGAATAAACATAATGCCAGCTTGTTAGAGACCTACAATACCAAGAAGGTGGAGATCATAAACCTTGCTTACACCTTCGGAGGCGCTGGAACGGTAGAGAGAACATCACTCCCTCCCCTAGAGTCTGCGATCGCTGCGGCCCGGGTCAGGAAGGAGCGGGGAAGGGGCCGCGTGACCAGGGGATCATCCAGGACTCCTGTCGCTGATTCAGTGGAGACCCGCTGACGGGGGGAATGCTTCCGTCCATGGGGATCCCATAAATCAAGGGCATTGGGAGACCAGAGAACAGAACTGATCTGAACCCAGACCGGCGCGTGTGAGTAAGAGCGCCCTCCCCGGCCCCCAACCCCCCACCCCCCACCCCCGGCAAAACCACTGGGCGCAGCCATCTTGTCCCAAGTCTGAGAGCTCATAACACGCTGCTCTTGACCCCCATCTAGTGGCGACAGGCTGTAACTACAACTGAATTCTACCACCATGCGAAAAAACCGCTCCTCTACCATCCAGCAATTTATAAAAGCCCCAGACCAGAAGGAAAACAATAAAAACACAGAATTAAGTCCTGAGGACTTGGAATTAGGTAAACTAAGTGATAATGAATTCAGAGCAGCTATAATCAAAAAACTCAATGAGGTAGAGAGAAAGATAGAGAAACAAGCCGAGTTCTGGAGTTACTTTACAAAAGAGAATGAAATCATAAAGAAGAATCAAACAGAATTACTTGAGATGAAAAACACAATGGACCAGATAAAACAGAATACGGATTCCCTGAATGCCCGTGTAGGCAACATAGAGGAGAAAATTAGCATAATCGAGGACAGACAGGCTGAATGGCACCAGACAGAGAAAGAAAGAGAACTAAGAATTAAAAAATGAGGAAAATATCCGAGAGATCATGGATTCAATGAGGAGTAAGAACATAAGGATCATAGGAATTCCCGAGAATATGGAAAAGGAAAATGGAACAGAAAGTGTGCTTAACGAAATTATTGAAGAGAACTTCCCAAATCTGGGGATCAATGGAGAAATGTGTGTAGAGGAGGGTTTTAGATCTCCTAGATTTGTCAATGTAAAAAGACCTACTGCAAGGCACATAGTAGTAAAGTTGGCAAATAGGAAAGATAAGGAGAGAATACTCAGGGAAGTAAGGGGAAAAAAGAGAATAACCTATAAAGGAGCCCCTGTCAGACTGTCAGCAGATTTCTCTACAGAAACCCTACAAGCTAGGAGAGAATGGAGTGATATATTCAAAGCTTTAAAGGATAAAAATCTTCAGCCAAGAATACTCTATCCAGCAAGAATTTCCTTCAGATATGAGGGAGAAATTAAATCTTTTCCAGACAAACAAAAGTTAAGGGAATTTGTAACTAAAAGCCCTCCATTATAAGAAATCCTCAAGAAGGCTCTCATACCTGAAAAAAGAAAAAAGGGAGAAAGGGGACACAATCCACAGACTAGGGAGACCGATGGATAGAACCAGAACAGGATAGCAAATATTCAATTATAGCATTAGGGTAGAGATAAGGAAACTACCAAAGCAAGGACGATCTTAGCACTCTAACTACAAATTAGTAAGACGAGTTGGAATAAAAAATGAAAATAATTATTTAGGAGGGGAAGAGCAAAGGGTCTAAATCAGTATTGGTCAAGTAGGTAAGAGACCACCAGAGAATAGACTATATTGTACACGAGATTCTAAATACAAACTTCAAGGTAGACACTAAAATAAAGTACAGAACAGAGGCACAAATCATAAATAAGGAAAAATCTAAGAAACCCAGCATAAGAAATTGCAATATTAAATGGGTAGTCTAAAGCACACAGGAAAAGAAACACAGGAAAACAAGATAATGAGCGACAGATTAACAGCATTAAGTTCACATGCATCAATAATCACTCTCAATGTAAACGGATTGAACTCTCCAATAAAAAGACACAGAGTGGCAAAATGGATTAAAGAACAAGATCCAACAATTTGTTGCCTCCAGGAAACACACCTCGGCCCCAAGGACAAACCCAGACTCAGGGTGAAGGGGTGGAGGACGATACTTCAAGCAAATAGCAAGGAAAAAAAGGCAGGTGTTGCAATTCTCATATCAGACCAAGTGGATTTCAAAATAAGACAGGTAGAGAGAGACACAGAGGGACAATATATAATGATCAAAGGGACACTTCATCAAGAAGAAATAATGCTTATAAATATCTATGCACCCAAGACAGGAGCACCAAGATTCATATAGCAACTATTAACAGACCTAAAGGAAGATGTTAAAAACAACACAATAATAGTAGGGGACCTCAACACCCCACTCACATCAATGGACAGATCATCCAGACAGAAAATCAACAAGGAAATAGTGGAGCTAAATGAAAAACTAAAACAATTGGACTTAATAGACATATATAGATCACTCCACCCTGAAAGAGCTGAATACACATTCTTCTCAAGTGCACATGGAACATTCTCTAGGATAGACCATACGTTGGGAAACAAGGCAAGCCTCTACAAATTTAAAAAAATTGAAATAATAACAAGCATCTTCTCAGATCATAGTGCTATAAGGCTAGAAATTAATTACAAGAAAAAAGCTGAGAAAGGCACAAAGATTTGGAGACTAAACAACACACTACTGAACAAGCAATGGATCATTGAAGAAATTAAAGAAGAAATAAAAAAATACCTGGAAACAAGTGAAAATGATAGCATGCCATAGCAACTCATATGGGATACAGGAAAAGCTGTGTTAAGAGGAAAATTCATCGCAATACAGGCACATCTTAACAAACAAGAAAAATCCCAAATAAGCAACCTTAAAGCACACCTAACTGAACTAGAGAAAAAAGAGCAAATGAAGCCCAAAGTCAGCAGAAGGAGAGAAATAATAAAAATCAGAACAGAAATAAACACTATTGAAACGACAAAGGCAGTAGGAAGGATCAATGAGACAAAGAGCTGGTTTTTTGAGAAGATAAATAAAATTGACAAACCACTAGCCAGACTTACAAAGAAAAAAAGGGAGAAAGTTCAAATAAACAAAATCAGAAATGAGCGAGGAGAAATAACAACAGACTCTGCAGAAATACAACAGATTATAAGAGAATACTACAAAAAACTATATGCCAACAGAATGCATAACCTAGAGGAAATGGATAAATTCTTGGACTCCTACAATCTCCCAAAGCTCACTCAAGAAGAGGCAGACAATTTGAACAGACCAATCACAAGGAAAGAGATTGAAACAGCAATCAAAAACATCCCAAAGAATAAAACCCCAGGACCAGATGGCTTTCCTGGGGAATTCTACCAAACTTTCAGAGAGGATTTAATACCTATCCTTTTCAAGCTATTCCAAAAAATTAGGGAAGATGGAACACTTCCTAACACATTCTATGAGGCCAACATCACGCTGATACCAAAACCTGACAAGGACGCCACGAAAAAAGAGAACTACAGGCCAATATCACTGATGAACATAGATGCAAAAATTCTAAACAAAATTTTGGCAACCAGAATTCAGCAATTCATCAAAAGAATCATACATCAGGATCAGGTGGGATTCATACCAGGGACACAGGGATGGTTCAACATCCACAAATCAATCAACGTGATAAACCACACCAACAAACTGAGGAATAAAAACCACATGATCATCTCAATAGATGCAGAGAAGGCATTTGACAAGATCCAACAGCCATTTATGATAAAAACTCTGAACAAAATGGGCATAGAAGGAAACCACCTCAACATAATAAAGGCCATATATGACAAACCCATAGCCAACATCATACTCAATGGGCAAAAACTGAACCCCATCCCCCTGAAAACAGGAACAAGACAAGGATGCCCTCTATCACCACTCTTATTTAACATAGTACTGGAGGTCCTGGCCAGAGCAAACAGGCAAGAAAAAGGAATAAAAGGAATCCAAACAGGGAGCGAAGAAGTGAAACTCTCGCTGTTTGCAGACGACATGATCTTATATATAGAAAACCCCAAAGAATCCATTGGAAAACTGTTAGAAGTAATCAACAACTACAGCAAAGTTGCAGGGTATAAAATCAATTTGCATAAATCAGTAGCATTTCTATACTCCAGTAATGAACCAACAGAAAAAGAACTCAAGAATACAATACCATTCACAATCGCAACAAAAAGAATAAAAATAGATTGGGGTAAATTTAACTACGGAAGTGAAGGACCTATATAATGAAAATTACAAGGCCTTTCCAGGACCAATTCTTTGATTTCAAAAGCCGCTATCTTAGAGCTTCATCAGAAAGCGTGTTTTTAGCCACACGTAACAAAGGGCTTTGATTCTTTCAGGTTACACAATAAGAATAGTTCGTTACTGCACATAAGGAGAAGTTTGGAAGGTAGGGTGGCGCCAAGGTTGGATAATTCAGCAGCTCAATGATGTCACTGGTGATCTGGTTATTCTTGGCTTTCTCCTCTCCTGTTGTGATAGGTCAGTTTTCTGTACAAGCTAGCTTTTCTTCATGGTCGTGAAGTAGATTCAGCAATATTAGGCATCACACCCAGAATCAACACCATCCAAAAGAACAAGAACGTGAAAAACAAGATATGACACCACATTTCTGGTGCCATTTTTTTTTTTTTTTATCAGAGAGGAAACCTTTCTCGGAAGCCGCCCAGCTGATTTCTGCTCAAGTCTGTTCTCCAGAATTGGGTCACATAGCTCCCCTGCATGAATCACTGGCAAGAGAAATGGGATCATCATAATTGTTTTGGATTAATCAGAGGTGTCCTCTAAGGCAGATGGGGAAATGGACACTGGTGCTCAAGCCATCAAAGAAGGAGCCACGAGAACCTGCTGCCACAGGGCAAAGGGGAGAATAGATGTCGTTATGGGTCACTTAAATGATAAATGACAAACCTTTTTATGTGCGTACATCTGTGGGCTAAGCATTTAGAAAATATCCTGCGACACATGATAGAATCCTTACTCCTAAGTCATTGTCTTCCCTCCTCGTTCAAAGGGCCCCTGTTTATAAATTTCTACTGCCTGAGTCCCAACTATACACCTTTGGAATATGAAAAAATACTCTTTTTAATTTCAGAAGTAAAATCTGTTTTACCTTTTCAAAAGTGAAAGTCAAACTCTGAGCTGGAGAATATCTGCATGCAGCCATGCCGTCGGGGAACTATAGAGAGGTCCATTCTTAAGAGGTAGTGTGGCTTTCATTGGCCGGTAATTGAAACACTGCCTACTGAGTGCTTACTGTTCAGTCTAACAGCCCAGCTTAATATTTCCTCTTCCAAGAAGACTTCCTTAGTTCACCCAGTCTGAGGTCCTGTTTCCAGTTCTCCGTGAACATTGTCTTCTCTGTAGTCTAGTTATTTAGGTCCACATTTACCTCCTCCTTGCTGACTAGTCTGTGAGCTCCTCTGGATCTGGGCCTCAATCTCATTCTGTTTCTCCAAACTGTGGTGCAGAGCTGGACATAGGACGTATGCAGCAATATTTCTATATGTTGATAAATGAATGAATACGTGACTGAACCAGCAGAGGAGTTAGCTGAGAACAACTTAATAACATTACTGCCAATCACGCCGCTACTAATGGTCAACACCCATGAAGCACGTTACCAATGTGCTGGGCGCTTAAGAGTCGCAACCTTATGAACTGGGCATTCCTTTATTACACGATGAAGAAACTGAGGCTTAGGAGAGGTTTGATACTTGCTCAAGTTGACACATCTGGTACCACGAGGGGCTGGGCCTAAACTCAGTTATGCCCGACTCCAGGGTCTTAAGCACTTTGCACATCTCAGGATGTGGTTGGATTATGTTCCATCACACGGGAAAGAAATGACCTGGATAACAGAGTCTTCTTAATTTTGGTCTAAATGGACTAAATAGGGTAAAAGAGTGAGTGGGTGTGAACTTGGGGTTCTGTTTTTAAACCTCCTGAAAATTTGTGATAAATGAATAGAAAACTCTGTTGCCTTGAATGGATGTGTTTGGTTATCAAGGAGAGAAGCTTCTCGATCTGCTTGTTGAGTGCAGCGTGGAGGCCTGGTCCCTGGGATAGCCCAGGGATGAGGTGGCCTCGGCAGCAACAACAGTTTGTTAAGAAGTTCAGGCTACCCAGCGTCTCCACTTGGATTTCCTCTCTAGGCTTTGGGAAGATGTTCATGGCACTGGATGGTTGTTGACATGTGTTGATTCCATCTCTTGGCAAAGCCTAACTGGTCCAGGCCCTTTTTACAATCCAGGCACAAAACTGTCTGAAGTCGGGATTAGACACAGAAACCCTGAGCTGTGGGCAGGAGGCACAGTAGCAGACTGTGTAAGAACATGGGCTTTGGCGTCAGAGGATCTCAGCTTTGAGCCCCGGGACTCCACAAATGTTATGCATTAGTTGTCATTTCATTATTATTCTGATCTTGACATGGTTACTAATTCCGAGAACTTGATCAAGTCATTCTTGGCCTTACAGATTTAGTTTCCTCAGCTGGAACTTGGGCGTGACAATACTCAGTTCCCAGAATTGTCATGAAGAAAAAATGAGATAAGGGAGGTGACATTGTAGCTCAGGGAGACCAGGGGCAGGCCTGGCTTTGTGGGCATGTGGCCTGTGCAGTTGCACAGGGCCCTGTGCTTAGGAGAGCTCCACGCTTGGTTTAATGATCTACTGTAGCCATCTTGAAATTCTTAATAATTTCTGAACAGGGGTCCTCACGTTTTCATTTTGCACTGGGCCCCACAAAGTCTGTTGCTGCTCTGCCTGGAGATCCCCTGGACATGTTACAGCACCAGTCCCAGGAGGAGAAAGATGCTCCCCAGAAGGAGCTGGCCAGGGAGGGGCTCTTCCTGGTTGGGAGAGCACCGTTTCCACATCTGGTGTCAAAAGGAGTGAGTGATCATCTGGCCCATTTTTTGGGGAACCAGGATGTGCTCTTCCTTACCCCTGGACCTTTGCACACCCTTTCCTCTTGCCAGTAACACTTTTCCCCTGCATGCCTGTCAAGACTGAACTCCTAGTCCTCCACATCTTTTGCTCTTTATGAGAAAAGACCTTTCAAACTTGCGAGCAAGTGGCATGATAGTATAGCCCTGGGGACGTTTGGGAATCTAGGCTTCCTTTAATGCAAGATCAATTTGTATCTCATCTTTGAGGAGTGAGTAGACATAGTGGGGAGGAATTGGACCCGGCACCAGCCAGCCTGGGTTCACATCCCAGCTCTGCCCCTTCCTAGCTCCATGACTTTGGGGGAGTTTCATAAACACTCAATCCTTCAGTCTCCTCATCTGTAAGAAGGAAATAATACTAAAATTACCTACATTCATAGGTCAGCTAGGAGGAGCAGATGAACCCATGCAGACACAGCAGCTGGAGCCATGCCTTTGCAGAGTGGGTACTCTTGTCCATAAGCTAGAATTATGATGCTTTTCCACGCTCTGTGACCTGATTAACTGAAAGACCTTTAGAATCAGTAAGAACCAGTTTGCAACTGTCCCTGGGAACTTGCTAGCTGTGCGAACCCAGGCACAAGCTGTTATATCTTGATCTTACCCCTTCAATCATAGGAATTCTGGGAGTAAGACCTGCGATCAGCTGCAAGAGGTAGGATGTGAGGGAAGGAGCATAGGTTCGGGTCTTAGAAGCCAGCGCGTACATTTCATCTCTTCTCTTTACCAGCTGTGTGAAATTCCAAGTTATGAAAACTCCCAGAACCTTATTTTTCTCTTTAAAAATGGGGGTAGCAGTATCATTTAGAGAGGTGCTCCTCCACAAAAGAACATAAGTTCCACAAGGAGAGGGGTTTGCTTGCTTTGGTTCTTTGCTGCATCCCTCGGACAGTGCCTAGCACTCAGGAAATGCAAAATAAATATTTGAAGGAAGGGATTGTTGAGAGAATTAAATAGCATGATTTATGTAAAGTACCTAGCATGGAGACAGGCCCCTACATAGCAGACGCTCAGGAAAGCAATGGCTGTGGATATTTTCAAGTCAGGTGGGTGGGAACACTGTGGGTCTAGCCAAGGGCTCCATTCGGAGCAGGACTGCCTGTCCCTGCTCCTGCCCAGGCGTGCTGCTGGGATTGAGAAGAGGGATCTGCCACAGCAAGGATGAGCAGAGTTGCTGAAGTGAAAACCAGGTGCGTGGATCTCTCCAGCAGAACGAGGGGAAGGAGATGGCTGTAGGTCATGTGGCAGTTTCCACTTACGCAGCAGCAGGAAGAATGCCCCCGACTCCCTCAGGCAGAGATGAGGCTCTCATCTCACTCTTTTCTATCAGAGTAAGCTTAGAATCGTGGTAGAGCTTAGCTTACCTGAGGAAGGTGTTTGTATTCCAGCCAGGGAGGGGCTGGGGAAGGCTGGCACCCACTGCAACACGCTGCACAAAAGCAAGCTCTGATTATCACTCCATTTGTTTTGACTAGGCAAGTGTTAGATCCTAATCAAGCAGAGAGGAGCAAATTGGTTCCAAATTTAAAAAATGAAAGAGAAGAATGATCATTTAGAAAGCGTGTCAACAAGGGGCGCTGGCCTGATTCACCGGCAGCATGGCCCAGCAGAGAGTAAGGTGTGGTTTGAGTTCTGATTTCTACTCTAAGCCAGAGTATCCTCATAATACGTTAGGAGAAAGTGGCTCTAGCTCAGGTGTTCTCTTTACACTCACTGGAGAGTGTGTATGAGGTGAGACCCCCCTCATCAAGACCTTGAAGAGAGGCTGTGAAGTTGAGTGGAAGGAACACAGGCTGTGGAATTGGGCTGGTCTCGATTTGATGCATGCTCCACTGCTTGCAGGCTGGACAATCTGAGCCTCTCTGAGCCTCAGTTCCCTAAGCAAAAGTAATAAGAACGCCAGTGTGCAGTGAGAATTAAGTGGACATTACATATAGTCTTGCTTAATAAATGTTCCCTGGGTCCATACCCCCGCAATCCAGAATCCAAGGTTCCACAATCAGATTTCAGCTCTGGCTGATTCTAGGAAAGCCAATGAGAGCTGCAATAAATGATTGAGAGAGTCTCACCCCTGATCGCCTCTTCTCTAGGACCTTCCTGGAGTCTCTGGTGTCTGACTGAATTCCACAGGTTCTTGGGTGGAGGGTAGGGTGAGGGAGGGACGGCGGGAGGCAGGCCCATGGATATCTTGATATCAGGGGCAAGACTCTGCTGGGTTCTAAGTGCAGATGCCCAACCACCGAGGCAGCACTTAAGGGTAATATGTGCCAGGATGTCTGAATGACATCTTCAGCATCCTCAGCCAGGCCTCATCACTGCTCCGTATATTCATCATCTGCAGAGTTATTAACACACATTTATTGAAGCCCGCTTTGTAACAGGCCTGTCCTGGCCCAAGAACACAAGAGGTGTAAGTCATGGATCCTGCCCTTATTCTTGGGACCACATGGAATAAGTCAGATAATATCCCCAAGTTACCTTGCTCCCCATCCTGCATGGCTTCCAGCCTGCTCTCTGTGCTGGACCCTTGTCCACAGGACATAAACTAGTTCATCCATTCCTGTCCTAATGTGTAATCTCCCAAACTGGAGATGCTTCATGAAGTATGGAATAGGAGGTCTGGACGCATAGAGTACAGGGTTTCAGATTCCAGATGCCTGGTGTCTCCATTTCAAGAACCAATAAAAGACAAAGTAGAATTAGCCTCATCGTCTGCCCACATCTCTTTTGCCATCTCTGTGCAAGGCATTGCTATGATTCTGCCATGAAAAATATTTAACAAAGTCAAAATACCATCTGCAGAAATTAGCAGGGGGGGAATATTGGGTTTAAGTAGGAACAAGTCATGTGTGCGTGCATTTTGAGAGGTAGAAAAACCAAGAGCATAAATGTAAGATGGAAAGAGAGAGTTGTCGGAGGGAACACAGAGGGGGCAGTTATGAGGTTGGTCTCTGGTCGCTCTTCTCCTCTCACTGATATAATGCACGTCTTTGGCTTTCTACGTGGACTGGCAAGTTAATATCTCCAACTCAGATACATCCTCAGTGTTCCATATTTGTATATCCAATTGCCTCTTAACACTTTCTCTTAGGTGTTTCAAAATACTCCGAACTGAAGCCATGCTCTTCATGACTCCCTTCCTCAAGTCTGCTTCTCTTTCTGATTTCCCTCTATCGGTGAAGTCACCGTGATCCATTCACTTGCACAAAGCGCAAACTTAGGAATCATTTGTGACATCTCTTTCTCCCTCCATCCCCCATATCCAATTCATCACCAGCCTGTTGACTTTAATTCCTAAAAGTCACTCGAGTCGATCTACTTCTCTTCCACCTCCTGCCAATATGCTAGTCCAAACTGCCATTTCTTTCCTCAAAACTCCCTGCAGTCTTCCAGCTGGTCTTCTTGCATGCAGTTTCTTCCTCACCCTGCACCCAGAGGGATTCTACCCAGATGCATCTCTGATCACATCATCCTGCCATTGACTCTGTCCTCATAGGGACATACTAAAACTCTTCAGTGGTGGCTCCTTGCTCATATGATAAAGATATGCTCTAGAGCTGGAGGCAAAGTGAGCTCTCCCCAGCTGAGCACGGAAGTGGGAGTGGAGGAAGGGTCCTTTATCAAGGCCAGGTACAAAGCTGCTATAGCACAAGGGGAAGTGGATTCTGGTCATGGAGAGACAGCAGACATCCACCACAAGGACAGGCTCTCAAGGGAGAGTTTTCTCCAGGAAGAACTTTGCAAGGGATTAACAGGATTTCAAGACCCTGTACAGGTGGGCTGAGATAATGGTTTCAGCAAGAGACTAAGAGACCTTATAGGCTTAGGGAAAAGCTGACTGAGTGGAATCAGGGCACGTATATCAAGTTTAGGGCAGCGTTAGTAAGACCGCACTAGTGGTGAGGCCAAGGCACCTAATATACATCTGACTGCTGAAGACTTCCAGTTCATGGAGCTATACAGGAGCAGGCTGGGGCTGACAGGAGTCTGGCATGACTTGGTCATACTGAACCTCCGTTGGCTTCTCCCTGCTCAGAAACCATCTGTTCTATAATGTCTTCTAGAATTGAACTGGGATTTGATGTTGTACTGCCCGATCTCTAATTCCTGGGAGTCGGCCTTGAATCTTTGTTCTTGCCTGAAAATGAGCTCAATTGCTCATCGCCAGTCTCCTGGTGTCTCTCTCACCTACCTACCCTGAAGATTTCTTCTTTCTTTCTTGAAGTTGAACTTATATTTCTTAATAGGTGCCTCTGTTTAATCCACCGTTTGAAGTGCTGGAGGAGCAAGGAAGGCCAGACGAGTTTCTTCCCTTTCAGCCCATCTTCTGTGTCTCTCTAGAGACATTAAAAAAAAAAAGCCAGCTCTCTGTTTAAAAGCCTCCAATTTTCTGCAGACTAAAGTTCAGCCGCTCTAATGTGGCACATGGAATTCTTTGTAACACGGCCTGCATCTTGTAGGGTTTCTTGGTTACAGGCACAGTAACTATCTCTGAATGGTGCAAGCCTTAGAAAGCTCACGGAATGGAAGGCATAGCTGATCAAAGAAGCCTAAGAAAGGACTGGAACCAGGAGACCTCCAATAATCCAGAGAATAGGACTTAAGCGACAATCTCTTCAAGACGCTGTGGCTGGTACAAACCAGCTCCAAGACATTTCCCTCAGCCCCTCCGTTCATGATTTAAATTCCTAAGAACCACCTCCCACTACCATTGTGTGGCTTCTTAGAGGAAATACCAACCAAGGTGTCCCACGTCCCTTGGGTAAGGAGCAGTGACCTAAGCTCAGCCGGCTTGACTGAGGAGGGCAGCGCCATTCTTAAGCCCATGCAGAAAACATCCCTGCACTGAGTCATCCGCCCTAGAAGTCTCCACTCTAGTCCTTCTCCCATCATGTCTTCCCAGGGGATGAGGAGGCCACAGGCCAAGGGCACTTGCCTACCTCAACCTGCACCCTCCCTTCTGGACCATTCTCTTGGTCACGGAGACCCTGGACTTCCCTGCCCAAGTTGGCTCTTCCCTGGATCTGTCCTCCCGAGGGCACATGGCACATGAAAGCCAGAGGGGATGTAAAGACTGCTGTCCACCCATTTTCACTGTGCAGGTTATGATGTACTCACACACGTACAAAAAGCCACTACAGTGATGGGCAGAGCTGGGAGTAGAAAGAGAAGTGGGGAACAGGCTGAGGGTAGGGATCCGGGAGCCATAAGCCAGGAGCCAGCTCTCCCCATGCTGCTATATTCTGGCAAGAAAATCTGAGAAGTCAGAGGATTCCAAATTTGAACTTGGCCTTCCGGGTCATTATGAAGATAGGAGGATAGTACATATTTTAAATGACACTTTAATAGATTGCTTTATCACTTTCAAATCCCTGGGCATGTGGTATATGGCCCTTCATTTGTACTCTTCCTCTGGGTCCTGCAAGGGTATAGGCAGGTCGGTCAAAGAGCATCAGGATGCTGCTACCCGAGGAAGAGGCCAGTGATGTCCACGTGCTGTTGAGATTCCGTGTTCCCACCCCTGTATGTAGTGACCCAGCGCCCCGTGACTCAGCTGCCCTGGCCCTGAGCAGACCCTGCAAATGCCGGAGGCTCCCAACTGTCTCCCTGCCTCCACGTTCGCCCCCTGGAGTCTTCTCAGTCGAGCATCCAAAGGTATCTTTGAAACATATAACGAATCAAGCCACTTCCCAGCCTCCGGTGACCGCTCCCCACCCCCACCTACCCCGCCCAGAGGAAAAGTCAAAATCTTTTCCACATTTCACAAAGCTTTGCACGACACCTCCCAGCCTCCCTCCACCGTCTCTCTGTCCTCTTGCTGACCCGCTCCAGCCATGCTGTCCTTCTGGTGGTCGCTGGGACACGTCAAGCTCAGCCCTGCATGGGGTCCTCTGCACCTGCTGTCCTTGTGGCTGGAACATTCTTCCCTTGGTTGTCCCCATGGCTAGCTCTTTCAGCTCCTTCAGCTCTCTGTTTATGCTACTTCCTAGCACAATCTTCTCTGGTGACCTCAACTAAAGTAGGGGACCCCGTTCCCACCGCAGCATCTCCCACCTCCTTTCCCTGCATTATTCTCCGCACAGCACTCCCCGTCACACTATGCGTCTTGATTGTTTCTTGCATGTTATCTATCTAGACAGACTAGAAGAGAAGCAACGTGCGGGCAGGGACCTTTGTCTGTCTGTTCCCTGCTGTCTCTCCAGCACCTGAAACACTCCTGAGCTCAGAGGTGACACTCCACAAATGTTTGTTGAGTGAAAAATGGGATGAATGAATGAAAGCATACATGCCATGCCTCTGAGCCCCTGCATATGGTCCCGTCTCTTTCTGGGATGCCACCATCATCTTCTCCTTCAAGGCCTAGCTCAGCATTACCCTATCTCTGCGGCACCTCCTCCTCTCCATCCCACCCCAGCAGCATTGTTTTTGGCTCCCCCATCATACTTTACACATACTTCTCTAACAATACTCACTACATTCAATTATTGTCTGGTGGTTTTTTTTTCTTTTAAAAGATGTACATAAGCAGTACATGAATACATTCACTTTATTAAATATTCAAACAATATAGTAAGTGAAAGATCTCCTCTAGGCTACTCTCAAAATCTACCTTTCCTTTCCAGAAGTAATCTTGTCTGGGAATTTACATACACATACATGGATAAAAAAGTAAAGTTTTGTTTTGAGTGTGCATGTGTGTGCTTTATTATCCCTATGTTCTGGCATTTTCTATGATTTGCATCTTTGACACAGAGTACTTTGGGTGATTGTCCATTTTGTACCTGTATGCATTTAAATCACTTTAAAAAATACTTTAGCATTGAATTAGATAGAATGGAGGCATGAAGATTTAGTTGGCCATTCCCCATTTTATGGGTATTTAGATGGTTCACATTGCTGCAGCCATGCCACAGTGAAAGTTCCTACACAGGTCTGTTAGAGCATATGTGTTTCTCCAGACTACATACCTAGAAGGGAAATAGAGGATTTGAAAAGTGTGCAGATTTTAACCTGCCAATTCACCCTTTAAAAAGCCTGTAAAAATTATGCTTCTGTGAAGGTGGGATATTTTTAATATTTGCCTATTTGCTGGGAGAAAATGTCTCATTCGAGTTTTGTTTTTCATTTCCCTGATTATTGCTGAAGTTTACATGTTTGTCTATATTTATTAGAATTTAGTTTCTCTTTTGTGACTCGTTTTTCCATCTTCTTGGCCCGTTTTTCTTTTCTCTTGCTGTCACTATCTTACGTGCCTGTTTGTTTTACTTGACTGTGAGCTCCTTCAGGTGGTCATCACATCTTATTTATCAAGGTTTCCCCTTCCAGAGCACACAGACAGTGCTTAATGAATGTATATCCAATTGCATTATTGAAGCCGTAGGCATTACCCTCTATCATGGTTATCATCATTATCATCCTCCTCATCACTGCCAGTACCATTTATTTAGTCTCACAGGATGCTAAGCCCTGTCTCGGGAGGTGTGCGTATATTGTCTCTCATCTTCCTAATACCTCGCCCAACAAAGTGACTATTGGTAGCTCTGTTTTACAGATAAAGCAGTTGAGACTCACGCAAGTTACACGGGCTGCCCAAGGACATTCAGCCGGATTATGAAGGGAGGGATTATGGAGCAGAGTCTTTTCAGCCTGGTTCCAAAGTATGTGCAGTCTCCCTTAGAGCAATTGGCCTCTTCCTGGCCACGCATTAGAATCACCTGAACAGGCTTTTAAATGATAGCTATATCCAGTCCTACCCCAGGCCAGTTGATTCAGAAACTCTGGGACTAGGTCTGGGGAAGTGGTGTTATAAAAATCCCTACATGATTTTGATGTGCAGAAATGGTTGAAAACCTTTGGTCTACATTGGGAGTGAACGAGCTTTTTTTGTAAAGTGCCAGATAGTAAATATTTTAGACTTTGCCTGCCATACAGTCTCTGTGGCAACTATCCACCTTTGCTGTTGTAGGGTCAAAACAGCCAAAGACAAAAATGAACGAACATGACTGTGTTCCAATTAAAACCCATTTACAAAAACAAATGGCAGCCAAATTCGGTCCATGGGCTGTAGTTTGTGGACCCCTAGTCTATATCATAATACTTCGAAGATCTTGGAATTTCGGATTGTCCCAGTCAAACCACGACATCTGGTCACATTAATTACCTTGCTAAGTCTCAAGGACAGTGGCATGAGAATCCTTGCCCCACCTCAAGAGATTCTGCTTCAGTAGGTTGGGGCCTGGGCGTCTGCATTTTAACAAGGGATGCAGCTGATTCTGATGTAAGCAGACTTCGTGGGTCCTTACTGCAAGAATCACTGGGCTACCGAAGCATAATGTTCTTGGCAAGTAGTGAAAGCTTGGCTGGAGAAGCAGAACTGGTTCTTATCCAAAATTCTTTAAGCTCACGGATAGACATTTTGTGCGTCCCTGCCTGCCTTATGTTCCAGCATCCTGCCTCCAAGGTTCTGGAACCTTTGGTGCCCCAGCATCAAATCTTCCCAGTCTGCACGTTGGCAGAGAAGGAAGCCGTCCTGCCTCTTCAACTCTGAAATTAGTAGAAGACCAAAGTCCTTGTATATTTCAAAATATTGAAGAAGAAAGTGACTGTTTAACCACCTACGTGATAAAACTGATATTGGCATTTATCAGTCTGTGTGTGTGTTTTAATAGTTCAGTAGTTAGAAAATGGAGCCTCCATTTTCCCCTCATCTGCTTTGAAGCTATGTGGTGGGTGAATGCCATCATTTCTGTTTCCGACCTCTTTAGGATCCATTATTTCTCTGTTGTCCACATCTAATAGTCTGGATCCTTTTAGTTGTTGATGGCGCAGCGATTACTGGGGCTGCTGCTTTAGGATGACATCCAAGTGCCTCTGAACAGTTGAATTTACTTACTGCTTCCCTCCTGAAAGCTTTTTAGCATGATCCAGCTGGGGTGGTTTCATCGGGAAAACCATTATTTGTGGCTCTCTTTTTTTGAGGGGTAGAAATAAATTTCCCAAAAGATGAAAGTGGATGCTGTTCATTGTGGATCTGCAATCTTACTTTTTCTTCTCTCTCCTTCTTACATTTCATTTGCACAGTTTTTCTCAGGAATGACTTCTTTCTGGGGAAATGGAATGTTCTAACTTGCACGATTGAGTCAAATCAATGTTTAGAGTGGTTTGGACTTTTAAGCCTTTTGCTGGATTTTGGCAGTATCATTTTATACTGTAAAACCCCTTTTTCCCAGGTAACCTATAGTATTCATATTGAACATTATTCACAGCTTTCTAACACCCCCTCATTTCACTTAGCTATCAGCTAAGCAAATAGTGCTCAAGAGTTAAACATATGCTATTCTTCCTCTACAGCACATGCACTTTTATGTGAAAGGGGAACCGCTCTGTGTTCCTAATCTCTATATACATATCTATCTGTGCATGTAGTAGCTTTCAACACTGTAATTAGACACAGAAACCACACCGTGCCAACACAGTGCACACATGCAGGTTTATAGAGCAGCTGTGACAAATATATAATATGGTAAAACACCTGTTCACTAGCTGGGACAAATTCTAGAGTATACAAGGAGAGTTTCAAATGAAAATTAGGTAGAAGAATCGGAACTATTTCATGCAGGAGGACTGCACAGATGAAAATATCTAGGACGCCTCTCTGGAAGAGTGTATTTGAGAGGCAGTGTGCAATACTGGAAGGCTGATAGCTCAAGGAGTCCAATCCTCTTGGATTTAAATCCCAGCCAAGGTGCTGTGTGATCTTGGGCAAGTTGCTTTACCTCTCTGAGACTCAAGTACCCTGTCACGTCACAGAGATAATAGCAGCACGTTTACCTCATGGGGCTCGTGTGAGGATTAAGTGAGGTAGCAAATGTCAGGCTGCAGACACACTTTCGTCATCTGAGGATCGGAACCACAGTGTGGTGATGAAAATGAAAGGAGATATGTCATCATTACAACAGAACTCTCTGGAATATGCCCCTCCCTGCCACACACACAGCAAATATGAGTCTCTTTTGTGAACTGTCAGTGTTAATTGCATCCACATTTACTCAGCTACCCTCATAAAAAAATTAGGAGCTACACTTAAATGGTTTCTCTCTCCTCCTACCTGTCCTCTTCTTTTCGTGCCTGATCCCCCACGGTCAGTTGGTACCAAATTGTGCCATTCAGCCTCCGAAATAACTTTCTAATTCGGTCTCCTCAGCTTCATCCTCCCTGTCACTGCCTCAGTTCAGACCCTTATTGTCTTTTGTCTGGATTAATGCAAGAACCTCTTAACCAATTTCAGTATCTTCGGCTTGGATCCTCCATGATCCATTAGTAGCCCCATTTTACAGATTAGAAAATTGAGACAGAGAGAGGTTCAATCAAGAGCCCCAAATCACACAGCTAGTAAGTGGTGTTATAGGGATTCCAACCTCAGCATCCTGGCTCTAGGATCTCTGCCGTTTCCTACCTTGGAGCTTGGTGCAGTGCATTATTTGGTTGTGGAAATCGGCAGTACCTCCTACGTCTGGTAATTGCCTCGAGTGAGTCCTGTTTCCCCCTCACCAGATGTTTCCTTAGAGCTGCTCTAACTGATACATCGATCCTGCAGGAGCTCCAAGGAGCAGCCAAGCCATTCTGCAGGAAGAGAGCGGGTGAAGGAGGAACAGGCAGAAATGTACAAATGAGTTCTGGTGGGAGACCATCAGTGCATCGTGGATGCTGTCCAGAGGCTGACGTGGGCCACGTATAAAAAGAGGAGGCTGAACTAGGGATGGAGAAAGTAGGGATTCAGGTCCATTTCAGCATTTCAGGAGTCTGGTCCAGTGGGTGGGGCCTGGCATGAAGAACTGCCAGCGGGGATGATGCTGGGATTCTGGCAGTAACAGAGGCTGCTGGTTTAGAGCAGGATCGCAGGCAGACGTGATGCTGTGGTACCACAGGGACAGATCATCCATGTTCCCGTGAAGCCACAGCCACTCTGAAGGCGGGGCCAGGGCTTTCCCACGCCCTGTGGTCATAGGCACTAGAGTGGCAGGAAAAGTAAACTGAGAAACTACAAGTTTCTCCTTGTAGAAACCTTACTCATTCTTTAAAGCTCACTTAAAAATTAATATTTATCTAAGGAATCCATACTTGTGCCTTTAAAATCAAATAGTACTGAAGGCTTTATAAGAACCGTGACAGGCCCTCCCCAACCTCACAACCCCAATCCTTTCTATCCCCCCAGTTCCATTCCCCATGGAAACCACTTGAGCCATTTCTATCATAGCTGTTCTTCTGTTTACCTCCATTTATATAACTAGTATGAATACTTGTATTTTAAAGTAATTTTCAAATATTAGATACTAACTTCTTGCCGTGGTAGATAAAATTTGAGTAGGTAAAATTGCAGGTGGATGAAATTTGGTCGACACCCCATTCCCCTCTTCACTCTTCTCAGTCTGTCCTCACTTAAATCTTTATTCGTGCAAAGTTCATCTTGGCATGGAAGGTGACCCCTTTCCTGGAACGTGTTCAGAGACTGGTCCTCCCCTGCTCCCACAGAGCTGTGTATCTCTCTTAGTGCACTGTTCCCCTTGCCCTTCCACGTTGGGGTTATCTATAGAACAGGTCACACAACTGTGGTCTTTACTGCTGTGTGCCCGATATTGGTAAACCCTGCTCTTCTTCCCTGTCCCTAGCCATCTCTATATCTCTCTGCTTTGCCAGTCTCTGGGTGGGGGGAAACCAAAGTGGGTACTTCATGTGTGCCCTGAAAGGCTGGGACGCTGGTCGTTTACTCTGCTCTCTCTTTCCCTGAAAGGAGAGCTCTTTCTAGCTGAGGAGTTCCCTCTTAGCACTGAGTAATGCCAGCTTAAAGGACGGGGTGATGCAGGCAAAATGAAGCTGTTCTTCTTTCTCTTTATGTGTGGTTATTCTCACATTTTTTGTTCTGCTACATTGCTAAAGTTTCTTAAGAGGGCTTGAGAGCTCTCCCAGAACTCTTTTTGATCATGGGTAGGTAGCAGTCTAATTGTTGATCTTTCTGGGAGGACAGAGGCTAACATCTCCTACTCCCCCATCTTGGTGACATCACTCACTAACACATCGTTGAGGATTTTTCATTTATATTCATGAGGGATAGTGGTCTTGTCTTTGCATGTGATGTCTTCACTTGCCATTGAAATCAAGGTGACTCTGGCCTAATAGAATGATGAGAGACCAGCTCTCTCCTTCGATATTTTCTGAAATAGATGGTGGGAGATTGGGATTATTTTCTCCATTAATAGTCAATGGAATTCACCAGTTGAGTCATCTGAATCTGGGCTTTTCTTCCCTGAAAGGGTTTTAATTAGTAATTTAATTTTCTTGTTTGTTACAGATCTATGGAGATTTTCTGTTTCTCTTTGAGTCAGTTTTGGAAATTTGGATCTAAGAATTTGCCAATATCTTATAAATTGTCTAATTTGTGGCATAAAGTTGTTCATAATATTCTCTTATAATCCTTTAATTTCTCTGTGGGTGGCCCTTTCTAATTTCTGATTTTGGTAAATTCTGTCTTCTCTCTTCCTTGGGGATGCTAGCTAAGGGGTTGTCAACTTTATCTGGTAAACAGCCAATTTCTGGTTTTATTGATCTTTGTGTTTTGTATTTCACAGACATGTGTTCTAATCTTTTGTATTTCCTTTCTTTTGCTTGTTTTCAGTTTGGTTTATTTTCCTTTCTTTCCTTTCTTAGGGTAGGAACTTAAATTATTGATTTGAGACTTTCCTCTCTTCCATTATAGGTGTTTAATAGTATAAATTTCTCTCTAAGTACTGCTTTAGGCACATCCCATAGACTTTGATATTCTATTTTTTAAATTTTCATTCACTTCAGAGTACTTTCAAATTTTGTTCCCAATTTATTCTTTGACTCATGTGTTATTCAGATGGGTGTCATTTAAGTTCCAAATGTTCGTGGATATCCCAGATATATTCCATTCTTGATAGCTCACATTCCATTGTGGTTGGAGAACATATTTTATATTATTTCATTCTTGCTAAATCTGTTGAATTTATTTTATGGCTGAGTACACGGTCTATCCTGGAGCATGTTCCATGTGCTATTGAAAAGAATGTGTATTTTGTAGTCATTGAGTGCAGTGATCTGTACACGTCACTTAATTTAGTTTGGTTGATAGTGCTGTTCAAGTCTTTTATAACCTTGCTGATTGTCTTTCCTCTTTTTAATCCATTATGGACAGGAGGCAGTTGACATTTCCAAGTATTGTTGTTGAATTGTCTCTTTCTCCTTTCATTTCTGTCAAATTTTACTTCACGTATCTTGAAGCTCTGTTGTTACGTTTGTAAGCATTGATAATTTTTATATCTTTCTGATGTATGGACATTTTGTCATTTGGATATATCCCTCTTTGCTTCTAATAATATTTCTTGTTTTAAAGTCTACATTGTCCAGTATTAATACAACCCTCTAGCAATCTTTTGGTAACTATTTGTATGATATCTCTTTCCCATCCCTCTAGTTTCAACTTCTGTTTGTCTTTGAATCTAAGTGTGTCTTTTGTAGATCACATATAGTTGGATCTTGCTTTATTATTCATTTTCCCAGTCTCTGTCTTCTAATTGTTTTTTTTAGACCATTCACATTTAGTGCAGTTGTTGATAGGATCAGAGTTACATTTGCCATTTTGCTATTTGTTTTCTGTGTCTTCAGGCTTTTTTGTTCTCTGTCCTTCCTTTATTAACTTCTTTTGTGCTAAATAAATCTTTCAGTATATCATTTTAATTCCTCTATTGAATATTTTTTACTGCTTTTGAGCTATTTTCCCAGTGTCTGTGCTAGGGATTCCAATATGCATTTTAACTGACTATGGTCTATTTCAAACGAATATTAACTTAATTCCTATGAAATATAGAATGTTTCCTCCAATGTAACTCTATTACTTTCCCCTCTTGTGCTATTTTTTTATATATATCTATATATGTTACAAAACCAATACTACAATGTTACAATTATTTCTTTGTACAATCTCATGTCTTTTAAAGAATTTAACAGAAGAAATGAGAAAAATATATTTATAGATTCTTTTTTTTAAAACCCAGAAATTTATTACTTCTGGCTCTCTTAATTTCTTCCAGCTGATTCGAGGTACTGTCTGATGTCATTTTCTTCCAGCCCAAAGAATTTCCTTTAGTATTTCTCACAATTCAGTTCTGATATCAAGAAATTCTTCCAGTCTTTTTAAATTTAAGAATGTCCTTATTTTACCTTTATAATTAGTGGATAGTCTTGCTGGATAAAAAAATTCTTCATTACCATTTTTTCTTTCAGTATTTTGAATATGCCATTTCTCTGCCTTCTAGGGTCTATTTTCTCTGATGAGCAGTTAGATATTATTTATGTTGATGCTCTCCTGTACATGTTCAGTTGTTTTTCTCTTTCTTCTTTTAAGATTTTCTCTTTGTTTGTGGCTTCCAACAGTTTGACTATGATGTGTCTAGGTAAAACTATATCTTTGTATTTATCCTACTTGGAGTTCAGTAAGCTTCTTGGATGTGTAAATTAACATTGTTTCATCAACTTTGGGAAGTTTTGGACATTATTTCTTCAAAAAATTACAATAACTATTACATCCACAATTTGAGGAGGTTGTATTAGATGAGATTTGGGACATTTACTGGGAAAGTCTAGGAACCTGGAAATTGGAATGATTACATGTATTTGGATTCAGATATAGCTGAACTCATTGGGCACAATGAGTCTCCCTTGATTTCATAAGCAGTCATTTCTCCCTGTGTGAGGCTGTTCCTTCATTGCTGGTATTCAACTATAGGATGAATCTCAAAATCATTATCCTGAGTGAAAAAAAAGCCACACGAAAATACACTGTATGATTCCTTTTGCATGAAACCCTAAAAAGATAAAACTAATCTAATATTGACAGGCATAGAGAGAAACAGTTCCCAGATGGAGGTGTCTGAACAGTTTGAAGAGTGATCCAATATACTGGGGCTCTCAATAGATTGCCTCAATTACTCACTCAGATAAGGTTTGAATACAAGAATATCTTCAAGAGGGGCATTATGTTCCTCAATATTTTATAAAATGATCACTACCCATATGAGGGTGAATGCCAGGTAAGTACACCTCCCCCAGTTACTGCTAGGATGGACTCAGTGTGAGGTCAAGATTAAGGTGAAGAAATTGTATTCCTTCACTTACATGGATTTACCGAGCATCTAGGAAGCCCAAAGTTATTATCAGAGGAGAAGGATATGGTCAAACATATACTACTACTTGGTCGGAACAGATATTCTAAACTCTGTGCACTTTGCCTGGCAGGTGCACACTTGCCTCTGCACAGCTTTGAGGCTTATTAGACAGTTCAAGTTTGTTGTACCTGCCACACTCTCTGCAATTTTAAGGCCTTTAAGGTATACTAAAAGTCACTGCTTTGAGGAGCTTAGAAAAAAAAGTGAAGAGTAACTGGATTCTGACAGTGTCTCTCTCACTTCTCTCTCTCTCTTCAAATCCTAAGGGGTGATCCTAGTATAAGTTACCCCTGAAGGAGATACACACTATCCTCAGGCCCTGTCCGAACTTCCTTACTGGCTCCAGGCCCATAATGGGAATAAAAAACCAGCTATGTTCAGAGTAAAATTGCAAGAAATCCAGAAATTAAAAAACCAAAAACACAAAAGGAACTCAAGATCTTGCCCAATAAAGCAGAAACTAGGTAGCACATAAGGGGGTGGATCCTTACCATATTAGATTAGGAAGGATGAATTATGTTTGGATAGGCTCAAATTAGTCAATATGAGTATACTCCCTGTGGACTCAGGAGCAGCCCGTGTTGCATTTCAAAGCAATGAAATATGTATTTTCTCTAATGGGATACTGACAAATGTTTTTTTAAAACTCTTAGAGTGTTTCTCATGTGCAGCCATCTTTTGTGGTGACATGAAGGGATCAGTGGTGGTGGCTCTTTGATCATGAAGTTCATTGAAATGAAATAGATGGGTATTCTACTAAGATGCTTCTTGAGATATATATCTATATACATGTGAAATTCTGGATCTTGTGGGCAGAAAATGAACACAAATCACCACAACAGGGATTTAGATTCTCTTTCTAAATCCTTGATATATCCTACTTTATAGACAGGAGGCTTTGACTAAAGGGAAGGCTGGGTCCCTTTGACAAAATTCCTCATAACTTGGTCACAAGAATATACAATTAAACATTCCCCAAAAGTCCCCAAGGGAGACCTGTGGCCACATACCCATCAACTTTCCTTCAAACTGGGTTTACAGTGTATGGTGGCATCATTGGAAATTATGGCTGCTACAATTACAGTCTCACTTGGGGTGGTTCTGAAACGTGTGGTGAAAAAAATCTTCCCAGTGGGTAGAGTTTGAGGTATATTTAGTTCACTTTGTGAAGAACTGACATGTACTTGAGTTTCGATTTATACTGATTTATGTCCAGTAGCTCAGTGAGTTGACAGGTAGTAGGGGGCTAAACAAGAATAAGACTGGAAAATTGGTGACAACAAGGTCTAGAAGAGACATATGTGGATGGAATTCTAAGAATAGGTATTGAATGGGGTTTATAAATGCTTAACAGAGGATAGGATATCAGAGGGAAGAGAACAAGTGAGGTGTTGGGTATTTATTCCTTTGGCTCTCCGTGCTGAGCCATGTAATGGGCATTCACAATGTTTCTCTTCCTAAGACCACAGCTCTCATAAGGGTGGCCTTTTGTGCTAAGTTCTGATAATGTTACCTACTCTCACTACAGCCCTGGGGGTGATAATAACTCTCTACCAACACTAGTTACAGGATGCTTCCCTAACCCTACCCACATTTTTAGAGCCCTATTTATTAGACTCTCCTCAAGTGTCCCATGGTTTCTTGACAACTCACACCTGTTTCTTGAGGGGACCCTGACTAATAGGCCCCACAACAACCCTGATCATAAACTCCATGGGGGTAGGGAATTTACTCTCTTTTATTTGATGTTGCTATCCCAGCACCTAGAATGATGTCGATTGTACAGTCAGTTTTCAATAAATGTTTGTTAAATGACATATGTTGTGACCACTTTCTCTCCTTTGTGATATTTATGTTAGTCTATTATGATTGATTTAATATAGTTTAACCAGCATTCTTGTGCTTTTATGTGTAATTTGCTAAAGAATGACAAAGAATTATAAACGTCAGCAAAAAGCAAGCAAACTTGTCGTTATGTGCATGGAAATCCAAGATATTTAACACAAGTATTTATGAAACAATAAGAGAATTCAGCAAGAAGCACTGTTAATGTATAAGACCCAACAGATTTCCTATAAACATCCACCCCTGGAGCACCTGTGCAGACCCTCAGTAGAATCTGCACACTGGGCCCCAGGCGCGCCAGGATGGAGCTCAGGGGTTGGTGGGTCCGGCGGCTGTAAAGGAGCAGGGTGGAGGTCCCAGGTTGAAAAATTGTAAAATTATAATTTTACAGCTATGTAATTTAACTACTTCAGTCGTCATGTCTTTTTCTTTTTACAAAGTCAATTTTCCTACATAACTCCAAATTTTTTTCACACCATTTAAGTAACGATATTTTAATATTTTCCGTATCCAATCCGTATTCAAATTTCCCCACTTACCTCCAAGTGACTTATGAAAAAAAATGCTATTTTAATCGGGAGCCAATAGCGGACTACCCTTTGCATTTGACAGCAGAGTTCAGGCTTAACCCTTAACCTCTTTGGGCTCAGAGGACCCTGGGCAGAAAAGGTTTAAGAACATCGTGATCCCGCTTTCGCGGAAAGGCCAAGAGTGACTTGAAATGTAGACGCAGAGGCCTATGGGAAATGTAGTTTTAAATAGGTGAGGTTCACCGCCTGGACTCTGGGAAGGGCACGCCACGCTCCTTCTGCGCATGTGCAGCCGTAGCCTCCTCGTTTGTCTTCTCAGGACTCCGGAGAACCGTTGGGGAACTTTGGGGTGTGCTCGGAAAATGCAGGGTGCGCACCGAGGGCGAGGGACTAGCTGGGAAGGGTGTGCCTGTGCTTGGGGATGGGAGCAGGAAGTGTCTGGGACCTCGTCGCCCCCCGCGGCGGTGTATAAACCCGGGCGGGCCGTCAGAGCGGGTAAGGCCGATGGGGGAGACCCCGGCCCTCGGGCTGCCGGGGGGCGCAGGTGTTCGGGGCGGTCCGGGATGCCCGAGGATCGTGTGACCAGCCTGCCTGCAGCCCGCCCGGAGAGAAGCCCGTGTCGGCGGCGGTGGGTGCGGGAGGGAGGAGTGCGTTTATCAGGCGGACGGTGACCGTGGGTCTGCGGTGGAGCCGAGCTCTGGAGCACTACAGGCCCGGTCAGTGCCAGCTCTGTCACCTGTAAGCAGGGGCGACAGAAGGAACCTGGGCGAGAGTCAGGGTTCTCATCTATAAATATTAATAATGATTGTTTCACGGCGACGTTTGGAAACATAGATCACTATTTTAGACAAGTGCCAGGTAGGAAGCCTTAAGTAAGTGACAACTGCTGTTATAGTTAGAGGACGCTTTGTTTTTTTACTGGATAGTTTAATGGACCCTGACAACCACTTCACCAGAAACCGAGGCTCGGGTCGGTGGCCCAATGTGCTCGAGTCAGGAGCTCCCAGCCAGGGAATTTGGATTCGAGGGCAGGTGTGCTTCGCTTCAGTCTCAGGCTTTGTCTGATGTCACACCTGCCCAAGACTGGCATTACAGCCTTCACAGCACTTAGGAACATGGCCTGTCCCTGCGTCCCCAGGGATGTAAAGGAAAGGATGTGGATGGAATCCCACCGTATGTCACATGTATCCTGGGATTTCTAGTGTCTCTTCAGGTCCCTTGGGTCAGACAGAGGTGCCTGGCCCCCTCTGCATTGTCAGGCTTTCTGTCCTTGAAGTCTAATGTTATAATGAATTCCAAGAGTCAGGCTTTTTGCCCCTAAGATGAATTTATTTCTCAGATCCATGTCCCAGTTGCCTTGAAACAAACCAGCCCTTGTGAGGCAGGAAGCAGGGGGCCTCTGTGAGGGAGTCGTACCTGGAAGAGAGCGCCCCTCTGACCTTAGACCTCTCTCCAGAGCTTCAGAGCAGAGACCAGAGCCCAGAAAGGAGCAGATGCTAGATTTGCAAGATCAGAAGCAGGTCTTGGTCCTCCTGCCCAGAATGAACCAGACTTGATGATGATGCCACCTTCAGGAGCCACCACACTGTGTGACAGTGGGGCATTTGGGCCGTCCCTGGGAAGTACAGGTGAGCTGGGGTAGCCCAGGGGCAGGCTGCTCAGGAAAGGCTGCTTTGTTGGAGAGCCGTGAGGGCAAGGTCTGGGGGTAAGGGACAACCAGGCAGAGGGAGGAAGTTCTGTCTCCAGTCCCCTTAAATGGCCCCCGCTATTTACAGATGCGCTGCTGTCACACATGTCCACCACCACATGTGACATTAGTGACGTTATCCTGATGTCACAGGATCCAAGAATGATGATCTGTGAAGAGTTTTCCAAGGTCACCTACTTCTAACTCTTTTGAAAGATTTAAAGACATTGGGCCTGAAAATTTCAGTGACTTGTCCAGGGAAACGCAGTTTGTGACAGTTCACTCTCTCACAGGTAAGTTACCAAAAGCATCTATCAAAAGGGCCTTTTGAGAAATACTTCCCAGCTGAAATGAACAATTAAAAATTCCTGCCTTAAATCCTCCCATCTCTTTTACTAGGCTTTCCGTGGATTGTGTATACCAGGGGTTAAATAATATTACTGAGAAAAATAGATAAATGATGCATACTGAGTATTTTTCTGCTAAGTTAACTTTAATGAAGGAATAGTGTCTTGTCGTTTGGCGTACTTTAATTCAACGGATCGGTTGTTTTTATTTCTTTCTGTTATTCAGAGGGACGCATGCGTTATTGTTAAATCAATCGAGTAAAGTTTATGTTCACTCAGTAAAAAAATGCAGATTTCAGCTCCGTGGTCATTTCAGAATCACACAAAGACAGGTGTTGCTGCCTGTCCATGATCCTTCTTGTGCCTTTTCAAAGCCCAGAGGGCCCTGTGCCTATGGGGAGGATGATCCCCAACTGGGGTGCTGAGATTTGAGGAGGTGAATCTAAGAGCTGTAAGGCAGCTAAATCTCAGGACCCCTGTCTTCTTTCTGTCCCCTCAGCTGAACCACAGTCCTCTGTACTCGCCCAGGAGCCACAGAAAGTGAACATCCCTCAGCTGAGCTCTTTATTCATTCCCCACTTTATATTGTAATGGATTTATAAGGTTTAGCAGGATCCACGCATTAAAGGAAAAGGAGAAGTAGAAATAGTAGAAATCAAGTCAGTCTTGAGGAAAAATACACCGTGTTTTACTATTAATTGTGATGTTGGGTGTTAGCTTTGAGTGGGTAACCTTGTCAGGGTAAGTAGTTTCCCACTAAGCTACCTGTTTCAATCTCTTTACTTGTGATTGGGCTATTCACATTTTCTGTTTCTTCTTGATTCACTTTTGGGAAGTTGTATGAGTCTTAGAATTTATCTGTTTCTTCTAGATTGTCCAGTTTGTTGCTATATAGTTTTTCATAGTATTCTCTTATAATCCTTTATATTTCTGTGGTATCTGTTGTAATTTCTCCTCTTTCATTTCTAATTTTATTTATTTGAGCCTTCTCTCTTGTTTTCTTAGAGAGTCAGGCTAAGGGTTTGTCAATTTTGCATATCTTCTCAAAGAACCAGCTCTTTGTTTCACTGATCTTTTCTACTGTTCTTTTTTCTTTTTTGGTTTCAATTTCATTTATTTCTGCTCTGATTTTTATTATTTCCCTCCTTCGGCTGACTTTGGGCTTTGTTGGTTCTTCATTTTCTAACTGTATTTTAAGATTGCTTATTTGAGATCTTTCTTGTTTTTTAAGCTGGGCCTATATTGCTATGAATTTCCCTCATAGGACCACTTTTTTCTGCATCCCATATGAGTTGGTGTGGTGTATTTTCATTTTCATTTGTCTCCAGATATTTTTTGATTTCTCTTTTAATTTCTTGAATGATCCATTGGTTGTTCAGTAGCATGTTGTTTAGTGTCCACATATTTGTCACTTTCCCAGCTTTTTTCCTGTAGCTGATTTCTAGTCTCATAGCATTTTGGTCAGAAAAGATGCTTGATGTGATTTCAATCTTCTTAAATTTATTGAGGCCTATCTTGTTTCGAAACATATGGTCTGTCCTTTGAATGCTCCATGTGCACTTGAGAAGAATGTGTATTCTGCTATTTTTGGACAGAATGTTCCATATATATCTATTAAGTCCATCTTGTCTAGTTTTTCATTTAATTCCACTATTTCCTTGTTAACTTTATGTCTGGATGATCTATCCATCGATGTAAGTAGACTATTGGGGCCCCCTGCTATTATTGTGTTGTTGTTAATATCTCTTTTTAGGTCTGTTAATAGTTGCTTTATGTACTTTGGTACTCCTTTGTTGGGTACACGTATATTTATAAGTGTTATGTCTTCTTGTTGGAGTGTCCCTTTTACCATTATATACTGCCCCTCTTTGTCTCTCGTTGCCTTTTTTATCTTGAGGTCTACTGTGTCTGATATAAGTATTGCAATAACTGCTTTCTTTTGTTTGCCATTAGCTCAGAGTATCATCTTCCATCCCTTCACTCTGAGCCTGTGTTTGTCTTTAGAGCTAAGAGTGTTTCCTGGAGTCAGCATATTGATGAGTCTTGTTTTTCAATCCATCCCACCACTCTGTCTTTTGATTGGAGAATTCAATCCATTTACATTTAGAGTGATTATTTATATATAAGGGCTTAATGCTGCCATTTTATCACTTGTTTTCCAGCTCTGTATTTCCCTTGTTTCTCGTCTTGTGTATTTTGGACTGCCAGTTCAGTTTGGTAGTTCTCTATGATGGTTTTCTCAGTTTTCTCTCTTTTGTGTGTGAGGAAGACTGGCCCTGAGCTAACATCTGTAAGCAATCTTCCTCTCTTTTAGCTTGAGGAAGATTGCCACAGATGTTAGCTCAGCAACAATCTTCCTCTGTTTTTTGTATGTGGGATGCCAGCACAGCAGGGCTTGATGAGAGATGCATAGGTCTGTGCCTGGGACCTGAAGCTGCAAACCCTGGGTGGCTGAAGCAGAGCATGCGAACTTAACCATTATGCCACTGGGACAGCCCCTCAGTTTTCTTTTTTTGGTATCATTTGTGTCTCTGTTCTGATTATTTGTTTAGTGGTTACCATCAGGTTTGTATAAAAAATCTCGTAGATGAGATATACCATTTTCTGATAGCCTCTTATTTCCTTGGTCTAAGCCAGTTCCATCCCTTTCCTCTTCCTCTGATTTGTTGGTCATAACACATTCTGTTTTGTGTTGTGATTTTGTGGTTAAAATCACAAGAGTATAGTTATTTTTGATGTTTTCCTTCCCTTTATCTTTGATGTCATAATTAAGTTTTTGCTAACCTCTTCTGGTAGAGAGCTCCAATTTTCTGACTTTGGCTGCCTATTTATCTCCTTGCTCAAGGCTTTGTGAACTCTTTTTTTTCTTTTTCAGGTATGAAGGTCTTCTTGAGCATTTCCTGTTTGGGGTGTCTTGTGGCGATGAACTACCTCAGCTTTTGTTTATGTGGGAAAGTTTTTATTTCTCCACCATATCTGTAGGATATTTTTCCCTGGATAGAGTATTCTCGGCTGAAGGTTTTTGTCTTTCAGAATTTTGAATATCTCATTCTACCTTCTCGTAGCCTGTAAAGATTCTGCTGAGAAATCTCCTGAAAGTTTGATATGGTCTTTGTAAGTTATTTTCTTCTGCCTTGCCGCCTTTAAAAATATTTCTTCTTTGTCACTGACTTTTGCCAGTTTTACTACTCTATGCCTTGGAGTAGGTCTTTTTACATGGATGTAATCAGAAGTTCTGTTAGCGTCTTTTACTTGTTATTCCAGCTCCTTTCCCAGGTTTGAACAGACTTTCTGCTCCTTTCTCCCTCCCTTCTCCCTCTATAATACCCATAGTTTTTATGTTGCATTTCCTAATTGAATCAGATATTTCTCAGAGAATTTCTTCATTTCTTTTTAGTCTTAATTCTCTCTCCTCCTCCATCTGAAGCCTTTCTATATTTCGGTCCTCCAGATTGCTAATTCCGTCTTCCATAACGTCAGCTCTGTAATTCAGTGTGTCCAGATTTTTCTATATCTCATTGTGTTTTTCATCTCCAACATTTCTGATTGGTTTCTCTTTATAGGGTCAATCTCTTTTGTGAAGTATTCCCTCTGTTTATTAATTTTATTCCTGATTTAATTGAACTATCTGAATTTTCTTGTAACTCGTTGAGTTTTTTAATGTTAGCTATTTTGAATTCTCTGTCATTTACATTGTAAATTTGTGTGCCTTCAGGATTGATTTCTAGGTGCTTTTCATTTTCCTTCTGGTCTGGACTATTAATATATTTCTTCATACTATTTGATGGGGTTGGTTTGTGCCTTCACATAGATAGTATCTGGTTGCAGATTCCACCTGCCGCCAATGGAGGAGGTTCAGGAGCCGTGTATTCTGAGCCTGCTGTGATCCCTGGTGTCTGTGCTTGTCCTTTGGAATCTATGCTGACAGGACCCATCTGCGATTGCCTGCTTGTAGCTGCTGCTTTGCTAACGTACGCATGGGCACTCTAGACGGGGTCCCTTGCTCTGGCTGACTGGCTGAGCTTGTGAGCCCAGCAGGGGGAGGGGCACTTCTTTTGCATGTGCCATCCCGTGGGTGTTCTCTGTTTGCCCTCGCTGTCTGTCCTCCTGGCGTGCTGGCTTCATGAAGACAACCCCACAATAGCTTAGCCTCCTCTGTGGAGCTTTCCTATGGGATGTGAGGGAACTTGGAGAGCGAAGGCTTTCCCACAGGGTCTCCCCCCAGGCCCCTCTTTTCTCAGAGCTGTGCATGGTCCTGTGCCCTGGGTCATTGCTGGGGAGGGAGAGGAGATCCCCTTACTTCCTCCTCCTTCCTCCTGGGGGGGTCCAGCACGTCCACCTTCAGACATGTGGCTGCATGGGTCTCTCAGATGTCTTTTGTGTTGTGTGCCTGTCCTCTGTTGGTTTATGAATGTCCTTTTCATTGTTTCTTAGGGAGGAGAGTCTAAGGGAAGAGCTCACTCCGCCGTGAAGCTGATGTCATGCCTGGTCATTCTATTTTTAAGTTTCTGAGGAATCTCTGTACTGTTTTCCACAGTGGCTGCACCAATTTACATTCCCACCAGCAGTGTATGAGGGCTCCCTTTTCTCCACATCCTCTCCAACACTTCTGTTTTCTTTGTAAAGATTGGCACCTGAGCTAACATCTGTTGTCTATCTTATTTTCCTTCTTGTTCTCCCCAAACCCTCCCAGTACATAGTTGTATATTCTAGTTGTATGTCCTTCTGGCTGTGCTGTGTGGGATGCCACCTCAGCATGACTTGATGAGTGGTGCCGTGTCCAGGCCCAGGATCCAAACCGGCAAAACCCTGGGCTGCTGAAGTGAGTAGCGCACACGAACTTAACCACTCGGCCATGGCACTGGCCCCTCTCCAACACTTCTTATTTCTTGTCTTTTTAATAATAGCCATTCTGATGGGCATGAGGTGATATCTCATTGTGGTTTTGATTTGTATTTCTCTAATTATTAGTGATGTTGAACATCTTTTCATGTGCCTGTTGGCCATCTGTATATCTTTGGGAAAATGTCTGTTCAAATCCTCTGACCATTTCTTGACTAAGTTTGTTCTTTTGTTGTTGAGTTCTTCATATATTTTGGATAGCAACCCCTTATTGGATAAATGATTTGCAGATATCTTCTTCCAGTTGCTAGGTTGTCTTTTCATTTTATTGATGTTTCCTTTGCCATACAGACGCTTTTTAGTTTGATGCAGTCCCATTAGCTTATTTTTTCTTTTGTTTCCCTTTCCTGAGGAGACATATTCAAAAAGATACTGCTAAGAATGATAGCAAAGAGCTTACTGCCTACGTTTTCTTCTTTGGAGTTTTATGGTTTCAGGTCTTACATTCAAGTGTTTCATCCATTTTGAGTTAATTTTTGTGCATGGTGTAAGATAATGTTCTGCTTTCATTCTTTTGTGTGCGGCTGTCCGTTTTCCCAACAGTGTTTATTGAAGAGACTTTCCCTTCTCCATTGTATGTTCTTAGCTCCTTTGTTGAAAATTGGCTGTTCCTAAATGTATGGGTTTATTTCTTGGCTATCAATTCTGTTCCATTGATCTGTGTCTGCTTTTCTACCAGTATCGTGCTGTTTTGATTAATACAGCTTTGTAGTATACTTTGAAATTAGGGAATGTGATGCCTCCAGCTTTGTTCTTTTTTCTCTGGAGTGCTGTGGCTCTTTGGGGACTTTTGTTTCCAATAAATTTTAGAATTCTTCTTTCTATTTCTGTGAAAAATGTCATTGGGGTTTTGATAGGGATTACATTGAATCTGTAGATTGCTTTAGGTAATATGGACTTTTTCACTATGTTAATTCTTCTAATCCATGAGCACAGAATATCCTTCTATTTCTTTATGTCTTCTTTAATTTCTTTCAACAATGTCTTATAGTCTTCAGTGTATAGGTCTTTCACCTCATTGGTTAAATTTATTCCTACCCACTTAATTCTTTTTGTTGTGATTGTAAATAGGATTGTATTCTTGATTTTTTATTTCTGCTCGTTTGTTTTTAGTTTTTTGATGGATTCTTTAGCGTTTTCTATATGTAAAATCTCATCATCCACAAGTAGTGACAGTTTTACTTCTTCCTTTCCAGTTTGAATATGTTTTATTTATTTTTTTTATTTGATTGCTCTGGCTAGGACTAAGAAGTGAGCGTGGGCATCCTTGTCTTGTTCCTGCTCTTAGAGGGATAGCTATCAGTTTACACCATTGAGTATAATGTTAGCTGTTGGTTTGTCATATATGGCCTTTATTATGTTGAGGTACTTTCCTTCTATAATTATTTTATTGAGAGTTATTATCATAAATATGTGGTGAATCTTGTCAAATGCTTTCTCTGCATCTGTTGAGATGATCATGTGATTTTTATTCTTCATTTTGTTAATGTAGTTTATAACATTGATAAAGAATACTGTTGTAATCCTTTGTATTTCTGTTATATTGCTTGCGATTTCTTCTCTTTCTGATTTTATTTGAGGCTTCTCTCTTTTTGTCTTATTCTACCTAAAGGTTTGTCAATTTTGTTTATATTTTCAAAGAAGTAGCTCTTAGTTTCGCTGATCTTTTCTATTTTCTTTTTACTCTCCATGTCATTTATTTCAGCTCTGATTTCTAGTAGTTCCTTTGTTCTCCTGAGTTTGGGCACTTCATTTTTCTTCTTTTCTGATTCTTTTGGATGTATTGTTAGATTGTTTATTTGAGATTTTTCCTGTTTCTCAAGGTAGGCCTGTGTTGCTAGGAACTTCCCTCTTAGTACTGCTTTTGCTGTATCCAATAGATTTTGGTACACTGTATTTTCCTTTTCATTTGTCTCCAGATATTTTTCCATTTCTCCTTTAATTTTGTTGTTGTTCCAATAGTTAATGAATAGCACATTGTTTAGGCTCCACCTATTTGTGACTTTTCCAGCTTTCTCCTTGTGGTTGATTTCTAGTTTCATACCATTGTGGTTGGAAAAGATGCTTGATATCTTTTCAGTCTTCTTAAGTTTATTGGGAGTTGTTTTGTTTCCCAACAAACAGTGTATCTTTGAGAATGTTTCATGTGTACTGGAGAGAAAATGTATATCCTGCTGCTTTTGGATTGAATATTATATATGTATCTGTTCAATTCATCTGGTCTAGTGTTTCATTTAAGATCAACGTCTCTTTGTTGATTTTTCTCTCTAGAAGACCTATCCGTTGATGTAAGTGGGTTATTAAAGTTCCCTACTCTTATGGTGTTGCTGTCAGTTTCTCCCTTTAGATCTGTTAATAGTTGTTTATAGACTTTGGTGCTTCTACGTTAGGTGCATATATATTAATAAATGTTATGTCTTCTTGATGGATTATCCCCTTTATCATTATATAATGCCCATCTTTGTCTCTTGTCTTTTTTGGCTTGCAGTCTATTTCGTCTGATAGAATTATGGCTACACTCACTTTCTTTTGGTTGTCATTTGGTTGGAGTATCATCTTCCACCCCTTCACTCTGAGCCTATGTTTTTCTTTAGAGCTGAGATGGGTCTCCTGGAGGCAGCACATTTTTGGGTCTTTTTCTTAACCTGTCCAGCCTCTCTGTCTTTTCATTGGTGCATTCAATCCATTTACATTTAGGATGATTATGGATATATAGGGACTTACTATTGCCATTTTATCTTTTGTTTTATGGTTGCTCTATATTTGCTTTGTTTCTTTTTCCTTGTGTTTCTCACTACAATTTCAGCTTGACGGTTTTTGGTGGTGTGTTTTTCAATTTCCTCTTTTTTTATGTTTCGTGACTCTGCCTTAATTTTTGTTTTGTGGTTACCATGAGGTTTGTATAAAAGGTCTCACAGATGAGATAGTTCTTTTTCTGCTGATAGCATTTTTGCTTCATTTGACTAGGCAAGTTCTGTCCTTTTCTTCTTACCTTGCTATTTTTGTTGTCAAAATTATTTCTTTCTGTATTGTGAATTTGTTACCAAATTGGAATGGTTAATGTTATTTTTAATGCTTTCTTTCCCTTTAACCTTTGCATCATAATTGTTTACTACCATGTTCTGATACAGAGTTGCAGTTTTCTGATTTTATCTATTTATCAACTTGTTTAAAGCTTTGTATCCTTTGCCTTTTCATTTCAGACAGGAGAGCTCTTTTTGACATTTCTTATAAGGCAGGTCTAGTGGTGATGGACTCCCTCAGTTTTTGTTTCTTCCTCACACTTTATTTGTCAGCTGCAGCAGTGGACCCCCAGCTGTCGCAGCACCCAAGGACACAGAGCTGATTATTACAGTGTTGATTAATACAGTCCCTAAGTAGCTCTCAAATACTTGTACTTTTCTGCATCCTTTCTGAAACCACCCTAGTCGAAGTACGCAACTAAGTAACTGGATGACTCTAATGACCTCATGTCTCTGATCCTCAATTTCTTGGTTTGTGAGATGAGGCAGTTAGAAGGAACACCAAGTTTCTTCCTTCTCTATATTCTGTGATTATCAGAATCTACAACTATGGAGAGACTCAGGGAAAAATCAATTCCAATGTTTTGGGAAACCATCTCACTTTCTCCGTTTAAATTAACTCTTGGGGTGACTGAGATTGTGCCTCATATCCTCTCATAGCACTGCTCTTAAGGACAGTCTCAGAATCTTCAAGACAACTTAAAAGAAGGCCCTTTCTCTTAAATAGGAATCTGCCTTATGCCATGTTTTGAGCTGTAGAAAATATTTTAGAATGAGATTCTAGTGTTGGTAACAAATTTATCTACATTGTTAATTCATCTGAAAGCTCCTATTCTTGAAAATGTCCCATGTGGGGGTAAAGAAGTTCCATGTAAAGATTTAGTCCATTTTTGTTGACAATCTCTTGAGTGTATGTTAAAAACCTGGATAACAGGATACTGTTCATGGAGATTGGGGGGAGGGACAGTGATGAATGAGTTTGGTTGACTTTCAGCAGTAGTAAGGTCAAAATGAAAGCATTATAAAAGAAGAGTAGAGATTTAGGTCAGGGCTTTCTATGAAAAACAAGTAAAAACCATAAGCAGATGGAAAAAGTTTAAGTGACACAGTATGGCAGATTCCACTGATGAGTTTAATAGGCAGCCATTTTAGTGGCAGAGAGAGTAGACTGATTCAAGGGACAAGAACCAAAAAGCAAGGGGTCCCATCCTGCCCTGAGGATTCTTTTGTTCTGAAGTGTGTTAGCCCAGCTGAGTGAAGACCTGGGGAGGATGTTGTAGATCCTCTAAAAGGGGCATCCATCAGCTGCAGGAAGATGTGCCATCTCTCCCCAAAGCTCATTAGCAGATTGGAAGTGGGATGCTACATTACTCTGATTAGCGTTAATTTTATAATTCTAGGCATAGAACTTTCCTCCACATGAGTCAGCCTTCACACAAAAACACAGACTCACATGGTGTGGATAAAACACAAGTAACCTTACTGCTGCTTCCCATCTTCCAAGGACCCAGTGGGAAGGAAAACGTGGTTCCCTAGCAAAGAGGGGAGTTAAGGGCTGGAGTTTTCCAGCTCTCCAAGCTGGGTGCAGGTCCCACAAATCGGGGAGAAGTGCAATGCCATCTTTCTGGCAGACCAAGACTTTGGGAAAACTGGGTCCTTCTGATCTGGTTAGGGAAGACGCAGTACTTCCAACAGCCACTGCAGCAGGGCAACAGCAGCATTACAAGGGAGATGAGGAACGTTACCTCAGAGCCTCCCAGGGAGAGAGCATTTAGGCCCCTACCGTTTATTGGGATAACTGGTTCCTGGCCCTTTGGAAAATACCCAGTCATCCCAGGGCTAGACTTCTCAGGAAAAGTAACTTGCCAATCCCTTTAAAATTTGCAGCTAAAACCTATCTACACTTTTTTTTGTTACATATATTGTTGGGGCTTCATTTCAAACTGCTATATTACAAAACTGTGTTTCAGATAACTTTAAATCCATGGCAGTGACTTTCAAATTCTTTTGATGGCAACTCACAAAATAAATCTATAAATTATGTTTTATCATAAATCAGTATATACGCACACACACCAAAAGAATATAAAAATTTTATGAAACTCTTCTTACCTTTTTACGTGTAATACACTCTAATATTATCTATTCCATTTTGTTTCATTGTTTTTTAAGTGCTTGTCACACCCTCTAGAATTATTTCATAATCCACTAGTGGGTCAGGAGCGACAGTTTGAAAAGCACTATTTTAAAATTATTGCTTCCAGGTACCCTAGCCGGTAGTCTGGTATCCAGATTTTTAAAAGGCTTATTAAAATGCATCATCAAAAAGCAATATTTGCTAAAGGACCCTCAGTCTCTATAAAGAGCACTCTCTTGGGGATTCCAACCACAAGTTACCAGATAAATAACCAGCTTTCCTTTGCAGAACTGAGATGTGAGCTCAACACCAAGTAAAAATGACATAAAATCAGAACAAAGTTGGAAAAGGAGGACCACCTCCAAATGCAATATGTGGTCCTTCTGGGAAACATGATGCAGCCTAGAGTGAGGTGAGGGGGACAAAACAGAAAAAAAACATTAATGGAGAAAAAATCAAGCTTGTAACTTCTGTCTCCAGGCTTCACAAGGTGGACTTGTACTTCCAACCCTAAGAGACAGAGTGATGTTCAGCATGACTCCATAATCCTGTGGCCTTGAGCACCTCAGCAGACATCAGTTAAGTCATTTAAGGATAACTGCAAATTAAATTAGTTCATCCTAACTCTATATGACTTCACTCATAGGTGGAAGTTAGTATATTGATAAGGAGATCTGATCGGTGGTTACCAGGGAAAACGGGGGGTGGGGGGAGGGCACAGAGGGGGAAGTGGTGTACCCACAACGTGACTAACAAAAATGTACAACTGAAATCTCACAAGGTTGTAATCTATCATAAGAGTAATAAAAAAAAATTAGTTCATCCTAATTACGCAAAAATGATAAATTCAAATAAGCAAGGTAATTCAATTCTGAATTAAAAATTTTTTCAATCACTTGACATCTCAAATCACAGCAAATGGGTAATGTTACCAATTATATCAATTCGACTCTATATTTCAATACATAAACATATGATGAACAATTAAAATTCTTATGTGATATGCATTTAACTTGTTAACATTTATGCTACAGAAGGGAACCACACTCGAGAAACGGGGTCATGTCCTTGAAAACCAAAGAAGGTTATCACAAAAGAGTCTTTGTAAGAATCCAGCAACAGGATGAGTCCCCAAAATCTATTAAGTAAACTATCCCACAGGAAAAGTGAGGCAGATCACACTAGTAAAGGCAACACTATGGAAGCTTATGAAATAGTTATCAAGGGAAACCTTTGATACATAATAAAAATATTTAGTTTTAGGAAGCAATATGATAGGCTCTGATATGGTTGCACTTATGAGTACAGGACTTTCATAGGAAGGAAAGAAATGGAAATTCACTGAATGTCTGTGTTTTGTCATGCATCACTAAATACCTTCGATTACATTATAGCATTGGAAACTAGGAAGCAGAAATGTTAAATAACTTGTTGTAGGCCACACAGTAATAAATGACAGAACTAGGACTTAAACTCCATCTTCTAATTACGCATCCATTATTCTTGTCACATCAATACCACTTTATCCTGAACTAGTACTCAAAATATGATAGTGCTTAAAATATTTGCTTAAGCATTTCTTAGGATTTCTGATCAAGGTCAATTGAAATTCCAATTTCAAGGCTAATGAATAAGAAAGTGACCTTTAAAAGGAAAAAAATACGTAAAAAATATACATGCATTCTGGGTGGCATTATGAATCTTCAAACTTTCGATATTCTTTGTGTCTCGTGTAAGGATGAAAAAAGTTATCTATTGCTGTATAACAAACCACAACAAAGTAGAGTAGCTTGAAACAGTAACTTATTCTTGTCTCTTATTGTTCTGTGGATTGGCTGGGATTCGCTGGGCAGTTCTTGCTTGGGGTCTCCTAGGAAGTACAGTCAGATGTCAGCTTGGGCTGAAATCCTCCTTGCCTCTATTGTGCTGGATGTCAAGATGGTTCATTTCTGTGTTTGCTGAGGATGCTGGCTGTTATCTTATTCGGGGCTGCCAACTGGAGGGCCTGCATGTGGCCTCTTCATGTGACTTGGGCATCTCTCAAAGTGGTGGCTGGGTTCCAAAAGAAAGCATCTCAAGAGGATATATTCCAAAAGACCAGGCTTCTTGCAGCCTAGCCTCAGAAGTCCCAGAAAGTCACCTCCACAGCATCCTATTGGTTGAGCCAGTCACTGAGGCCTAGGGGGAGGGATGTAGACTCCATCTTTTGATATGAGAAGCAGCAGGCAATAAGGGAGGGAGGGAGACTGCCCATCTCACCTTAGTCTTTAGCCTCCCATCTGGCATCTCTACTTTACCCAACTGAGTTAGAAGGGGAAATAGATGATACAACTACAATAACACAAATTATTGTGTGGTGTTTTCTCTATCTCTTTGGCACTCTCTCTTTCTCTGGAAACACAGCACTTCTTGAATGAATGGATAAATGAGTCTCTCCCTTTTCCTCTCTACTCCTTTTTTGCCTCCTCACCTTTCTTTTCTTCTTTTTAACTGCAGATGAAAGGTTAAAAAAAAATGTGTTAAGCAGCAACATGCTCTAATTAGTAAATCTTATAGTTAGTTTCTACTCAGATCTCCCATTTCATGTCTACCTGCCTGATTCAGTCATCGTCCTGTCAGGGAAGATGATAAGAATGCAAGCAAAGGAGAGAAGAGAGGGAAAAATGGGAAAGCAAAAGTAGATTATCGAGGGAAGAAGGAAAATATAAATGGGAAGGGAAATAAATCAGGAGCACTGAACACCGTTAAGCCCAAATGGCTGAAAAGACAAAGGGAAAGAAGCAAATTTTTCCCTTATGATGCTGCATCCATCCTTCCTTCCTTTCCAATCCATGGCCGCCATCGCCAGCCTAGTCTAACCTTATTTCTTAATGCCTGAATTTTTGCTATATCATCTTACCTAATCTCCCTGCCTAGTTTTTACCCCTTAGAAATCATCAAAAATGGGGCCAGCCCGGTGGTGTAGTGGTTAAGTTTGTGTGCTCCTCTTTGGCGGCCTGGGGTTTGTAGGTTCCCATTCTGGCACAGACCTATACACTGCTTATCAGGCCATGCTGTGGCAGGCGAGCCCCGGATGAAATGGAGGAAGATGGGCACGGATGTTAGCTTAGGGCCAATCTTCCTCCAAGAAAAGAGAAAGAAATAAAATAAAATAGATCATCAAAAACACTCCTTTCCTCATGGTGCTCTCAATTACAAAAAAAGAAAAGAGAACACTAAATGACTTCTGAAGGATTAAGTCCAATATAAACATTTTAAGAATTTTCATAATCTGACCTAACTTTCCTTGCCTCTCTTGTTTCTCTAGTCTCCCATATGTGAAACTCTTTACTCAGCCAGTGCACTCTACTCAATGTATCCAAATACACAGAAAAATGAGACTAGATCTCACTATTACATCATGAAAAATACAAAACCTGAATCAAGGAAAATAACAGACAACAAAAATATTACATTACAGAAAGCAGTGTGGTGACATTATAAGCTTCTAATTATAGCGCTTATGGTCCAGCTCACTTCTCACGAATACAGCCTTCTCCTTTTGTCTTCTGTCCTTTGCTCTAAGGATCCTATCACCAGGAGCATTCCCCGCCACTCTCTGCCTTCCTAAATCCTGTCTCATCAGGACCCACAACATTAACTGACTAATTTGGAAGACGTGTGATTAACAGAATCATTCTGGACCTGAAGTCCCTTGTTAACACTACAGCATCAGATTTGATTCTCGATGGACACCAAGTCACTCAAATTCCATCTCAGTTTTTACTCTGTAGATTTGTTCAGTATACGGTTGATTAAAAGACCATTCACCCCAGTTTGGTAGATAATTCAACCAGCCTCCAATCCAAAGTTTGTACAACTTTGATTTGTAGTAATTAAAAACAGTAATTACAGAAACAGTTAAAACATTCATTGCTAATATTGTAACTCTTTGGGAACCTGATATAAATGCAGTTTTAAAAAAACAGGATATTTGAAGATAGTAACGTACACCGTGATTAACAAGATTTTGTGGTGAGAGTAGTTTATTGTCAGGTATAATTAAAGCTGTAGATGCTATTCTGAAAGTACAGACTTTAGGGGGCAAGGGAAGAGAGTTTTTGAAGCAAAGTACAAATTAGGAATAATTACAGTGATGGTTATGGAATGTCAACATCCATTTCATCATGATGAGCTCAGTCTCCTTCAAAATTCACTTGAGTCCGGGAAAGCATTAGTGTAAGACAAAAGGCAGCTTTGGGAAAAATACCTTTGAAGTATTAAGGAGTAGAGTGATTGGCAGTCAGCAAACATAAAAATGGACGAAAGAGTAAATGTCTTGATCACCTACGGAAAGTGTACACTTCAAGTATCTTATTAAAAAACCAGTTTTCTTTTTTATGTCCAATGTTGAATGCACCTGCAATTGTTGTTTTTTTAATCTATTTTGATCCCCAAACTGGATATAACTAAATGTTTTATGGGAGTCTATAAAGGTGATGAAATTATAAAGAAAAGTAAGTGAAAGATTATCAGACAGGAGAGTGGAGGCTTCTGGGGTGATATCAGCATTGTATGATTTGACATGAGTGGTGGGTCTGTGGGTGCTCACTTCATTCTCCTTGTTTATGGTTTATGCGTGTTGCTGTTTACAACGCAGTTATGTAGAGAATCCGCTGACACTAATACCTTCGACAGTTCATTAGCCCAAGGGTGTCTGTTATGCTTTAACCAGGGCTTTGCTCACGTTCCCTTTTGCCCACATGAAGCCAGTTGTGCATTAAGAGATGACACAAACATCTCTTGAAACAAGAGATTTCTTCTTGTTTTCTAGAAGAAATAGCGAAGCTGGTCTAGCGCTTGGTGATATTTCCAAACAGTCCTTTTGTGAATGGCCGTGAGAAGATGTCCTTCTTCAGCCAAGGATGAAGCCTTGTACTTTGTATTATTTAAAGTACCTGATGCCATGCTACACAACTAGTGTGTGTGCATCCATCCATCTGACAGATATTTATTGACTCACCTACCAGCTGACTCCCTGGGAAGCCAGAGCAGTTTGCCAACTAATATGGTTAATTGGGATTTGATAAGTGCTATAAAGACACCAGAGATTCAGCAGTTTCTCCCAGCTATCGAACTTATTTTGGCTAATGGATATCACTCCCACTGCCATTTCAATCTTACAAAGAAGAGGATTGAGCAGTCAGAAGGTGGAAACTTAATAAAAATTGAAAGTCAGAGATGGGAGGGAATGAAAGCAGCAGAGGAAGGAGGAGGCAGAGACTGGATGGCCAGCAAGGCCTCAGTGCCCTGCACAGTTTAAGCTGAGCCAGGTATTCTTCCTGTTTCCTTGCTTGATCTTTGCTTGATCCTCCCTCTTGCCGACGCCCTCACCTGGAGGAGTCAAGCCCAGCACAGATGCCACTGAGACAGGTCAAAGCCAGGGAAAGGTCCTGGGATCAAAACTTGGCTAAGTATGATCCAAACTTCCAAGCAGTCAGAAGTAGAAAGAGCCAGAAGATAAACCTAACCCATTTTTGAAGGGGTGCCAAAGGTGAAAAGCAGGAAAACCAAAATTACTCATCAAGTCTAAAGGGGGAGCACAGAGCCAGAAGCTGAGAGGAGAAGAGGAGTCAAGCAAGTCAGTGCCAGGTAAAAACAGAAATAGAGAGTTGAAAAAAAAAAAAAAAAACAAAGCAAAGCGAAATGAAGGGTCCAAGACAATAATTGGGAGCATTCCTTGGGGTTTGATAATGGATTTTATGGGTTAGCTTAAGTTAAAAGCAAAAGATGTGAGCGGGTACCTTCCTTCCTTCTGACATTATCTCCCACCTTGTCAACAGTCCATTGTTACCAAGGCATTAACAACACTTACCAAACAAAGTCTAGAAGCCCTTTGGGCAGTCTTGCTAAGAACCAGCTTAGTCTAGACTGATTTGGCCTTGAGGATGACCACATCTCCTCAGGACAGTTCTCCCTGGATTCCTCCATTGGCTATTTTGGGAAATGACGCACTTGGACAAATGGTCTACCTAAATGAATGGTTCAGGTCTGAGCAGCATGAGACACTGGCAGATAGGAATGCCTCCCTTAGCAGCAGGAAATTCAGCACTTACCATGTCCCATGCGGCATGCTCTCCCAGAATACTTTTAATATGATATCCCAGTGTATTTAACATTTTAAAATTACTCCATTTGGTTAAAATCAATCAGATTTTTTTGAGGATCTTGCTCTTTCTCCAGCCCAGTTTAAACCATAATTTCCTGAAGACTAGGATTATCTCGCCATGTTCTTTTTCACGTCCCCGTCGTTTCTAGTCAAGCCTCAAAACGTGAAGTCTGCACTGTGGGTTCATAGCACCTCAGAGATCATCTCGATTCTCCCCATCCCACAGTGGGAAAGTGACCTCAGTCAACGTGGAGTAGAGTGTTTAGTATCAGCCTTAAAATAAGTGTTTTCTTTTTTATTGTCTTTTCTTCCTGTCTGCTTTTCATAGTAGAAGCAACAGTAATTTAAACTTTTCTACTATGTGACCTACACTCCACAGGTACCTTATAATAGCTGAGCCAGGGCTTAACAAAGGAATTGGGTGTGTGTGGTATTTGTGTGAGCATGTGCTTGTGTGTGTGTGTCACAATCTGATTGCCGATGTGGGATGGGAGATGGGAAAGAATGTTTAGGCACTTGTGTATTTATATCAAAGAGATGGTAGGACCCACAAAAAAGAATTCATTTTTTGTGATGTTAATGTTATATTTTGGGGGGAGGTTTTGGGGGAGGAAGATTTGCTTCTAAGGGGTGGACTCATATCTCTGTGTGGGGAGGCTCAGTTATAACGACAACTGAAGTCTCTCCTGGCATTGGGATATTTCATTCTCCTAGGGAGAAATGCAATGCTCATCCCTCCTCCCTCACACCCCCCACCACTTCCTTGGTGTCCTTCCAAGGTAGGGCCCTTGGTGCTGGCTGCTCATTCCTCCCCCAGGGGTGGCTTTCCAAGGCCAAGAGGGCCAGAGAGGGCTGCTGCCAGAGATGCTTCTGTTCTGGCTCCTTCTCACTCCCCTTCCTGTCTGCTGGGGCTTTTGGTGGCAGCACCTAGTCCTGACGGGGTGAGAGTACCACCCTGGAGCGGATGGTGTGTGCACCAGCAAGCATCCAGTCAATTCATGAGTTATCCTCTGCGTGAGCTGGGCTGTGATGTGCCGTTATCTTCCTGCTCCCATTTTACACTTCACACACCAGCTTTCTCTCCAGACAGTTGTTTGATCACTAACTACTTCGAATATCATGACCATAGGCTCATTTATTTTTTTCTGTTTTAAAGGATGGTGCTGGTGTGCACAGGGAGCAGCCACGTCAATTTACACATTTGCCAAGGTATCCGATTGTGAGCTGCCTATCAAGGTGCTGACTTTAATAAAAGCTTATTACCATGAGCATTATTTAGCATTTATGTGGCTCCTCACAATTGTTTACCCATTATTTCTCAGCGCTCCCCTGTCCAGGTGATCAGTGTTAGCAACCCGCATTGTAGAGGCAATAAATCCGGGGTCCTGGAGAGGTTTTAGTAATATCCCCAAAAGGACACAAAGTGAATAACCACAGAACAGTGACTTTCCTGGAACCCCTTGAAACTGGCCTGGACCCCTCTCCCTCTAGCATACTTGGCGAGTTCACTCATTCCATCATCTGGTTTGCAGACCTGCACAGGGTGGGCTCTTCTCACAGATTGCAGCTCCGATACCCTGAGGCCTTCCCTGGCAACCTTATCTACAACAGCATCCCTTCCCCAAGGCTCTATCACATTCCTGTGTTTATGGACTCCACAGAGCTTAGTGCCACCTGAAGTTCTCGTTTATGTGAAGTTGTGTGTCTTTGTGTTTGTTGTCTGTCTGCACCATTCAGGAAGGTCATCACTATGCAAATAGCAGTCTTGCCTGGGTTGTTCATGCTGTGTCCATCCTCTTTGTTGAAAGCACCTGTCATTACAGTAGGCACTCAGTAATGCTTGTTGAGAGAATGACAAAGACAGACCCTGTAAATACTGTTACTCACACGTCATTTTCTTTGCCTTTTCATCTCTTTCTGGATTTTCTGGCCATAGTCACACATACAGTCAGTTCTTCTCAATTACGCTGGAGCTAATGATCCAGGCTGTGGATGGCCCAGGTCCTTGGCTTCCTTCCCTCTCTGGCTTCCTCTCCTCTGGAGATTCCTCCAGATCTTTCGGTCTTTTCTGGCCTTAGTTGAGAGGGGTCGAGAGGAGAGTAGGGCAATGAAAGTCCTATTAGACAATCTTGCAAGTTCTAATAGCTTTTGACAGGTACAAAGTTGAAATTATTGATCTGAAGATTTATTTTTTACCTTATTTGTGGATTTAAAAAAATGCATCTGTTTTATATATGCAGTACAGTGAAAAGTGCTTTGAAGAAGTTAAAAGCACTGGATAAATGTAAGAGAGAATTATGTATGCATGTAGTCCCATTAACCTTGGTAATTGAGACTTGGTTGTAGATTTAAAATATAATTAGTTTTGATAGAACAGTAGCTCACACTTTTCTAATGGGTAGAGCCAGACGAGGCTTAGAAAACGTACCTTTGGTAGATTTTATTTTTGAGCCATCAAATCAAGACAAAGCTTACAATCCCTTCAGAGGCTAAAAGGGTGGCAGTAGTGGTGATTTCTCATCAACAAGTAAGAATAGGCAAATGGTCTTAAATGATTGAGTTTTCTTGCTTCAAATTTCAGGACAATGAGAATACAGTTTCCTCCGAAAAAATCTTAGGCTGATCTTGGAAGAAAGACCCCCTGGATCATCTAAAAATAAAGTTTTCTATTTAAAGGTTGGTTTTAATGTTCATTATAGCCCTATGTGCTACCAGAAAATGGTTTGCCTTTTTGTTTTAAACATAAGGAATCAATATAACGCCTTATACCTGATAACCTGTGCTGTTGTATTTGGTCCTCCCTACAACTCTGTCCATAGATATTATTGTTGCCACTTTATAGATGAAAAAATGGAAGCAAAACCATTAAGTGCCTTCCCCAAGGTCATAAAAGAAGTCACCAAGAAGGTGGTGTGGCTCAAGTCTCCTGACTCCAGTTTACTATTCCCCACAATAATGTTGGAAAACCACATTGGAAGGGGAAGACTCATTCCAAGTACTGCTGTCACACCAGCAAGCTTCAAAGGTCAGGCAGATATTTTACTTTACGGTTAAATTGGCCACGTTTGCTCAGTGTGTACTATATCACAGGCCCTGTGCTTTGCCCTGGGAGGATTGAGAGAAAGTAAAAGACGGATTAGACTTTCCTGGCTCTTACAAGCTGGTGGGAATGGGAGACACATACATACAAACGTGGAAGGGCAAGGGGGACAGTGCACTAAGAGAGATACACAGCTCTGTGGGAGCAGGGGAGGAGCAGTCTCTGAACACGTTCCAGGAAAGGGGTCACCTTCCATGCCAAGATGAACTTTGCATGAATAAAGATTTAAGTGAGGACAGATTGAGAAGAGTGAAGAGGGGAATGGGGTATCGACCAAATTTCATCCACCTGCAATTTTACCTACTCAAATTTTATCTACCACGGCAAGAAGTTAGTGTCTAATATTTTAAAATTACTTTTAAATACAAGTATTTGCGTATTAGTTATATAAATAGAGGTAAACACCAGAACAACTATGATAGAAACGGCTCAAGTGGTTTCCATGGGGAATGGAACTGGGGGGATAGGAAGGATTGGGGTTGTGAGGTGGGGGAGGGCCTGCCATGGTTCTTTATAAAGCCTTCAGTACTATTTGGTTTTAAAGGCACAGGTATGGATTAATTTTTAAGTGAGCCTTAAAGAATGAGTAAGGTTTCTCCAAGGAGAGGGAGGAGGGTGGGTATTTATAGCAGAAGACCCAACATTAACAGAGAGAGGCGGCAGGAGAGCAGAGGGAAGAGCAGGTAACCCATTAGGATGACTGTAGAACACACCTCCCTGCGTGGGGACACATGAGCTGGTGCTTGATTGCACAAGGCCTTGGATAGAAGGGCACGCACAGACACACACAAACACACACACACACACACACTCATGTGGTTGTCGGCAGGAAAGCAATAAAGGGTATTGGGCAAAGGGGTGATATGCTCAGAACTGAGCTTTACGTACAGCAGTGGTTCTCACCTTGGAGATTACCTTGCTTGTTAAAATTGCTGGGCCCCACATCAAAGTTTCTTCTTGAGTAGGTCCAGAGTGAGGCCCGAGAATCTGCATTTCTAATAAGTTCCCAGGCAATGCTAATGCTGCTGGTCTGGGAACCACAATTTGAGAAGCAATAATAGAGTAATCTGGCAACAAGGAGAAGTCGAGACTAGAGTAGTGGGAGAATGAAGGTCAAGGGACTGTTCCACTAGGACAGAGCAGAAGGAAGGGGGCCCTGATGGGGAGTGACGGTGAGACAGTCCAGAACAGCAATCAAGAGAACAGACTGACTGCTTCAAAGGATAGAGGACCATTGGGCCATGTTCTGGGTCACACCAAATCACAAATCACTGTGAAATCTCCAGTGCTTGGGCCAAGTATGCCAAGAAGCACCTGAAATTCATTTTTAAAGCAGCAATCCTGTCTAGAAATTAAGCTGTGAGTTTTACCTTACTTTCCCTTTCTTCCCCATCTCTAACCTCATTCTAGTGCAATTTAGGTTACAACAGCATCTTCCAGGGAGAGCATTCATATCTGCACGTGGTCAGAAAGTGTATCTGTCTGTATATATAAAATCGTATTAAAGCTGGTTTCCTTATTATTCCATTTTAGAACATCCCTGTAGCTAAATGGTGTTCAAAGTAAACATGGAGAACAGAAAGCATCCATCTCTACCTAGTGGGGCAAAAAATGACTGAATTCCCATACCATATAAATACCCCATGAAAACACAGAGGAATCCTTGATCCACCCAACATTCACTGAGTATCTGCCTCGTGGCAAGCACTGCGGATGTGCTTGGATACAAAGATAAATAAAACGTGGGCTCCACTCCCAGCAGTTCAACATCTAGCAGTCTTTGTCCCATGCTCTTAAATCTTGCTAAGGATTGGGTTTTGTTTGTAATAGAAATTCTAAAGCAGGGACAGAAGAAGTTATCTTTTCTAAATTGCCCACCTCTGTTGTCTAATTATTCCACTGAGGAAAACACTTGGTCCTGGGTTACTTCGCTGAGCTCAGATATGTTTTGCTGACACACAGAGTCTGGGCAGCATCCAGCCCCCCGTTTACTCCCTGGTCTTTAAGTCTAGTAAGTATTTTATCATTTACACCTTTCGATGTCCAAAGAGAGTGCCGCTCGGGGTTTGACACATGTAATTTCCTTTACTACCTCCCCAAATAACGGGGTCATTTCAGGACCAGGACAGTTTGGCACTGGGACGTGTTTCCCAGAAGTACTAATAGCTCGAGAGAGGAGCAAGTGTCTTCACAGCTGCAGGTCTGGGTGCCGAACTTTCTACTGTCGGTGACAATCATGTCCCAGTGAAAATGTAGAAGTGAACCAACCCTGAAAGGGATAAGGTGACAGGGAGTGGTGTTTACTTGAGTCAGAGAGTAACTGAAAATGACTTCTGCAGCTGGAATCAAACAAAGGGTTGAAGGTCAACTTCCTCTTTGATTTTGGCTAGTCAGCAGTTCAAGCAGCCTTTTCAAATGTTTCGTGTCTGCTGACTTGTCCAACTCTATAAAAGACCCCACATCTTGCACCGACCTGCACCTCTTGGGCACTGGAGTGAAACAAAAGGAAAAATGTTCCGTCTTATTAGAATTAATGAAGTCATGCCACTCACATCTGTCCACGTTACTCCACTTTGGTCACCACCATTGTGGTCCACGCTGACATCATTTCTCTCGTAGATTACTGCAGTGGCCTTCTCACTGGTCTCTCACATCCTGTTTACCCCATCCAAAGCATTCTTCACATTAAATCACTGTAATTCATTAATTCACAGTATTAATTCACAGTAATCTTTTGGAAACTCAAATAATACAACTAAACTCTGAATACCCTACACATATAAAGAAATCCTAACTTAAAAATTTCCCCTGGCTCCCCATTGCTCCAAAGACTTAACTAGTTGATTTGGCCCAGAGAACTCTGCTTAATCTGTGCCTCCCACGCTTTTCCCTCTTCTTGCTGCATCACGTTCCTCCCTCCTCACTCTCTCTGCTCTCATCACCCAGATTCCTCTGCCTGGAACACTTCTCCCTCCCTGCTTTGCCAAGTTGTCTCCTACTCACCTTTTACCTCTTAAGCCTTATCAGCTCCTGAGGGGTGGGTGAGGAAGACCCTCTTCTCCTTGGTTAGGCCAAATCCCCATGTTTTGAACTCCCTTGGCACCGACAACCAGCTCATGAACCCTTCATAGAATGTAACATGGGACATTTACACAATCTTGTATGATTAATTTCTGCCTGATCTCCCCTCTAGACTGTAAGATCCATGAAGGCAGAGACTCTACCTTTTTGCTTACCATTGTATTCCAGAGCCTGGCATAGTGTCTGGCACATGTTAGGTACTAAATAAATTCATTCTGAAGGAAGAATGAATGAGTGGTAAATTGATACTTCTACAATAATAAAGAGGAGGCCTAGCATTTTAAATGAGTGATAATAATGGGTAGCACATATTAAACTTCTAGTGTTAGGTAAACACTGTTCAAAACTCTTTACTCATTCATTCCAGTTCCGAGGACCAACCCTATCAGTACACGTCAGTATCTGCACATAATAGATGAGATCTGAGACTCAGGCTACTTGTGCAAGGCCAGGCAGCCAGTGTAAGGTGAAGCCTTAACAGTTGTCAATGTTGTTACTCTATTTATTACTATTCTCACCTTGGTGGAGTTCCTAAGAGTGCCATCGTCAAAGGGGGTGGTGTTGGGCAGGCACAGCCCTGCCCCCAGGCCTCTGAGCGCCTGCTAAGGCTGGGCCTGGAGTGAGAGTTTGGGGGCCCAGGGGCTGTGAGGGCCTGCCCACCGTAATGGAAATGGCAGATGGAGGAAAGGATCCTTCAGGCTGGGCAGTGGGGAAGGTCACTCAGGCATCCAGAAACCTTCCTCAGAACCTGTCTTTGAATTAAATCTCAACTCATATCTTCCAGAAGCCTGAGGTGAGATGTCTGGCCGTGTTGCTAGTGCCGTCGCCCTCAAGAAGCCAAACAGGCTCTCAGTCTCTCAGGCCCTGCCCCCGGACGTGGCCCCGCCCCAGAGCATGCTGGGCAGGACCTCCCCATAGATCCCTCCCATTGCCAATGTATTCCTCCAGAGGATTCTGAGCTCTGCTTGGTGTTTCCAGCTGTGATGAGGTAAATGTAGTCTTGGTCCTCTGGAAAAGTAGATAATTAAGGCAGATAGTCCACACATGTGAAAGTGTTGTGACTTGGAAAGGGCGGGCAGATCCCAGGTTGGGAGGATTAAGGAAAGCATTGAGGGAAACCTTTCAGGATGGTGGGAAGGAAGGAGGAAAGAAGAGATGGAGGATCTCGTTTTGGTTTTGGTTTTGTTTTGTGTTGAAGTGTTTATGAAGAAAAGTTCCCATCTGATGACTTCTCTGTTTCCCTCTGGGGGTCCAGCACATATGATCAATGAGCGAGGAGTGTGGACAAGGTGTAGGAAAGTGGAATTGTTTTGAGAACTTAGGCAAGCGAGTTGACTGAGAAAACAATCACAGAAGCTCCCCCGAGACAGGGCCTCTGTTTGTTGCCTCCACTGGGTGTCCCAAGTGCTTGGAAGAGCGTCTGGCACATGGTAACACAGGAGGAATGACTGGATTCGGAGGCAGTGGTGGAGCTGAGCAACAGATGTAGAACAGAAGTTTATGGGGCACAAACACACTTGTGTGATTTTATCCAAGAGGAAGCAGGCCCTTATTTGAAGGCAGTTCTAAAACAGGCAGAGTTGGATTTTGCTAGACAGGACGAATGAAAGAAGGGGGTAGGCTGTTTAGAGCAGAGCAGTATATTTAGGTTTAGGATTAGGTGATGCCCCATGAAGTTTTCCTTGGAGAGGGAGGAAATGAAGACAAAGGTTGTCAGGTGAGCAGGGGAAAGTATAGAGTGGCTTGTAGTTCCTGAATAGGTTGAGGCATTAGCATGCTGAGGGCATAAGCTGAGAGGATAAAGGGAGGAATGTCAGACTATATTTTTTCAGAACACACAAGTGTTGCTGGTGATAAGTTCTAGGATATGGCCATAACTGAACTGGAATGAAGGTAAAGGACTCTAAGATGAGAAGGAGCAGTGAGAGATCAGATCATTGGATGGTCTATCTGCATGGATGTTGGGGCCTCTGATTGATTCCTTCCACTTTGAGTTCCTTTCCTGTCCACAGAATTGGCATTTCCTCTAACTCTAACCTTCAGTCCATGGCATGACTCTGGACAAGAAGGCAGAAATGGGGTGGTGAGAGAGAGAGCTGAAGTAGACATCCGTTTTGTTTTTGTTTTTATTTTGACACTCAGCATTCACTCACCTTCCAAAAATAGTCCTTCTTTTGCCCTCTGGGGATCTAACCCCGTTGTCAGTTTCAGTCCATGTCAAGTGGAGTTGTTTATCACTAACGCTCTTACTTTAAAGGAGGGCATTGAAGTCAGGCTTGGCCAAAAAGATTGGTCCATGCTTTTGGCAACAGTGATTGGTCAGGGATGGGCATGTGACCCAACAGGAAACAATAAGGCACAGTGGGACTTTTGAAGGGACTAGTGGGAGAAACAACCCATTTTTAGCTGCGCTTTTAGTTTGGAAGATGTAGCTACGAACTTGCCAGACAGACTTACAAGGTAGCCAGTCCAGAATCTAGAGCAGAGAAATGGATAGAAACTGAAACTTGATGACATCAGCTGAGCCCCAATATGAATCCTCCTGCGTGAGGGCAGTCTTACTCCCAGAGCTTTTTCAGGTGCCTGAGTCAACGGATCCTGTTTTTAAAGTCAGTTGAATTGTACTTGCCATCATTTACATCCAAAGAATCCCTCACAGCGTAAGGGGGCTCTCCATCCCTGGCTCCCTCTTCTGTGCTAGCACTCTGAATATACATTACCTTCTCTGTCCTTCAGGTCGTGCCCTTCTATAAAAGAGGGTAAAGAAACCTACTTCAAAGCATTGTAAAGTTTAAATGGGATAATATACATAAAAAGCATAAATTTGTTTCACAACATTGAAGTACAATAAGCAGTACTTAATTTTTCTAAATTAAATCTGGCTCAAAGACCCCATTTTCAAGGGTAGGAAGATATACAATAGTAGTCATTAATGGGAACTTTTTGCCTATTTAGTTAAGTATTCACCATGAAATATGTAGGTAAGAGCCTGTGATCTTGAGTCCATCTTGGTTGCCCCTGGGATTTTCATTGCCCAAGCCCTTCAGGCCCATTGAAAGGCCAGTGGCTGCACAGCCTCTGTGCTAAGTGTGAGCAATGCCGTGTCTTGCGACAGCTCTCAAGATGATGGGGCTTGATGATTAGTCATCTCAGCATCATCACTTCATCCCTTAAAACATTGTGCTGTCTCCTAGAGGACTTCCACACAGAACCCGTCCACCTAAGGGACTCGTCTCTACATCCTGATTCTCAGGGTCTTGGAGCCACTGCTACCTTTAGGCAACTCTCCTTCTCTCACCCCAGCACTTGTGTCAACCCCTATCTCCTCTCTCCTTGGAGCAGCCAGCTAAAGTCTCCTCCCACATGAGGGTCTGGACAGGACTGTACAACAGGTATCTCACAACTTCTGTTTGGGTTCGGCAAACATGAAAGCCATTAATAACTCCTGAACCCAGAAGCCCAGAACTTCCTGTAAGACAAATGAGGAAAGGTAACTTTTATTCCTTCTGGAGTCCCCTCAGGTGGAGGGTAGAAACAGCATTATCCTGCTTCAAATGAAGCTTGCCTCAAGCTGGGCAAGAATCCCTGCAAAGGAAAATTACCTACTCTTGTCAGCCCAACCCCCTCCCACAGTGAAGCATTGCTAAACTTGCATAATACTCAGTTCCTTCTCTACCTCCTGGCCCCCATAGAAGGAAGGAACAGACCCCGAGTCTCCTGGGAGAGATAGGGAGGCAGCCTCCACAAATCTCTGAGCTTCCACTTGGCCTCCCTAAGGAATACCAAACGTGTCCTTGTGACCCCAGGAAAATAGCCTAAATTAGGCTCTGATCCAGGGCCAATGGAAGTTCCAGAGGAAAGGCCTCAAGAGGAGCCCCGGGGCCAGCCCCGTGGCCAAGTGGTTAAGTTCCCACGCTCCGCATTGGCTGCCCAGGGTTTCACTGGTTCGGATCCTGGGTGTGGACGTGGCACTGCTCCTCAGGCCACATTGAGGCGGCGTCCCACATGCCACAACTAGAGGGACCCACAACTGAAATAGACAACTATGTACTGAGGGGATTTGGGGAGAAAAAAGAGAAAAAAAGAAGGAGAAGATTGGCAACAGTTGTTAGCTCAGGTGCCAATCTTTAAAAAAAAAAAAAAAGAGAGAGAAGAGCCCCTTCTCATAGCCTGGGCCCCTTCATTGTGGCTGCAGATTACGGCACAGTTCTGAGTGTTAATCCATGTGAAGGCTGCCTCAAGAAAGCTGATTCCCTTAGGCAGCACCTGGTACCAGAGAAATTCACAGTGCCTGAAGCTGAGATCTGGGGTTCCCATACCCAAGCCACATCAAGGTACCAGTCAATTCATGCATTTTATTCGCCCTGACATTAGGTTTGGAGTGTGGGCTTGAGGGTATAAAAATTCAGGTAACCCATTCCCATCACATTCTATGTCACTGAAAATTCTTCGGGTGCCACAGAGTACCATGTAAATGAGACCCCCACCCCCACCCCCATGCCCCCCAAGCTGCACAGCACTGATCTCTGGGTATAAGCAGCAAGCCCATGAAATCTGTTTCTGGAGAAATTCCTCCTCATCTCTCCAGTCACTGTTCAGCTAATACGTTTTCCTTCTTTTGGTAAGAGTCCTGCTTTCCCATAGGAACTGGAATCTGGGAAAAAGGAAAACAGTACTAGAAGCAGAACAAGAGTGTGGGATCACTCCTGGGTGGTACTGTCACCTCATTTGGACAGTTGACTGCCTAGATGTGCTGAGTGTGCAAATTCTGTCTCGTTGCCTCATCCAGTGTTTCTCTGAATAGAAGCAAATATCTGGGCACCAGGTATGACTTGTTTTGTGACCCCAGCCAGTAAGTCAGCCCTTTTGAGCCACCACCTCTCCCTTGGTTAGAAGCTCTTTGGCAATGGGTTCATGGAAAACATCCCAGAATAGGAGCTACATGCTGAATTCCCTAGTACTGGCTTTGCCATCGATTGTGTGATTCATTCTCTGATGTTCAAGCTGTGAGAAGCAAATTTGAAATGATGGATGTGCTATATTAACTATATCAATAAGAGCAGAAGTTAAACCTTGCAAGCTGTAGGGTTTGCTTCCTCTATAAGCCTGGCTATCTCTATGGGAACTGAAGGTTGCTTCTTTAGGCCTATAGTTGGGGAGCTAGAGCAGAGTGGAGATACGGTGGCGGAGCGAGGATGAGCCTTCTTGCACCTAATTTTTCCTCCCCTCTAAGTCTGAATACTGGCAGTGGTGAGGCAGGTGGTTCTAAGGGCTCCTTTCACTTTACCGTTCATGATGACCCCACACCGCCTTTACCTCCATGCCACCTTTCCCTCCTTCTTTGGATGCTTCAATCTCTTTGATGTTTTTCTTACCAGACGTTACTCCGCTTAGCCATTAAACAGCTTTAACTTTGATGACGTGGATATGGATGAGCACAAGGATCCACTTGGTCCCTTTGGTCACTTTTGCTTCAGTGAACTCAGTGGGATGTCCAAGAAGAAACCCTTGTGTTAGGAAGAGTTCTAAGAAGGTTCCAAAGATCCCTTCTTTTGCTAGTCACACCCTTGTATAAACTGCTCCCCTTGAGTGTAAGCTGGACCTCGTGATTTGCTTCTGACTAATAGAATAAGGGAAAGGTGATGGGATATCATTTCCCTCATTAGTTTCCAAGATTGTGACTTCTGTCTTGCTAGCAGACTCTCTCCTGGCTTTGATGAAGCAAGCTGCCATGTTGGAGAGGCCTACATGACAAGGAACTGAAGGTTGCCTCCAGCCAACTCCAGCCAACAGCCATCCAGGTATTGAGGCTCTCAGTCCAACAGGCCTTGAGGAACTGCATCCAGCCAGCAACTATAGAAGTGAGCAAAGAAGTGTGTATTTCCCCAGTCAAGCCTTCAGCTGAGACCCCAGCCCCAGCTGCCACCTTAATTGCAGCCTTGTGAGAGACCTTGGAGCAGAGAACCCAGGTAGGCCTTGCCTAGATTCCTCACCAACAGAAACTATGAATTAATAAATACTTGTTTTTTTAAGCCACTAACTTTTGGGGTATTTGTTATATAGTAACTAACACACCCCTAAATTACTGTAACCTTGGTGTAAGATGTAGCATGGATGGGAAGGCAGGCACCAAATGAGAGGACAACCTCCTTGACAACATTCCTGGAGATACTGTCTTTAATCTCGAAGACTATCCCAAGTTCTCTTAGCTGCAGTGGTATCATTGTGCTCCCCCCAGCCCTGATTAGTCTCCAGGAGGTGAGGCCTAGGTAAGGTAGTGCTGGGTGGAGTGGATGGCCAGGATGTGGGGTGTTAATCTGTCTGGAAGGGACATTTTGAGCTCAAAGTGACCCTCAGGGACCATGAGGAGTGATGATGAGGTCATTCTTCCTTTCCTCATCTTTTCCTTGCTTTTTCACTCACTCCACCATTCCTTTTTCCCTACTTGTTGTCTCCTTTTGCCCCAAGTTCTGGGTGGCTGCCCGACGACCATTCCTACAAATGATAGCCAGGTGATCTCTTGGTCTTGCAATAATTCTACCAAGCTGGGCATCCTGAGGAAGTTTCCCTCGGGAGCGGCTCTTCCCATTCCTTGAGGTGTCCTCACATGCAGGGAGACCTCATTGTTGAGCTCAGAATGTGCCTTCCAGACAGATTACCACCCCACATATAACAGATTCTTCGGCGGGACCCACCCAGTTCCTGGACCCTGCCCTGGCCACTCTAGTGTCCACAATCGCAAAACCCATCCATACACACACCTGAACTGACTGCTCACCTGTGAGATACTCAGGAATCAGCAACTTTTTCTAAATGAAGGTAAGTTACCGTTTTCAGGAAAAGATTCATATCTCTGGTCCTTTTCAGAGCTGCAAGGTCTCTCCTCCCGTCTGCTCCAGGAAGGGTAGAGGAAGGGCAAGGGTGAACTGCCCCCCATTTTCGTTAGGGTCAGCTGAGGCGTGGGGACGCGGCCCACCACCCAGACCTCCTGAGGGAGAGAAAGGCTCTTAGGAGCAGGTGACATTCATTTCTCACCAAGAGATCCAAGAGCAACATTTCCCCCTGCCACTCACCTCAGGGCCTAAACACCCCCACACTTCCAATTCCAAAACTTTCTGAGGCAACAAGGGGAAATTCTGGCTGTATCCTTCTAGAGGAACACATCCCACCCTGCAGCTGTGTATAGTTCAGGATAGTGAGGGAGCAGATGGAAAGACAAGTTGAGCCAAATTCTGAACTTGAAGGGTTTTTCTCATTTTGAAAAGGCCCGGAAGTTTTTAGAGTAAACTTTTTGTACTTTTTATGAATAAGTAAAGTGTTTTAAGTACAGGACATCTGAGTAAGGTCAAATACAGGACCCAAGATAAAACTGAGAAAGCCACTGTCAGGCCCTCTACAAGGGACTAGTCATCTTGCAGAAACCAAAAGAGGAGATCAGTCAGAGCTGACTTCCCTCCTTCCTTTCCCTGAGCATAAGTGCTGGGAACCCCAAACCCACTCCCCCAAAGCACCACACAGAGAACACTACTCTCTCTTGGCAGAAACATTTATTGAGGATGATCAGTATCCTTGGTTGTGCTAACTATGGTTCTCATCAGAGGATGTGTTCTCGTGAAAACGGCAATGCTTTCTCCACAAGGACTGAATGATTTCTTTGGGGACATTTTTCCTCCCTGGAAGTGTTGGAGAAGCATTTCCTGTTTGAATAGAAGAGTCAGATCTCTGAACACAGTGCTTTCATTAGAGGTGAGGGTGGCCGGAGGGACGTGGGATACATCATGCATGCAGGTGGGTCTTGGATGGGGCACAGACTCCCTGTAGGGTGGGGAAGGGGGTTGACTCTGGCATAAATGCTGGTCCTTGAAGGCCACAACTTTCCAGGGCTGTCTGATCCTGTCTCTTTTCTGTCTAACCCTTGTACGAAAACTCTTGTCAGGAGGGACAGCATCTTGGTTGCAGGATGTGGTGCTTGCCCATTCCCCTGGCTGTGGGTCAGAGAGAGCCCCGTAGTTGGAGGGATGTCCCTCGTCAGGCTCTACCTGGGCCTGCAGTTCCCCCTTCTGCTGACTTAATTCTGCAGCCTCAGGTTCGTATCTCCATGCCAGTTTCTCCTCTAGGATCTTCCCGATGGCTGCCATGAGCTCATGAGCTTCAGGAGGCCCACAGCTCACGAGAGCTGCACTTTGAGCTGGGTCTCGGAGCGGTGCAAAGGTTGACGTGAACTTGGCTTTTTGCTGGGGACTTTCCTGCCCTGTGATTTTTTTCTTGGAATTAATCCACTGAAAAAACTGCCTCATTTTTTTTCTGAAGTAACTTTCAGGAGGAAACTGTTCATTCTGTGACAGATACGGGGAAGTGCCCTCTAATTCTCTGTCCTCAATAGAGTGGCTCTTCTTTCTGGCTTTAGACGTCCCAACTCCTGAATCCTCGCTTCCACATTCTCCTGCTCTGGAGTCCAGAGGTCTCACTGTCTTTGCAGCTGGTGGGAAATTCCTATCCTGGCATTTCCATGAGACATGCTTAGAGGCCCAGGGTTCCCGCCAATCCCCATTGTCCTCCAACTGGACTTGCAGTACCTGGGAAACTCCCATGTCCCCACTGGAGACGCTCTGGGACTGAGTCAGTGAGGAGTCGGAAGGCAAGCTATCTGAAGTAAGGGATATGTCAGCGGGAGAGCCTTTAGGCTGGCTATGTTCCTTGCTCTTCAATTGCAACTTCAACTCGGTAAGGAGCTGTTTTTTAATGTCTGATGGCTTGGAATCTTGGGGAACTGGTATTTTTGGTGAGGGACATTCACTGGTCAGGGTAGTTTCTACTTTGCTCACATTGATATTTACCATTTGGGAGCTTCCCAAGTTGTTGGTTGTCAAGATGTCACAAGATTGTGATGTAAGAACGCACAGCTCCTCAGCCTTGAATATCTCCCTGAAGTTCATGGTGGACGTGGAAAAATGTTTTCAATTCTTCTCCACCATCTTTTGGCCCTGAATCATGTCATCTCTATCACTGGAACTTACATTCTCATCCCTTGGCACATGTCCAGCCCCAGCTTGCCTTGTGGGCACCTCTCGGCTGCATCTGTTATTGTCTAGTGCAGTCTTACTCTGACTCACTTTGTCTATAAAGCTGTGTGTGAGGATCTCTGAAGTCTGTCTGCCATGCTGGATTGCCTGGATGTCCTTGGCAAGCTCCTGGTCGATATCAGAGTGGGATGGTTTTAGGGCCCCCTGTCCTTCGTTGCCCACAGATGAGGTAGCAGGGAGTGGAAGATCCAGGATGGGGACTGAATTCGTTGTTTTCACCTTATTTCCCTGAAAACTTTTAGAGCTTCCCTCAAGGGGCTTGGAAACCTCAGCTTTTGGAATCCACCCCAGAAATATAGGTGGCTGAGGAGAGAAAGTCAAATTGGGGAAGAGGCCATGTTTTGGCTTCTCTCAACTTATAGGATTTTATGGATTCAAGAACTTTGAGGGGTAGGCCCCACCTCTGACTCACGTGAAACCTTATAATATGGGCTTCTAGCACCCGTCGGGTGTTGGGATCCAGAAAAGAAAGCTCTGGAGTGGTCATCTGGGGGTGGACCCCACCTACTGTTATGTTTTTCAAATTTCTGTTTTCCATATTGTTCTGGGAACTCCCAGAAGGAGGGGATGGGTTGTCCTCAGCCAGCCATGAATGACACACCCCGAGGGGGATCCTCCCCACAGTGATCTGCCAAAACTACTGGCTTACATGTAATCTAAGAATGGTTTTCATTTCATTCTGGTCTGTGTCCTTCCTTGAGACATTTAAGAGTTGATTCCCTGAGTAATTCCTTGAGTGACACACACAGCTACTTTTTGTCTCTGAGGCAGCCCTCAGACTCTTTAGTAGGTAGCATTCTGAGACCCTTGGAGGACTATCTTCTGGGTTCTTCTCTAGGATATGTCCAAGATTCCTCTTCATGTCCTGCCTTAGTTGAAACTTTGTTGAGATCGTCTCATGGAAGCTTCCTGGGAAACTCGATTCAGTCTCTGCTAGATCCTTGCTACTCTGGCCCTGAAGCTGACGGAGCTGTGAGTGAGTGTGTCTGCCTTTTTGCTGAGATGTTTCTGTACATTTACACAGAGACTCTAGATTCCTACTGGCATGGAGGCAGCAGTGTGAGAATAGCCTCCTTGGAATGTGGAGCTCCATTTTATCCTGGGGTTCACTGGTGATATGAAAATGGCCAGGAAGGACAGAGACTGGTACATAGGCATGGGAGGACTGGCTGACCAAAGGAGGGGTGAGAGCTTGAGGACAAGTGGCTTCTTGAGATTTTTGGAATGCAGGGACTAAACCCCACAGACTTTCTTGTTGCTTCTGCAACATATGCCATTTCAGGTGTTGATTTTCAGTTGAGATATGAGAGTCTGACTCAATCTGGGATCTATGGAAAGACACTCCATGGTCCCTAATCTGGGATGGAGAAGAAGATGGTAGGATTGAGAGTGGGGATTGAAGGTGGGCATGGGGCTGGACCTGAGTGAAAGGTGGGGGCTGGGATTGGGGGTTGGTCTGAGAGAAGGGTTGCGGATGTACATTGGAGAGGGGAGGAGGGTGAGAATGGGGAAGTGGTGGAGATTCTGGATCCCACATCTTGACTGCAGAAGCATTACAGATTCCATTGAATAAGACAAAATGAGACCCTAGTGGGGCACTACTACTAGAAACCAGGAGAGTGGCCACCAGGGACTCACTGTGCAGAGAGGGAAGACCCCAAAAGGGCTGGGTATATTTCTGCTGCAAGTTTTCTCCCAAAGTCTTGACATACAGTAGCTGTTGACGAATGCTCAGCTGCTCTGGTTTGCCTGTGATGTCCCAGCCAGTTTTGGGGGCTGTGGTGTCTTGTACGTCAAGTGGCTGCAATGAATTCCCTGAAGACATCCGTTGGTTTTCTGAGCACATTTGTTTTGAAAATAGTCCTTCCTCCTTTTCTTTCTTCTCTAAAATCTGGAAATCCATTCTCTTTTTTATTTGTCTTGCCAAGAATGCCTGACCGTTAAGGCCAAGGAAAGAATGGCTGCTGGCCTCCATGTGATTGGTAGCAGAGTCTCCCCAGAGACAGGTCTCTAGTAGACAGAGGGAAACTTGCTCTCGTTGAAAATCAGAGTGTGATAATGTGGGGAGGAACATGTTCCTGGCAGGAGCCTGACAACAAGAGAATTCTGATATTGACAGACTTGAATGGTCAGTGCCTCTGACTGTTGGGACATAAGTGGACAACCCACCAGGGCTATCTGGAGATGAGTTCTCTGGAAGAGACTTCAATAAGATGGAAACCGATTTAGACTGAGTCACAGTTAAAGGGTGGTCTGTCGGTGGTGAGACAGACAGGCTTGGTGGTCCGTGATGACAAGCTAGTGAATCAAGCTAGTGGATTCATTATCTGGGACAAATTTGGTAAGGCGTTAATATCTTGGGAAAGGGTGCGGTCAAGAGAGAAGATCGTATTCAGAGACAGAGTGGCCTCTGGTTGGAGAATAGGATCCATTGCCTGGGTGTCATGTGGTGGGAGAGGGGGAAGGGCAATGGGTTGGGGTGGGGAATGGTCTGCTGGGAATTTGGACTCCAAGGGAGGAATAGGCTCTGGTGGCATAGAGTGACCCGGTGGTGAGGGTGAAAGAAAGTCAGCTAAGGGTGTCATTGGGTTAGGTGGGAGAACAGAGGGGGGCGGTGGGGATGGGTCAGGTGGTGGGGATGGTGTTAGGTCTCCTGGAGGGACTTCTGAGAAGGCGGAGGACAGAGTAAATGATGACTCAGTCCCAGAAGCTATGGAAGCCAGAGAGGACACAGAGGCAGTATCATCTTCCAGGTCCTCCAGGAACAGCAGCCAATTGACCTCCACGGTTGTGCTATTACACACCTCCCAGGAGGGGTCTGGACATAGCAGTTGACGAAAGCAGATGGTATCGCGATGCTGGCCCCGGGGACTGAAGGAGACAGGATATACACAGCTGCAGCCAGGACCAGAACAAATATATGGGGCCCTGGCAGGTCTGACAGAGGTAGGGGCACCCATTGCATACTGTCCTTTCACATCCCCCCACTTCCTTGAGCTCACAATCTATGTTGTTTCCTTCTCCCCAAGACTTTCACAATCTGGATTTCAAAATCTGAGGATTTTCCCTCCCTTAGCAATCTCATGTTTCACTGAGGCCCTAGAAATTCTGAGACCCTACTAAGAAGCAGGATACAGGAAAGAAGGATTGTGTTTAGTCACCTTTGCAGCAGAGAAAGCACCTTCCTTGCCTCCTCTGCTTCGCGCTGGCAAGCTCTCCCACCTGGGAAACCAGAAAAGTGATGAAGACAGAAGCAAAGAGATCTTTTAGGAGGCAGAGTAGAATGTCCTTTATGGTACCCTTGGTAGATTGGACTTGGAGAGCTCCAAGAATTAGGATTCAAGATCGCACGGTTAATGATAATAATAAAGCTCACGTATGTATGTTGCTTTATCATTCACAAAGGGCTTTCATTCATATATGTATGTCATCCCATGTGAGGCTCAAAAACACCATGTGAGGAACATAGGTCACTGGTTACTCCAAGGAAGAATCTGATCATCCAGGAAGTCAAAGTACTTTCACAAGGTCAGGAGACAGAAGTTCTGACTCTTGACATCTCATATGGCCACTTATTGGGCAACGCCCATTGCCCAGGTCCATCACTGCTTCATGCCCAGAGCTGGGCAGAGCAGGAATCTGAGAAATGTTTCAGGTTCTGACTGCTTTCCCATGAGCCTCTCCTCTGAGGGCTCTGTTTTCTGAGAGGGACTGTATCTAGTGACTGACATCCTCAGAGACCATGGACCTGGGACCTCATGGAAAAGACAGGAAGGGTCACCCTTGGAGAGCTCAGGTGGGATAGGTAGAACCTTACCACTTGGTGTTCCACCTTTTCTTCTCCTCTTGGCTCTGTCCTGACACTGAGAACAATAAGAAAAGAATGAGGGGCTGGGACTCATTGGTCTCACTTCTCTGTTTAGGAAAGTCAGATATTTGTTATCCAAGAATAATATGACTCTCTATTTTAATTCCTATAATTTTGCGTTCCTTCCTTTTATTAATTTTTAAAGGTGATAAAATTCTTTCAGTTTTTCCTTCTTTGAAAACCTCGAAGGAGGATTTTCGGCTATGAGGTCCACACTTGATATTCTCAGTCAGAAGTCCTCTGCTCAAGGAGGGCATAGACTCTGAGGCCCACAGTCACATCTGTGCTTCCTCAGATAGGCCCCTGTATCCTGGGACAGAGCTCTTGCTCCAGCATCTGCTCAGAGACTCAGCTCTGTTCTCCTGATCTGCCCAACACGAAGGAAGGCTTGGCAAGTGGCGCCTGACATGGCAAGATGACTCATGATCAAGTGCTGGGAACGGTGTTCTCCTACACAGATCTGAAATGCTAAATAACTGAATCAAGGACTACAGAATCACTGTTTGGGATTTTATTTGGGAACCTACCAGCACACCCAGACAGTCTGTGAGCTTTAAATGGAATCCTTAGTCCTCCCTGAAGCCCTAGTTCTGCCTGTTCTCTTCCCCTAAGAGAGCAATGGTCTGTCCTCTCCTCAGACTTCCCATTTTAGGTGTCTCTCTGGCCCAGCCAAACTCATTTAAAAATGTGAGAAAGGGAACAGGAAAATAAAGAATTATTCTTTGAGGAGTGACTTTTGGTTCCAGCTCCAACACTTAAAGAGCTTGGGAGTCTTTACTACGGTCCTTAGGAGAAGCAAAAGCTGAGCAAACTGAAAATCAGTGGCTTTTCTTGAAGTCACCAGAGAATTGAGGTTGCAGGGCAAACTACTACCCAAAATCTTCAGAGAGGGTGAATGCAGAGAATCACAGTTAAGATCAGCTTACCTGGAGCAGAAGCCACTAGAGCCATAAACTGGTAGAAACACGTAAAAGACACTGACAAACTGCTGAGGATGCATGTGGGCTAGCATGAAAGTGAGAAACTCCTGGAGGACCGTTTAAGGGGAGGCCCCACCTACTCGTGAGTTTTACTTCCAGGAACCCTACTAAGTTCTCACAGTGAAGAACCATGAAGAAACTCTGATGTTTCTGGCACGGGAGGGTGGGGGAGAAAGGTTACCATTTTGAAAGGATTTTGAAATATCCCGAATGTGCTCCGTAATAGAAGCCTCCTCAGCAGGGGAAAAGACTACCAAGCCTTATCCCACGTGGGTGAAGGGCAGTTACCCAACTGCAGCCCCCTGTAGCCTTCCCGTCTCATCTAAAGAGTTGAAAGAAAAGAAAAAAAAAGCTTAGAAACACTTGTGAACGTCACAACCCAGGGACACAGGCCCACTAAAAGATTTAATTATATCCCCTCCCTTAACACCTTCCCACCGCGTCCCCAGGGCTGCAGTATAGTGATGGGATCATAGCTGAAAGAGTTGCAAGGCATGGGCTCTGTTTAAGGAGGAGATTTAGGGGAACCTAAAGACACAAGAAACACAAAAACAAGGACACTAGAGGAAATGGAAGCCTCTGATACGCACAGCTACGGTAAATATTAAACACAGCCCAACACCTAGCCAGATGAGCATAAAACTTCACACTAAAGGTTTATTTATTTCAGTTCCTATTTCCTAATACAGCGTGTCTGGCTTTCAACCAAAAATTACAAGGCATCCTAAAAGGCAAGAAAAAACAGTCTAAACAGACAAAGCAAGCATCAGATCCACATTCACATTGACACAGGTTTTGGAATTATCACACATAGAATCCAAAATAACCATGATTAGTATGTTAAGGGCTCTGATGGAAAAAATAGATGGCACACAAGAACAGATGAGGAATGTCAACAGACAGAGGGAAATTCTAAGAAAGAATCAAAAGGGAATGTTAGAAACCAAAAACACTACAAGAAATGGAGAAGGCCTGTGATTGGCTCATCTGTAGATTGCATACGGCCAAGGAAGGAATATGTGAGTTTGAATATATGTCAATAGAAACTTTGCAAACTGAAATGCACAGAGAGAAAGAAAAAAAGTTTTAAAGCCCAGAATATCCAAGAACTGTGAGACAGTTTCAAAATATGTAGCATGTGTAATTGGCATACCAGAAGGAGAAAAGAGAAAGAACAGAGTAGAAAAATATTTGAAGTAATGATGGCCAAGGATTTTCCAAAATTAATGACAGGTTAACCATAGATTGTAGAAGCTCAGAAAAGACCCCAACAAGATAAATACTAAAAAAGTCTATACTTGGACATATCGTCTTCAAACTGTAGGAAACCAAAAGATAAATCTTGAAAGAATCCAGAGGAAAATAAACACCCTACATCTAGAGGAACAAGGATGAGAATTGTGGGATTCTCATCATAAACCACGCAAGCAAGAAGAGAGTGAAGTGAAATATTTAAAGTGTTGAAAGAAGAAAAAACACCACCCACCTAGAATTTTCTATCTAGTGAGATTATCATTCAAAAGTGAAGGAGAAATAAAACCTTTCTCAGACAAACAAAAACTGAGGGAATTCATCAGCAGCAGACCTGCTCTGCAATAAATATTTTTAAAAAGTTCCTCAGGGAGAAGGAAAATGATAACTTGGATCCTCATTAAAAAGAGGAAGAGAAGGAATAAATTAAGGTAAAATGAAACTTTTTTTTTTCTTATTCTCAATTGAGCTAATAATAATAGTGACAATGTATTGGGTGATTATAGTATATGGATAAGTGAAAGGAATGAAAACACTGATACAGAGGACTTACATTAGTTATAAATGTATATTACAAACTCTACAGCAACCACTGAAATTTTTTTTAAAGAACAATTGATATAGTAAGAGATGAGAGAAAATGGAATCATATAAAATGCTTATGTAAAACCAGAAAACGCAGAAAAAGAGAAGAAAAAAGAATAGATATAATGAATAGTAAACAGTTATAGACATTGTAGATATGAGTCCTACCGTATTTTTAAAAAATCACTAAATATAAATCGTGTAAATTCACCAGTTAAAAAACAGAGACTGTCAGTGCATAAAAAAACAACACCCAATTAAATATTGTATACAAAATGCCCGCTTTAAAAATAAAGATACAGATAGATTACAAATAAAGACAGAGAAAAATGTACCATGCTAACACTAACCAAAAGAAAACAGGAGTAGCTATATTAATTTCAGACAAAGCAGACTTCAGAACAAGGAAAACTATCAGGGATAAAGAGGGGTATTACATAACCATAAAGGGTCCATGCTCCAACAAGACACACAGTCCTCAACATGTATACATCTAACAACATAGTGTCAAAATATGAGGCAAAAACTGGTAGAACTGCAAAGAGAAATAGTTGAATCCATTGTTATGTTTGGAGATTTCACCCTCTCCCTCAGAAATGGACAGATTCAGCAGGCAGAAAATCAGTATAGATGCAGTTGACCTGAACAGCACCATCAGTCAACGTGATCTAATTGACATTTTTTAGAGTACTTCATCCGATAATACACATTCTTCTCAAACTCTCATGGAACATTCACCAAGATAGACCACGTTCTTGGCCACAAAACACACTTTAACAAAAATAAATAGAGATTGTACAAAGTATGTTTTCAGACCATAATGGAATTAAACTAGGAATCAATTACAGAAGGATAGCTGGAAATCCTAAAATGTTTGGAGATTAAACAACACGCTACTAAACACATTGGCCAAGGAAGAAGTCTCAAAGTATTTTAAACAAAATGAAAATTAAAATAGAACTTAGTAAAATTTATAAGGTATAGCAAAAGCAGTACTTAGTGGGAAATTGATAGCATTGAATGCATCTATTTGAAAAGAAAGATTTGATATTTCTGAGGGACCTGATTTACTTACCTGATTGATGTCTCTCTCTGTCCGAAATATTGGGAAACATGGACTCCTCTTTAGGTAGCAGAGTGACAGAAGAAGGAGCCCCACCCCACACAGGAAGGCAGGGATGGGAATACCTAGGAACTGAAGCTGGAGCTCAGCCATGGTGCATTAACATTCCTCAGACAAAGAGGGTGATCTGCATCACCAGAAGTGCACTGCCACCTCAGGCAGCTGGGCATTAAGAGTGCACATTCTAGACTAGAGTTCCAGGCCCGCATCACAGAGCTTTAGCATAGACACCAAAGGTCCTTGAAGGTCGGGGAGGGGAAAACACAGAAGTGATGAACCCACAACCCTTCCCCCACCATCCAGGCCAGCAAATCAGTCCACCCCTCTGAGGCCCTTTAGATACTTCCAACTTACCTTCCAACTCCACATATTCACCATAGCATATATTTCACCTTGGTGAAATTTTCTATTTATTCTGTTACCCAGCTATTACCTAAGAGCCTTTTATTGCTTGGCGATCTCCTTTTGGACCCCCACGTCATCTTTGAAAGTCGGTCCTGTGCCCAGGGATTTACATCCCCAAGATCTACTCGGCCTTCAACTAAAACTTCCCCTCATACATAATGTGTTTTTACCTGTATGAAACCAGAAATACACTCAGCAGCAGCCCCACCTCCCATTATCTCCTCAAAAGAATCCACTATCACCAAAAAGCATGAGAGAACAGAGTAGCCTGTATCAACCAACAGAAAGCATGAGAAAGAGGGCCACAAGGGCGTGGCGCATCCGTGGACCCAGGGCAAACAACTTGAAAATGTTTGGTAGTTCTTCTTTTCCCCGAATCCCTCTTAGGCTAGTCAGCCTCTAAAGGTTCTCAAATCTGGCCTCCTCCACCCATACGGTGTCTCACCCTGCTGCTCCCTCTTTTTCTCTGCCAAATCCCCTCCTCCCAGCAAAATTTTAAACTTTTCCATTATTTTACAGAGCAATTGTGCTGGACCATGACCTGCAGAGTCAAACTCATCTTGATTTAGGGACTAGGCTTCTCTTTAGCATAACTTCTAGTGAGCACAGTTGTAATCATATTTGACAGTACCTTTAGATTTTGTTTGAATCACACCTATGGTTACTTCTTCCATGAAAGGTTTTATGATTTTTTCCCCATCTACTTTCTATCTTTTCCCCAAAATTCCCATTGACATCTCTGTACCTTTTTAAACAATAATGTCATTATTGTTGATGGTGTATATATATTTATTTCATCTCCCCCCACGCTAGCTAGTCATTTAATAGTTATAACTTTTACAGCTTCATTGTTTAGTGCTAAACTGCTGGAATGAAGCCCTGTGTCATGTCCTCCCTTTGCGTGCCCACATTCCCTCGCTGAGTCTGATGAACCTATCTTGGCCGCAGACACCCAATCCTTTCCCTCCCATGTGAGAGGGTTTACCAGTAATGACAGCTCCTTTCTTTCCCTGTCTTCTCCCTCATCCACAGCTTCACCATCGTCTCTACCCAAAAGGAAGGTACACTTCAAGCCCACCCCTCTCATGTACCCTCCCTCGACTGCAGAAGGTCTCTGTTCAGACAAATCCCTCTATGTATCTTTTCTTCTCTGGCATTGCTTTTTTATAGCAAGTCTGGTCCTGACTGCCCCTAAGGTCCCCAGGACTGATGATTGTAAAATCATCCTTTAAAGTCTGAGCAAGATAAGCTCCACCAACAATAGTTTCAGGTCGGGCCGGCCCCATGGTCGAGTGGTTAAGTTTGCACACTCTGCTTTGGTGGCCCAGCGTTTCGCCGGTTTGGATCCTGGGCGCGGACATGGCACATTCATGGACATTCGTGTGTGTGTGTGTGTGTGTGTGTGTGTGTGTGTGTGTGTGTGTGTGTGCTGATAGAGAAAGAGGAGGGAGGGAGCGGAGACAGAGACAAAGTGGAGAGATATCGAAAATGGGTCAAAATACTAATGGGTACACCTGGATAAAGGGTATATGGTTGTTTACCATCCATGCAACTTTTCCACAAGTTTATCTTTAAATAAATACATTTTAAAAATGGACCGTTGGCTGTTGTCCCAAATTTTGCCTAACCTTTGAGATTTCTGGCTTTGATTCCCACAGCTGCCATCACTAGCGTACCCAAACCCCAGAAGTGTGCAATGGTGACTTTAAAACAGTTGTCGCAGGTTCTGTCCCAGGCAAGAAACCCTGGATCCTCTTCGCACATTTAAAGTGTGCTAACATTCCAACAGGGTTTCACAAAATACTGGAAAAGAGCATCCCCCCCAAAATTTTTTTTAAAAAAATTATGCATAATATAAAACAAAAACCAAAGCAAAGAACAAAATATTCAACATGTGTACAGCATGAAACCCTTAATTTCTTCCTTATCTGGTGCCACTGGGTCGTCCGTCTTCTGGGGTTTTGTGGTGTGAGTTGGTTTGCCGGCACTTCCTCTGCTCTGCTAGTCAGTTACCACTCCTGCACCGGATTTCCGTCTTCAAAAAATGTGTTGACATCTTTTGTCATATCTTCTCCCCATCTTGTCATCCTCAAGGGCCTTATTCTTTTTAAATCCTTTACTTGTTTTAGCAGCTTTATTGAAATAGAGTTCACATACTATACAACTTACCCATTTAAAGTGTATAATTCCATGATTTTTAGTATATTCACAGATGGGTAACCATCACCACAGTCAATTTTAAAGCATTTTCATGACTTCAAAAAGAAACTTCATAACCTTTAGCTGTCATGCCCCTGTCCTCTCATCCCCCCAGCCCTAAGCGACCACTAGTCTACTTCCTCTCTCTCTAGATTTCCCTGTTCTGGACAATTTCGTATGAAGGGAATCATATGAGGTTATTTGTGACTGGCCTCTTTCACTTCTGCGTAATGTTGTCAGGGTTTGTGCATATTGTAGCATGTATCAGTACTTTTTATTGCCAAAAAATATTACATTGTGTGGATATACCGTAATTTATTTACCCATTCGTCAGTTGATGGACGTTTAGGTTGTTTCTGTCTTTTGACCGTTATGAATAATACTGCTATGGACATTTGTGTACAAGTTTTTGTGTGGACGTATGTTTTCATTTCTCTTGAGTGTCTAGCTAGAAGTGGAATTTCTAGGTAATATGGTAATTCTGTGTTTAACTTTTGAGGAACTGCCAGATGGTTTTCCAAAACAGCTGCACCATTTTTCATACCCACCAGCAGCGTAGAAGGGTTTCAGTTTCTCGGCCTTCTAACACTTGCTATTATCTAACTTTTTGATTCTAGCCATCCTGTGTGTGAAGTGCTATCTCACAGTGGTTTTGATTTGCATTTCCCTGGTGACTAATGATGTGGAGCATCTTTTCATGTAATATTTTACTTTTGGGGAAGGAGAGGAGATAAAAAAGTGTTTGATCTCCTGTGTTTAACTCATCATACAGTAGCTTGTTTTAAATGTATTACAGGAAAAAAACTTTCTTCTAAATCTTTGAAAACACTTGCATGGTGATGTGAAGTCCTTATCACATGTACCGTTTTCTCCTTCTGTGCTCTCTACGTGCTGCAGTCACTGTGTGACTGAGGGACTGCAACACCGTGCACTGCATTTGCTTAGGAAGATTCCTTTCTGCGTGGGGTGGAGGGAGGAGTTAACTCAGTGACTTCTCAGGCTTGACTACAGGGCTGAGCAGAACTGATGGCCAGAGCATCTAAAGCTCAGTGCGTTTCCTCCCCATGGCTCTGTCCATCTGTTTTGGGTCAGTGAGCTCCACAGGTAGTAAATGTCAAAGAAACATGAGAGCTGTGACATGGGCACAAAGCATACACCTGAGAGACGGACGGCAGGATGTTCCCATGGGCTTTTGCCCCTTAACCGTAGTGTAGGAGACGGGCCGTATCACACGTGCCAGATGATAACAGTGAAAGTGGGGTCAGGGGTACATGGGAAGTTCCACTGCTCTTGTGCGTGTTTAAACATTTCTGTAATAGAAGCTTAAAATAATGAAAGAAGCTGGGTGCCTCCTAAAGAGAGGGAGGGGACGAGAGGATACCTGGCAAGGGGGCTCAGTCCGTCAAGATGAGGGTTCAGCTCTCTCAATAAGGACATTTCAGGAAGTGTAATCATTGAGGTTAGGAAGGAAACCTCTTTTCATATAACAGGAAAGAAGGAAAGGAGGAACGGGAAAAGGTTTTTGTGAAGCTTTATTGACGGAAAGTTCCTGTCTCCTGACTTCTAGTTCCTCTGTGATCAGTGGTCCAGCACATCTACTGAGCAAATGGAGACAGCCTAAATTTGAGGAAAGTGAAGGAGATTTGAAATAAATTTGAGTGTCCCTGGAGAGAGAATGGAGTAAGGAAACAGCGACCTAAGCTCCATTTGTTTTGTTCTCATGTTAGTAAGCATGGGATAATTCTTTGTGGAATGAGTGAGTGATTTCCAGCTAGTGTTGGGGCTGAATTTACTGTGGCATCGGTAGACTCCATTGTGAGATTTAATCCAATAGTGATCAATTAGATATAGGAAGGCATTTCTGGGAAAGGCAGAGAGATGGGATTTTGCCAGACAGGAAGGATTAAAAGGGATTGGATGGGGCCCATTAGTAGCGGAGCTTTTTAAATGTTGGTTACCTGACAGACCATCAAGTCTACCCCGGAGAGGGAGGAAATGTAAACAAGAGCTTGACGGACAGACAAGGAGTAAGTGGAAAAATGAATGGCCTGGAGTTGAAAAGTTAACAAGGGGCATGTGAATCAGAAGAATGAGAGACGAGGCCAAAGGGTGGAATGTCCGACTGTAATAATCTGGATGGCTGAAGTGTTCCTGGTGATAAGCTCTGGAGTGTGGCAGTAACTACACTGGAATGGAAGGAAAGGACCCTAAGATGAGATGATGTAGAAACTGAGAGGCTGGTCTTTGGCTGGTCTATCCACATCGATGGTAGAGCCCTCCGTGGCCTCCTCACCTCTTCAAGTCTCCTGCCCTGGGCCCCATCCCCTTCCCAGGACCTCCACAGAATCTGCATTCTTTCTTTGACCTCAAGTTTCAGACATTGTGGGGTCAATGGCATAACTCTGGACAAGAAGATACAAGTGTGGAGTGAGAGAGGCTGTAGTGGACACCGGTTTTGTTTTTGGTTTTTGTTTTAACACCTAGCGTTCACAAGTCTTTCTGGGAAAACTACCTCCAGTGCCCTCTGGGATACTCACCCCATTTGTGTAGAGTGTGCCTGCGTGCGTGTGCGGTTTTGTTACAATAGTTACCATTATACTTGTATCTTTTCTAATGTCCTCAAATTCCTTTCCCTTACTTGGAGTCTTATTTCGTTTGTCACCTATATCTTGACCCCCTCTTTTTACTTACAGAACAATCATTTTATTCTATTTTTCCCTTTTTCTCCTCCCTTCCATTTTTAAAATCATGTTGTTTTTAGAAAACAAAATTGGTATTTAATTTTTCCACCCTTGTAACCATCTTTATTTTACTTAGACATCTACAACTTAATGTATTTAACGCTCACCATCATAATGCTTTTTGAATTTTGCCCCAGTTGACACTCAGCCAATTTTTGAGTCCCAGTCTGTCTAAGTGGAGTTGCCTTTCCTCCCAACCCCTATTGTAAGGGTGGGTATGTGTGCAGTCCATGGTGAGACCCCCATATATCTGTAACCTGGTGCATAGTCTGGGACTCATCTCTGGTTCATGAGCTGCAGGTGTTCTGGGGGAGACCAATTCAAGGCCGTGAATATCAGAGGCAGCACTTCCATCCCGACAGGTGAACTGTACACACTAAGGGCAAGATCTTGTATATTCTTATTAAGCATAGATGGAAGGAAGGCAGCAAGATCACCTTCCCCAAAGAGGGGGATGCCATGCCTCATGACCTCCCTGCAGATATTGTTTAGTATTCAAAGAACAGCCCAGTGCCTTTTTGGAATAAGGCATCAGTGTGCTGTGCAGTGCCTGGATCAGCCTCAAGGTGGTGATGCCTGGATCAGATTGAGGAGGGGGCGGGGGGAACAGGAAACAGGACAGGGTCACCATATGGATGATGAGGCATAAAGCTTTGTTCTACCAGCAAGGTCCTTCTTTCCCCTCTTCATCTTTTCTTCCCTCCTCGCTTACTCCAAGTCATCTTTTCCTTACTCTCAGCTTTATTTTATCCTGGGAGGTAGGTGGCTACCTGGTCAACATTGTTACTACTGGCAGCTGAGTGATGCTTTTGCTCTGCAACAAAATGTCATTGGGCAGTCTGAAGAAATACCTACAGAGGGGAACCACTTCCCCTAGGTGCCTTTCCAGTAGGGAAACCTCAATGTAAAGTTTAAAGTATTCTTCCCTAACACTTTAATATGACTCACATGACAGATTCTTAAGGAGTGTCTGTGCTGTTCCTAGCCCCTCCCCCACCAGCCCAGGATCCACTGCAGCAATACCCTCCCCCACCCCCCAAATCCCATTCAGGGTTCACCCACCTGTGGGGTCCTCTGGTCACTGACCTCTAAATCATGATGAAGCCACTGTTTTCTCTTCATTGTTGTTTTATGAACTGCATACCTATTCTTGACCCTCTTCGGATAGAGAAGACCTGTCTTCCCTACTCTCTGAAGGATGTAAAACATTCAGTGAGCGGAAGGTGTGGGCTGCTCTACACTTTCGTTAAGGCTAAGCGAAGAGGCAGGAGGCAGAACCCACCTCCTCAAACTTCATCAGGGAGGAAATGGGCTTTTGGGGGCACGTGATATCTCTTTGTCAACAAGAGCTCCAGAGCACTGGTGACCTTTCAGAAGCCAGAGGAAGCAATCAGTAAGAGCTGAACTCACTCCTCCTTTTCCCTAAGCACAAGCCCTGAGTTACCTGAAACCCATGCCCCCAACACAGGACGCAGAAAAGACATCACTATTATTAGAGAATCATTTATTGGGGAGAATTAATATTCTCCACAAGAAGGAATTATTTTGCGGTGGGAAATTTTCCGCTCTCGAAACGCTGGAAAAGCGTTTTCTGTTGACATAGAGACGGATCCCTAAACATAGTGCCTTTAGCAGTGGTGAGAACAGCTGGAGGCCCCTGGGCCGGCTTGACGCCTGCAGCTGGAGCTTGGATGGGGCACATGCTCCCTGCGGGGCACAGATAAGGGACGCTTCTGATCCAATAGCTGATCTTTAAGCGCCACGACTTTCTGAGGGTGTCTGTTCTGGTCTCTGATCCGTCTAGAACATGTAGGATAATTCTGGCCAGCAAAGACAACTTCTTGGTGGCAGGACTTGGCCTTTGGCACTTTACAGGAGGGAGCCCTGTAGTTGGAAGGATGCCCCTGGAGGGGCTCTGCCTGGGCCTGCTCTTCTGCCTTCTGCTCAGTTTTCACAAACTTCCTCAGGGAAGGAAGGGGCTCTTGAGGGCGGGTGACCTCTGTTGCACACCGCTGCCCCAGTTTCTCCACTGGGAACTTCCCAGGGACCGTCCTGGTCTTCTGAGCCGTGGTGGTCCCAGTAACGGCAGCTCTCCCTTTAACCAGGCCTCTGCTCTGTGCAGATGATATGGGGCGGCCCTTTTCCTGGGGATGTTCTTGCTTTTTGCCTTTTGTCCCAGGACGAAGCCATTGAAAAATGTGGTTCATCTTTTTTCTGAACAGACTTTCAGGAGGAGGCTGTGCCTTCTGTGATGAGGTCTGGGAAGACTTGCTCCCAAGCGTCTCCTCTGATGCTGTGATCTGAGTAGGGAAACTCTTTCTTGTAGGCTGGGATGTCCCCAACCCTGCATCCCCTCCACCAAGCTCTTCTTTGTTGGGGCCTGGAGGGCTCAGTCTCATTGTAGCTGGTGGGAATTTCTTATCCTCGGACCTCTTTAGGTCTTTCTTAGGGACCCAAGGCTCCTTCCGCTGCTGCCTGCTGATCCCACTGTCCTCCAGATGGACATGCAGCACCTGGGAAGCTCCCATGTCCCCACTGGAGACACCGTGGGCATGAGTCAGTGAGGCCTTGTAAGTCAAGCTCTCTGAGGCAGGGGCCCTGTCAGTGTGTTGGCCTTGGACCTGGCTCTGATTCCTCTTCTCTAGTTTCGACTTTAATTCCCCAAACAGATGTTCCTTAAGATCCGATGACTTTGGGTCTTGGGGAACTTGTCTTTTTGGTGCAGGGCTTTCAATGGTCCCAGTAATTTCTATTTTACTGTGATTCTCACATATCATTTGGGAGCTTCCTGGCTTGCTGGTTGTCAACACATTACCAGTTTTTGACTGCACAGCGTTGAGCTCCTTGGCCCTGAATATGTCCCTGGTCGTGTTGTGCCCGGAAAAGGGTTCCGACTTCATCTTTTTGTCCTGTCGCCCTTCTCTTCTATCACTGGAACTCACTCTCTCATCTTTTGTCTCATGTTTGGCACCAGCTTGCCTTGCAGGCAGCTCTGGGGGGCATCTGTTGCCTAGCTGAGTAAATTTCTGACTCGCTTTGCCTGTGATACCACATGTGACAGGCAGATGAGTCTGCCTGGCACCCTTACTCCTCTGAACAACCTCTGCAATCTCTTGCTTGATACCAGAGGGTGATTGTCTCGGCACCCCTTGTCCTTCCCTGCCCATAGGTGAAGTAGCAGGGCAAAGACGATCCAGGACCAGGGCTGAATTTGTTGTTTCCGCTTTTTCTTGAAGAACAGATTTAGAGCTTCCTCTATGGGGCTCGAAGCCCTCGGATTTGGAGTCGACTTCCAAAGTTGGGTTATTTGAGGGGGGACAGTAGAAATAGGGCAAGGACTGGGATGCAGCATCTTCCAATTTAAACGCCTGTATGGATTCAAGGACCCTGCAGGGAAGGCCCCACTCCATCCTCATACGGAAACTTTTAATATGGGTTTCCATCATCTGTTGTGCACTGGAATCAATGAAGCAAAGCTCCTGGAAGGTATTCAGGGAGGAGTCCCCACCCACTGAAGGTGGCAAACTCCTCTGTATTATTTGGGTGCGGGATTTGTCAGAAAGCAGCAATGTCTGCTTGCTAGCATGCCATGAACTGCGCACCGTCCCAGGGAGCCGAGCCTCACTGATTTCCTCAAACTTCTTGCTCAAATGTGCTTTCAGGACATTTTCAAGTTGTTTCTGATCTAGACTTTCCTCCAAGGCCCTTGAAGTTTTCCCTGACAGACTTGCCTTGTGACTATTTAGGTCTTTCTCAGAGTCATCTGCCGGATCTTTATCTGAAGAGCTCTCTGGGTCACTCAACAGATGAGCTTTTGGGCCGTTCTCTGGGCTGTGCCCCTGATCCTTCCCCATCTCCTTCTCTACCTGAAGCAGTTCTGAACCCCTCTCATGGAAGCTTTTGGATTGGCTCAATCCAACATTTAGATCTTTGTTCACCGAGATCCATGAGAGTCCACGATTGCTCTCTGACTTAGCTATCTCTGAGAAATCTCTTGGAGGCATCATCAGTGACAGACACTCACAGATCCTGCGGGGCAGGCCCCACCGGTGTTGGATGAGCCTCTTTCGAAGGTGATGTTCCAGTTTCTTCCTCAGCTCATCACTGAGAGGAAACTCTACGGGAAGGGTGGAGATGGAGGCATGGGCCTGGGAGGCCTGATGGTAAGGAAAGTTGGGAGCTGAAGAACAAAATTCTTCCTGAGATCTTTGGACTACAGAGGGGGAACCCCACAAACTTTCCTGTTGCTTCTGCAACACTTTCCATTCCAGTTGTTGAATTTCAGATGAGGTGAGAGACTCTGATTCATCCTGGGGTCTATGGTAACACACTCCACAGATCCTTATCTGGGGTAGAGGACCAGATGGTAGGATTGGGAGTGGGGATTTAAGGTGGGCCTGGGACTTGACCTGAGTGAGAGGTAGGGGCTGGGATTGGGGCAGGGTTTGAGGCAAGGGTTGGGGCTGGATCTCAGGCAAGGATGGAGGTGGGCGATGGAGAGGTACTGGGGATTCTTGGCCCGTGGAGGCATTTGAGATGGTATTGAAAAGGAAGATTGTGGTGCAGTCACTTGAGTCACGGATAGCAGAGGGCAAGGACTCGCTGTGCAGAGATGGGAGACCCCAGAAGAGCTGCATACATTTTTCCTGTAAATGGTCCTCCAAGATTTTAGGATATGGGGGCTGCTCATGCATGTGCAGCTCCTTTGGTTTGCCTGCACTGCTCCAGAAAGGAAGGGAGAATGCTGAGTCACACTCATCAGCATTTGACTCTGACATTTTCCCCGAAGGATTTAGTTGGTGGCCTGGCCTAAGTTTTTTTGGAAAAGAACCCTTCTCCTTCTCCTTTTCCTTCCACATCAGGAAATCACTCCTCTTTTGGACTTGTCTCTCCAGGAGTGCCAGGACATGAGGGCTGAGAAATGAGAGGTTACCAGGCTCTATAAGGTTAGCTGTAGGGTGTCTCTCCAGAGAGGACTCTGGAGAATGGAGGGCAAGAAACTCTCGATTAAAATCACGTGGTGCCAAGGTGGAAGGTGCTAAGAACAAGTCTTTGGCACAAGCTTGCCACCAGGATAAGTCTGAAATTGACAGGCTTGAATGGTCAGTGCCTCTGATTGTTGGGACATAAGTGGACAACCCACCAGGGCTATCTGGAGATGAGTTCTCTGGAACAGACTTCAATAAGATGGAAACCGATTTAGATTGAGTCACAGTTAAAGGGTGGTCTGTCAGTGGTGAGACAGACAGGCTTGGTGGTCCGTGATGACAAGCCAGTGAGTCATTGGGATTCATTATCTGGGACAAATTTGGTAAGGGGTTAATATCTTGGGAAAGGGTGCGGTCAAGAGAGAAGATCCTATTCAGAGACAGAGTGGCCTCTGGTTGGAGAATAGGATCCATTGCCTGGGTGTCATGTGGTGGGAGAGGGGGAAGGGCAATGGGTTGGGGTGGGGAATGGTCTGCTGGGAATTTGGACTCCAAGGGAGGAATAGGCTCTGGTGGCATAGAGTGACCCGGTGGTGAGGGTGAAAGAAAGTCAGCTAAGGGTGTCATTGGGTTAGGTGAGAGAACGGAGGGGAGCGGTGGGGAAGGGTCAGGTGGAGGGGATGGTGTTAGGTCTCCTGGAGGGACTTCTGAGAAGGCAGAGGACAGAGTGAATGATGACTCAGTCCCAGAAGCTATGGAAGCCATAGAGGACACAGAGGCAGTATCATCTTCCAGGTCCTCCAGGAACAGCAGCCGATTGATCTCAGCAGTTGTGCTATTACACACCTCACAGGAGGGGTCTGGGCATAATAGTTGACGAATGCAGGTGGGATCGAGAGGCCGGCCTAGGGGCCTGCGGGAGACAGGAATTAGAAAACTGTAGCCAGGAGCAGAACAAGGAAAGGAGGACCTGCTGGCCTGTCAGGGGAGGGGCCACCTGAAGCCTGCTGCCCCTTCACAATGCCCCACATCTATGACTTCACCATACACTCAGCAGCCCTCACCCCAAGGCCTTCATTCACATACCCGTTCCAATGGCAAACCCCTCCCATGACTACTGCAGGCTGTACTGAAGCCCTGGAATTGCAGAGAACATGTCAAAGAGGGATCAGGAAAGAAAAGACTAGTCACCTTTTCAGAATAGAAATTAGCCTCCTTTTCTCCTCCGTTTCCCTCTGGTAGTTTCTCCAACCTGGGAAACCAGAAGAGCGAATTACATGTAATAAAGGTAGAAGCATAGGTGTTACACAGGAGTCCCTTTATGGGAGACCCTTGGGATATTAACGGGATATTAACTCTGAAAGACCCAAGAATCAGTAGATGTGGTCAAACGGTCAATGATAATATTAATAAGGTTCACATGTGTTTGTTGCTTCATTTATAAAGTACTGTCACATACATTATCCCATGGGATGTTCAAAACCACCATGTGAGGAACATAGGTCAATGGTTACCTCAAAGAGGAGTCTGATCATCCAGGAAGTCAACGTAGTTTCACAAGGTCAGAAGACAGAAGTTCTGACTCTTGACGTCTCCCACGGCAACCCACTGGGCAACACCCATTGTCCAGGCCCATCACTGCTTCATGCCCAGAGCTGGGCAGAGCAGGAATCTGAGAAATGTCTCGGGTTCTGACTACCTTCCCATGAACCTTTCCTCTGAGGCCTCTATTTTCTGAGAGGGACTCTATCTAGCGGCTGACATCCTCAGAGACCATGGACCTGGGACCTCATGGAGAGGACAGGATGGGTCACCCTTGGAGAGCTCAGGTGGGATAGGTGGAACCTTACCACTTGATGTTCCACCTTTTCTTCTCCTCTTGGCTCTGCCCTGACGCTGAGAACAAAAAGAAAAGAATGAGGAGCGAGGACTTAGTTGGCTTGCTCCTCTCTCTAGGAAACTCAGATATTCATCCAAGATTAATGTCACTCTCTATTTTTATTACTAGCACTTTGTGTTCTTTCCCTTTCTGAATTTCTAAAGGTGATAAGATACTTTCAATTTTTCCTTCTTTGAAAAACTCGAAGGAGGATTTTTGGCTAGAGTCCACACTTGATATTCTCAGTCAGAAGTCCTCTGCTCAAGGAGGGCATAGACTCTGAGGCCCACAGTCACATCTGTGCTTCCTCAGATGGGACCCTGTATCCTGGAACAGAGCTCACACTCCAGTGTCTGCTCAGAGGCTCAGCCCTGCTCTCCTGATCTGCCCAATACAAAGGACGGTTTGGTCGAATGACGCCCGTCATGGGAATGTGACTCATGATCCAGTGCTGGGAACAGTGTTCTCCTACACAGATCCCAAACTCTCTAAATAACCTAATGCAGGGCCGTGAAATCACTGATGGGATTTTATCCGGGAATCCTCCACCACACCCAGATGGTCTGTGAGTTTTAAATGGGAAACAGTCCCAGCTGAACCCCTAGTCCTGCCTGGCCTATTCCCCTAGAAGGATGATGTTCTATCCTCTATTCAGACTTGCCATCTTAGGAGTCTCTCTGGACCAACTCATTTAAAAATGTGGGACTAGAAATGGAAACAACAATAAAAAATGCCTGTTGGTGGCTTGCCCAGGGATCCTTACCTTTTGGTAGATTTTGGTTTTCCAGAAGGTTGGTAAAGATGGAATCCCCACCAGGAAGCACAGGAACAGAAGAAGCAACCACAACCCACACACGATGGTGAGGTTATAGTCACTATCTAAGAATGTTGAGCAGATGCTCAAAAACAACTCAATATGGCTATTCAGAAATGAGAGAACATTCCATTGACTGAACTCCATTTTCTGAATCGCAAGGCTGCCTGAGGCAACTGAGCTCTGAGAGTGTCCGCACTTGCCTATAATCCCAGGCCTGCATCACAGAGCACTGAAGAGTCACAAAGGGTTTCAGAGGGTGGGGGAGGGGACATGAAGAGGGTGTGCCCATGGCCCCTTCCCCCCACCAGCCCAGCTGATCTCTCCATGCATCCTGGGCCCTCCAGGTCCCTCTGCCCTACCCTGCCATCCTATTTTCCAACTCTGTCCGTTCATGAAATCATACAATTACATTAATGAAATTTTCTGCCTGTTCCACCTGTACTCCAGATCTTACCTGGGCCCCCTTTACTGTTTGGAGAGCTTGACTTTGGTTTCACCAATTCCACTGCCTCGAAAGTCTGAAATGCTCCCTGGAATTTTTGCTTGTACCCAGACATTTACACTCAGAATCATATATGTCCTCAAATCCATCTTTCCTTTAGAAAGTTTCTGCCTTACATGAACCCTGATATGGAACTTAAAGTTCTTCTGTACTCATTTGGTTTTGTGAATGTTGAATAACAAATTTTAGTTTTTTGCTTCAGTCAGCCTTTACCATCTTCAGCCAGTGGGGCTGACTCAAATAATTGAAATGAGTAATTCATTATTCAACACTCACAAGACTAAAATCAGTGCAGGCGTACCTCACTTAATGAAAGGGAAATGTTTAGAGAAATGCATCATTAGGCACTTTCACTGTTGTGTGAACATCACACAGTGTACTTACACAAACCTAAGTGGGAGAGCCTACTACACACCTAGGCTATGTGGTGCTACCCGTATGGGACCACTGTCATATATGTGGTCCATCAGTGACCGAAACATCGTTAATATTTTTACGTGGTGCGTGACTGTGGTGGATGACAATGACAAAATGGAGTACCATTTTCAAGGCTTCTAAAATGGAGCTGGGAGGCCATTAAGGAAGTGGGGCTTATGCTTGTACACCACATCCACCACCAGATGTTAACTGAACTTTTGAGCTTTACCTGACAGCAGAGGTCACATCTTGAAGTGTTTCCTCATTCCAAGAAGGGACAGTCTGCCTAGGACCAACTAGGTTCTGGCAAGTCAGCTCACCCCATGCCAGAACCAGTCAGTAACTGTTCACTGTAGACCTTTGTAAGCCTGTGTCCTTTCCTTTTATCTACCCCTGCCTCCTTTGTCTTCCTAGGAGCACATTTGAGCTTCTACTCGAATCTACATCTCCTGAATTGCAATTCTTGAGACCCTCAAATAAACTTTTTGGTTCTTTTGCAGTTTACGCCTCTTATTTGCTGACTTTACATGGTGACAGAAGTGGGATCCCTAGCTACTGACCTTCAATTCTGGTGCCACTTCACAGACACAAGCAAGGTGCCTGCAAAGAATCTTTTGTGCTCTGTCGTCTCCTCCTGGTGGCTCTGGTTCCTGGTGGTAAGTCCTCCTGGGCCTGGACCTCCCATTTTTGGTAGAGGTCCAGACTCTTTCGGTAGGCGTCCTTTGATACTGGTTCTGGCCATCCTTCCGTTGTCAGCTTTGTTAGAAAGGACACAGGCTTACAAAGGTCTACAGTGAACAGTTACTGACTGGTTCTGGCATGGGGTGAGCTGACTTGCCAGAACATAGTTGGTCCTAGGCAGACTGTCCCTTCTTGGAATGAGAAGTTTCTTTGTTAGAAACTTCTGTTTCTTTCACTCCTTTTTGGGGCCTTTGATCCTTTGGTAAGTTCATACAAATGAGAAATCCATTTTCTCAGAGGACCACCAAAGAACAGCCCCACTCTGGGACTCCTGCTGGTTTTGTCTTTAAAGAATACAGACCTTCTACATGTAGATTTCTGTCCCACTGGGCCCAGATTACTCAGGGTGATTTAAGGCTTCACTGGCCTAAATGGGGCTCCTTTGAAATTCCTAAATTGGTTTATCTGTGCACTCAATTGGAAAAAGCCTATCAAACCAAACAAATAAAATGGGAAACTTTTTAAAATTGGTATCTTGAGGCCTCTAAATGAAACACTGAAAAGGACACTTCCTTGCAAGCCATAACAATGTCATAACTAAGAATTTCAAATGATTAAATGTAAATGCCATCAATAAAAGAATATTAACTCCTGCTGTATTCGTCAGGGTTCTCTGGAGAACCAAGGAGATTATATAATATATATATATATATATATATATATATTAATATTGCTATATAATAGAATATATAATCCATTGTATCTATATTTAAATTCACTTATTTAGTTCTATAAATTACATATATACACACAAAATTTATATATGAAAGAAACTTTGGCCTCACCCCTAACTGCCTAAAAGAATTTAAGACAGAAGGCCTGTTCCAGGAAGGAGCTGTCAACGTAGGGAACTCTAGATGTGGTAGAGAAGAAGGTACCTAGCCGGGCCCATTTTACACAAGTTCTCTCTCATTTGTTTAGAGATGGCGCAGCAAACATTTGGTTTTCTGTCTCCTTGTGAATTGACTTCCTCCTCTTTGAAGTCCCAAACCATGACCCCCAACCCCGCGCCTTTGTAAAATATCTAAACCCTAACCATAGGCCTGGCAGACACGCTGTGGACTGAGCAGCAGCATGAAGACCAGGGTCAACCTGATGACATTGTGGGTGGGACTACTGGCTGTTTGTCCTCCACATCCTTGTCCTGGGTGCCCAGGAAGGCAGTCACCCAGCAACTTGCAGTGAGGTGTGGCGTGTGACTATGTTTCAGCCAATGCAATGGGAGTGGAAGTGGTGTGTGCCATTTCCAGGTTGGAACTTTTGAAAGCAGGTGTGTCTTCTCCGTGTTCCTTCTTTCTCCTTGTGCAGATTGGTTGCAGACAATGCTACAGGCATCAGGAATGGCGGAGCCAAGAGACGGGAATTCATGGGTGACTGACACACCCTGTGGAAGAGAACCACCTGCCCAACACGAAACCCACCTTGGCCTGTAAGGTAATCACACATAAATTTCTACTCTCTGGTTATTCTTTTTAGGGATGTGCTTGTTATTTTCTTAACTATTATGGAAATATTTCAAATATGCAGAAGAGTACATAGTATGACCTCTATCTCCGGCCCCAATATCCAGAAAGAACAGACGTTCAATTCTGCCCTATTTGCTTCCGATGTTGCATTCATTTGCTGGGGCTGCCATGACAAAATGCCACACGTAGGGTGGCTTAAACAATAGAAATTTATTTTCTCACGGTTCTGGAGGCCGAAGTTCAAGATCAAGGCGTTGGCCGGTTTAGTCTCTTCTGAGGCCTCTCTCCCCGGCCGCTTCTCCCTGTGTCCTCACACGGTCTTCCCTCTGTGTGTGTCTGAGTTCTAATCTTCTCTTCTTACGTGACTATCAGTCACATTGGATTGGAGCCTACCCATGTGACCTCACTTGACCTTAATTACCTCTTTAGAGGCCCTCTCTCCAAATACAGCCCTATTTTGAGGTCCTGGAGTTAGGACTTCAACATATGAATTTTCAGGGACATGATTCAGCCCACAACGATATCTGTGTTTTTAAGAAGCAAAATGTTGCCGTCACACCTAAAATTCACATTTCCATCCCGTTCTCCTCCCTCCCTCATCATAGGTATCAATATCCTAAAATTAATTACATTCTTTATGATTCCAAGAATATCCATGTGCATGGCTCCATTAACAAAAGATTACATTTTTATGCAGAGTCAAGACATACATGTGTATGTCTCCGTTAACAAATTCTTACATTGTTATGCACTTATAAAATGTACGGGAACAGCATCACACTGCACATGTCCTTCTTTGATTGGCTTTGGGCTATAAATGGGGAAGGAAAAACAGCAGCCGAGGGTAAGAGAATAAATAAATGGCTTATGCATAAAAACCCAAAAGGACAGATTTCCAAGAGCGTCCCAGTTGGTGACCATGTGGAGGTTCTGGGAGAGAGGTGGTTCTGGGAGAGTGGTTACCTGGAGAGGGAGTGGAAGCTCAGTGCCCTTTCCCCATGTCTTGCCCTATGCGTCTGTTCCATCGAGCTATTCCCGAGTCATATCCTTTTCTAATAAACAGGTAATCTAGTAAGTAAGAGGTTTCTCTGAGTTCTGTGAGCTGCCCTAGCAAATTCGTCGAACCGGAGTAGAGAGTCTTGGGAACCTCCTACTGACAGCCAGTTGCTCAGAAGCATAGGCGACAACCCAGACTTGCTGTTGGCACCTGCAGTGGGGGCAGTCTTGTGGGGCTGAACCCTTAACCTGTGGGGTGTGATGCTGTCTCTGGGTACATAGTGTCAGAATCGATTCGAATTGTAGGACACCCAGCTGGTGTCCCAAGAATTGCTTGTTGGTGTGGGGGACTCCCCCGACCCCCAACCCCACACACATTGGAATTGGTACCAGAACCTAGGAACAAACTGTGAAAGATAAGCGTCTTAGCTTGGGTTCCCATAACAAAATGCCATAGCGTGGGTGACTTAAACAACAGAAATTTATTTTCTCACCATTCTGGGGGCTGGAAGCCTGAGAGCAGGATGCCAGCATGGTCAGGTTCTGGCGAGGGCACTCTCCTCAGCTTGCATAAGGTCCCCTTCTCACTGAGTCCTCAGATGGCGGGGTGTGTGTATGCGTGTGAAGAAACAGAAAGAGAGATCTCTTCAACTTCTGATGAGGCCACAGTCCTATCTGATTTAGGTTCCACCATTATGACTTCATTTTCACCATAATTACTTCCTAAAGACCTTGTGTCTGGACATGGTCACAATGGGGGTCAGGGCTTCCATTATATGAACTGTGGGGAGACAGAATTCAGTCCATAGCAATAAATAGAGAGCAAATAAATAGAAACAAAGGTTTGGCATTTCTCTTTATCATTTCCTTTCTTCCTGACTTTACTGTCTCGCTCTTTGTCTAGCTTCTTGAGCAAGCAGCTCGTTGGTTTCTAATTTTTCTTTTTAGATAAGTATATTGAAGCTATCTTTCTTCGAAGTATTGTTTAATTCCATCCACCAGATTTTGTCACGTAGTGCTTACAGCTATAATATTTCCTAAGTTCCATATGAGATGCCTTTCAACGCAAGGTTCTGTAAGTTCCCGGCCATTATTATTATTTTCTCATCTGTCGCTCCTTTTACAAGTATGTAATGTTCCTCCTTGTCACCATGTTGGTTTTGTCTGGAGCCTTACCTCCAGATTTCTATAGATATACTTGTTTATTGACAAGTAAAGGACAAAATGAGGAAATATCTTTGCTATATATAAGCGTGGTATCAGTCTACACTCCTGGGACAGTGTAGACTTCTAATCTGTCACTTATCCACCTTTGTGAAAAGGAATTCTAATATTGGCTCACTGAAGTCATTTTGGTCAACAGCAGAGGAAATTGATAATATGTATGTTTTCATCAGTCAGATAGTCCACGTTGTGCTGTATTCACAACAAACTCCTAAGTCTCAGCTAAAAATAACCAAGGTTTATTTCTCGAACATGCTCCATGTCATCAGGGGCTGGCTCTGTATTATCCTTGCTCAGTCTGGAGGATTGAGTAGATGGCAGCTAAAAGATGCTCGATCCAACTTCTTGCACAACTGCCAGGCAGGAAAAACACACTCCCACTGTTTGCCAAAGGTTCTGTCTGGAAGAGACAACCTCACTTTTGCTCAAGTGTCATTCGCCAAAGGCTCACAGAGTCACCTCTGACTTTAAGGGGCCAAGAAGATACATCCCTTCTGTGGGCCAGAGAAGAGCCGACAATGTCTGGTGAACAGCAGTAATAATAACTATACACTGTGCTCTATTGTGCCTTCCAAAGCTTATTTTTGCTTTTTGTTTGTTGATTTTTCAAAAATTCCCTTCAGTTATGTGAGTTACCATAAATCCTTCTAGTCAATTTCTTTAATAAGAAAACTGAAGTTAGCCAGAGTTAGCTTCTTTCGCTTAAAAAAAAAACTATCTAAGGCATTAGATTTGGCGTTATAAATGTCACTGAGCGGCTTAGGAAAGTGAACTTCAGTTTTTACACCTTGGGCTGGTTTTGAAGAAAGGGTACACACCGATTTTTCAAGGATAAGGTTTTAATAGGAAAAGAAGCAGGGCATGGCATGAGCCAATATTTAGGTCCAAATAATTATTGGTGGCTGCAGCATGTCAGGCAGGGAGCCAGCTGTTTTTGCATATGCTCTCTAAGTCAAATTAATTCTTTATAAAAACAATATGAGGTGAGTCTTACTATTCATCACTTACATATGCAGAAACTGAGGGTCAGGGAGGTGAAATTACCTGTCCGAAAGTCACTTAACTAGCAAATGATGGCTTTGTTTCAACTCCATCATCTGATCAGGCAGAGGTGAAAGAGAAGAATGCAATGTGTGCTTTTGGGTAGTGGGTACCGTTCGGTTTGGCAGGACTGTGGGATACATGCAAGGCGGAGGGGCCCTTGAGTGCTAAGGCAGAGAGTTGGAGTCTATCAGGTAGGCAGTGAGAGGAAGGTTTCTGCATCAGAGAGGGCACTGGTGGAGCCATGCCTCAGAAACATTGATCTGCTATTGTCCTCTACGATGAAGAGAAATGAGGCACGCTGGAGGCCTGGAGACCAGTTGGAGGAGCATTGTAAAAACTCTCATAGGCCTGAATGGGCATGGGTGTTGGCAGTGGAAAAAGAAAAAAGTATTCTATCGAGTCTCCAGACGCCCAGGGAATTGCTGAACGAAGTCTGAGTTCTCCCTATGTAGATAGCTCCTACTTTTCATTATAGGTTTCTCAAGAACTTGCTCCCAGAAAAAACCTGGATGGAGAACAAAACAGGTAAGTGCCCAAGTGAGAAATCTACAAAGCTCCTCTCCCCAAAAATCACCTCTTCCCCATCAGTTGTGGGGCCTATCATTTCACCAACGGGGTTCCGTTCTTTCAAGAGTCTCTTATTTAAGTAGGACTATCTGTGGACGAGAGGGAGAAGGGACACTGGGAAGTGTCCTCATTAGCAGCATCCAGGCAAGTAACATAAATGTATGAGGGCACTCTGGGGGGGCACCGTGACGAACAGGGCACATGCTCCATGTCAGGGGGGCCTCTCGGTTCTGGCTGAGGGGCCCAAAGTTGCTGGATCTACTATTTCAGCAGAAACCTCATAGGCAAATTTTTTGGGAAAGTCCTCAATTTTACACCACTGCAACCAGTTTCAACTTTTTAATATCACTGCGCTGGCCACATTCAGCTCTTAATTTGTTAGCAGTTTGCCACCTCTAGGTTAAATGTTAGTACCATTTCATCAAAACCTTTCCAAATTTGAAAGCACATCTTTAGTAAAACTAGCTACAGAGCAAGTTCATTTGGATTGCCCAGAGCGGGGATAGAGAAGTCCGGGAGCTGGGCAGGGACTGTCAGGAAGCCCCTGGACCACGTGCTGGGCATCCTGGTGCCTTAGCTTTGAAAGGGAGATGGAAGACAGCAGTGACAATATTTGCTGCAACCGGGCCCTCCTGGGCGACCACCCAGAGCTGGGCTTGGAGCCGAAGGAGGGATGGGCAAGCTGTGCTGCTCCCAGCTCCAGTTGGCCCCTTCGCATTAACATTACAGGAGTGCAGTTGCGTGGTGTTTGAAAAAGCATCCCTAGTTCCACGAAACGATTTACAGGACACCAGACTCTGCATTTCAGAGGTCTCCGGTGTACCATAAAAAAATATATTCTAAAGGAATAATCTTTATCTGAGCTGAAGCTGCAGTGAAGGAAGCTCACGTCCAGCTGAGAGCAGCCGTGAGCTTCTGTTCACTCAGGGAAAAGTCTGTGTTCATGTTATTGGAGCAACAGTTTTTTCTCTCTTTGGCACTAGGTATCTAGTTAATATTTAGACACTATATACATTTTCTTTCAACTGTTGTCCCTTGCCGGGGTCCCGCCCCGGCGGAGTCCAGGTTCCTGAGGGATGGACGGCGTCGGCACGATGAGGGAGGGGGCAAATAAAGGGGACGTGAGACTTGGGTTGGTGTTAGCAAGTCCGACTTTACTGTGCACAAGTGTCGTTTATATATTTTTCAGGATTAGTACAGAAATAGTTTTACAAATATTCTCAGAGAGATAAGGAAGTAAGAAACGAGCACAAGAATATTTATTAGCATTCCATTCTATAGAGCATAAGGTTAATGATCGTCTTCTCTGCAATTAACTAGTGTTTGTTGTCTCTAAGCTAAAGGAGATAGGTACCTAGGCATCTGTTGTAATTCATGGTAAAGTTAAATCAAAGAGAGAAGGTCCAGGCCTCCGGACAGGACAGCAGTCCGTCTGGTTACATCCTGGTGGAGCCATCCCTGCCTCCCTCAATCATTTATGCCATTAGTGTAGATGGTTAATGGGAACAAAAGGCGACTCCAGGGTGTCTTATCCCCAGGGCTATCTGTATTCTCAGCGGGCAGTTAAACATCTTTACTTTTTCGCGCCCTTTAGGGGGTGGAAGCATTCCTTTGTCTTTTAGATTGTAGAGCTAATGGTCCCTTAAGTACACTGCCGAGAAAGTATCATATTGTTAGTAAAATAAAGGGCTGAAAAGCTAAACTAAACTATATATCTTCAAGAATAAAAAAGAGAAATAAGTATACACATAACCTTGATAGAAAGCATGCATATAATTCAGAAAATATCGGGGGTGTTGGCCGGCCATCCTTCACCGAGGGGCATTCTTGCACCCCTCGGCCCTTCTACTCACCAATTATTTATTATTTATTGCTTTTAGGAGAAAACCTCTATAACATTTTAACAGAAAGCAGAAGGTCAAGAATAATATATAGATACTTCTTGATCAACCAATTAACCAACAAACTTAGAAGGACGATGCATATGTATATTTAGAGAAAGAACTGGAGGGAGAAGGAAACATTAACCAGATGGAGGCCATAAACCTAATTCGACATCTTATCTGGGCAGGATTCCTTTCTGATTGTCTCAAATGGGACTGTGTGCTCCTCCATTAATTAACTGAAAAATATCTTGAAAGTTACCTGCAGGTGGTCACATTCTCTTACTATATCTAATTTTCCCAGGAGGTAGTGCCTCCCAAGCAGCCACCCAAAGGAGTGAAAACTGGAGGTTAAGAAAGGAAAAGGAATGAAGGGCAATTAGAAGCAGCACAGGTTTCAGAACTATGTGAGGGGCTGGCCGGTTATTCTTCACCAAGGGGCGACCCTGCACCCCTCGGCGTTAATCGGCTGGACCCTGTCAAACAGCCGATCAAATGATGTAGCCACGGCTCCCAGCAGTCCCTGTTATGTGATCAAACAAAACTGGAGATGCCAACCACATCAGCCCTGTAGGTGAAAGCAGACCCTCCAGGCACCCAGCTGTGGCTAGCAGGGTAAACAGGACTCACTGGAGCCAGCCTCTGGGAAAGACTGGCGCCATGTGCGTGCAGGGCCAGCCCCTGCCCCCAGGAAGCAGAGTTCGCTGGAGTGCCTCAGTTGACCGCTCTGCCTCTTCCTGCCATTCCAGCCTCGCGTTTCCTCTACCTCCCTGAGCAAAAGGAAACAGGAAGCAAAGTCTAGTCTTGAATGTTCCAAAGCCTTATGATGTTTACCATTCCCCCCAGGAGAGGAAGGTGAGGGCCGGAAATCTCTCTGCAAAGAAGATACTTTTTTTTTTTTAATTCAATGAAGTGACGCACAGACACAGCAACACAACTTCTCTCTGCTTATAAGTTGTTAAGAGTGATGATAGTCTCAGTCTATTTTAGTCCAGGGAAATCCGAACTCCTTTAGCCGCAATGGCCCCCAAGGGGCGCATGTGCATCTGTGGTTCAGGGTGTCCAGGAGGAGACAGCCTCTCCTTTTGGAGCAAAAAGCATAGTCAACCGGTGGCGGGACAGAGGCAAAAGCTCTAGGGCAAGGAAATCTGGGGGTTTGTGTCAAAGCTCCACCAATCAGGAGCTTCAAGCTAAGATGGGGAGGCTGGAAAGATGGAAGTTGGCATGGGAATCCTGGTATGGACAAGAAATTCCTCCTGGGTCAAAAGCAGGAGGATGTCCAGGAAGGGAGAAGGGCGGGTCATGGATGGACCGAGTTTGCTTGGAGTCCCATGAGAAAAGGGGAAGCGAGAGCTCACCACCTTGTGGCCCCCAGCTTCCTGGTGTGCGGCTCTGGCGGCAGGTGTGGGGCTCTAGTCTCTGAAAGTATTGGGAGAGGGAAGGAGAAACTGGCGTCCCAGGCTCCCAGGGGAGGGGAAGCACGCGGGGTTGGGCGGCAAACCCCTCCAGCGTGAATGCGTTGCGGGGCGGGGGCGGGGGGCGGGAGGGGGGGCACGATCTCCGCTTTGCCAGGTGCCCCAGCCCTAGCGCACGCCTCCGTTCCGCGTCCCAATCCACAGGCGCGCGCGAGGCGCACTCACCCTTCTCTCGGCGACGCGCGGGGCGCGGCGCGCGGCGCGCGCACGGGCCCCTCCGCGGCCCCTCCGCCTCCCCTCCGCGCCTCTCCTCTCTTCCGGCAGAAAGTTAGCAGTGGGGAAGGAACTCGGGGCTGCAACAGCGCGCGGCTGCAGAGGCTGAAGCAGGAGCCGCGGCGGAGCCGGGAAGCGGGGGCGCTGCAGACGGAACAGGTGCAGCCGACGGGTCAGTGCGCCCCCCTCGGGGGTGGTGTAGGGCCACCCGGACTCCGCGGGAAGAGTGGGGAGTGGGGCCATGCAGCCGGGCTCTCCCCTGGCGCAGCGGGACAGCGGCCAGGGCCGGGGGTGCATTGGAATCGCTTCACGCAGCCGGGGCGCCTGGGCGGCGGCGGCGGCTGAAACCATGTCCGGGCAGCGCCGGGGGCTGCTGCCGCGAGCCGGGAGCCGCGGTGGCCCCGTGGCCCGCACCTCCTCCGCCTCCGCCTCCAACTCTCACCGCGCCGCTGCCGCCCAGCGCCTCTGCTAAGTGGCCGCCGGCGAGCAAGTTGCTTTTTCTGTGCACCTTGTCCCTGTCCGTCACCTACCTGTGCTACAGCCTCCTGGGCGGCTCGCGCTCCCTGCAGTTCACCCTGGCGCTGCAGGAGCCGCCGCGCGCCGCCGCCGAGCCGCCGCGCGCCGCCGCCGAGCCCCCGCCGAGCCCGCCGCCACCCTCTCTGCTGCCGCCCCCCGTGCACCTCAGCACCCCCTCGCAGCCGCCCGCGCCGACGCCGGACAACGCGAGCCGCGGGGAGCCCCCGGAGCCCTCCGAGCAGCCCGCTGCCCCCGGGGCCGACGGCTGGGTGTTGGCAATCGGCGGCGGGGGCGCTCGGGACACCTGGCTCCGGACCCCGCTGGCCCCTGGCGAGATGATGACTGCGCCGAGCGCGCTGCTGGAGTGTGAAGCGCAGGAGACCAGCACCACCGACGAGGAGCTCGCAGGCCTGAGAGCGGCCAACGGGAGCATCGAGAGGCGCGGCGCCCTCAGCACCCCCGACTATGGGGAGAAGAAGCTGCCACACGCACTCGTCATCGGGGTCAAGAAAGGAGGCACCCGCGAGCTGCTGGAGGCGATCCGAGTCCACCCGGACGTGCGGGCCTGCGGACCGTGGGCATAGAGCCACACTTCTTCGACAGGAACTACGAAAAGGGGCTGGAGTGGTACAGGTAGGACTCTGGGCTTGGCGCAGGGGATAGATGGGTGGGGAAGACCCAGAGGGAAAGCTGCGGCTTCCCACGCCCTTGGATATCCAGGCACCTCCCCGAGAACCCTTCGCCCCACGAGGGCTCTGCGGACCCTGGCGGGCCTGCTCGGGGGAGCGCGGAGAGGACTGGAGGCTGGCCAGGGATTGCTGTATTTCAGGGTTAGGGGAGCTGGTGTCACACTGCCCTGCCTGCCTCAGGCTCCTCACCCAGGGAGGTGCTTTCTGAAGCTGCCTAGCTCCACGCCTGGGAATCCCCAGCCCAGGTGCCCGCGGGGTGTTTCCCAGCCTGGGCTCTTGTGGGGCTCTGCGCTGCTGCGTTGGGGACGCTAAGGCATGAAGCAGGATAGCTAGATTGACTGAAGGGCTTTGAGATCTCCTGGAATCTCTCAAAATCGCCCTCAAACGTATTTGCGTGTCTGGAATCCGACTTTAGTATTTTCAGGTTAGAGCAAAATGAACAGGGAACAGTTAAAAAGATGATGCTGGCGAGTTTTGGCTTGCTAGAAAAGACTGAGGATGTTCCCCATCTCCAGCAACCCTGGGTTGCTTTGGCATCAGGAGCATCAAGGTCTGCACGACAGTCGGTGCCCTAAGAGTTTTTACATCCTGCACCCCTGCCCTTTCTTACCGTCGCCTCCTTGGCAACAGATTAGAGCTTCTGTCTTGTGAGATGTTCATCTCCCTTGTCTTCCACCGTCTCCCAGCGGTGAGGGAAAGGAGAGGAGAGTAGAAAGTTAAGTGCAGGTAAAATAACTTAGTGATCCGGCTTTCTTGCCCGCCATAACATTTAAAAAACACTGGAGCAGATGCCCAAAAGGCAAACCTCCTTTACTCCCCACCCCTTTTTAGCTCTTTCTGAAAAACATCTGGATGGCTGGTCCCATCTCTGTTGCGTCTCAGTAATTAATTGGAATTGTCAGACAAACACAGGCTTTGTCAGCTAAAGTGGTATTATCATCTTCACAAGGCCAATAGGTAAAATAAGGATTGTTTCCTGACGAGTTGCCTTGCTGTTGAAGAGATGTGCTTTCTAAGTTTAAATTGCAGCCTGCGACAGTTTTGGAAATAACCTGACTTCAGAAATATATAGTAAATGTGTATTATATAATAATACATATTGCTGTATGTGTGTATTATATAACATCTATTATATATGAATATATAATATGTATTGATTGATTTCTTCCGCTTTAGAAAATACGCCTTATGCTTTCAAAGCTTGAGAAAAAGTACACTTAGGCATAAACATTCCAGCAGGTTAAATGGAAACAGCAAACGTGTCTGTTAATGTCTCGTCTGTTTCAACAGACGAGTTGCAACATTTTAGGAGGCTTCAAACAGCCCCTTCCTATCAAAACAGAAACCAGTCAATGCCTGCTTGAACTGGAAAATCAGTATTTATAACATTGCAAGTCATGGCTTCGAGTTTGCGATTATAATTAAAAAGGTGTCAGGATGATTAATGCAACAACAGCAAACCAGAGAAGGAAGGGGATGTTTGGGAAGGTTTCGGTTGTTTAATTGTTGGTTGTAGGAATGTTCTGATTTCTGCTGTGGGGCAGCTTCAGCCCTATGAGGGTCACTGTGGTCTTTTCCAGTTCTAATTTTAAAGCTGTGTATCTTGTGAGAAGTGTCAGATGCCATTTGGGGGAAAGGAAGGCCTGAAGATCAGACCTTTCCAACGTGTGTTGTGTTGCTTTGTGGCAGCTGGAAATAGAGATGGGGGTGTTTGACTCAGGTGACTTAAAATAACGTTGATGACGTGTGCGTGGTGGAGTGCGTGTCAGGAAGTCCCATCGTAGGGTCTGGAGAATTTTCTGAATGAAAGGATAGAAGATGCCAGATTTTCTCATGTTGTTTTACACTGTGGCTGGGAAAGGAAGGTATGAACCGGCCTCGCTGTCATGACATGGCTACTGAAGATGTCATTCCAGCTCGGTGGTACTCTCAGCCATCACTTGTGGTATTTGGACCTTGTGGTATTGCGTGTCAGTATTTGGTAGCCACCTGTAGAACTGTTCCACTGGAGAGGTGTGGACAGAACTGGATCCTCTTGATCCTCACTTCAGAGGACCATGCGGTGTCTCTGTGTCCTCGATCTGCTACGCCAGTGACTTGCCTGTGGGAGACCCTTATGTTCAGTGGTGCCGATTGGAAGTGCGGGAGGAGAATCTGTCTAACATAGAGGTAATCATTAGCCACCCAAACCTGGCTGTTGAGAAGACTCCCAGAAACCCGTTGGACCTGCAGGAGCCGAGTGGGCTGGCACTGGCCTTGGACCGCTCTCCAGCCTTATGAGGGACAGCAGTGCTTTGAGGACATTTGTGGGAATTTTACTTGCTGCACCTCTTCAGGCTCCTCTCTCTCCCATGTAGGAAGAGGGGATGACAACCTCACTCTATTGTAGAAAAGGAAACAGTGGCATTGATTCAAACGAGTAACAGAAACCCTTCCTCTTGGTTCCCTGGTGCAACTGCATCTTTTCAGTGGTGGCATCGCTACTTAAATGGTTATACCACGTATTCTGCCTGAAATCTTACTCTACTGTTTAACTGGTTAGAGATCCACAGGTTAATTAAAGGCTTTGATTTCCCCCCATATATTTATTTTGTTTTTGTTTTTCTTTTCAGCGTGTTTCCCAATAGCCTACTAATTCTGCTAGTGTTTCTGTTCTGGTTGTGTTTTCAGCAAGAGGGAGAGCGAGAAGAAATTGGGGCTGCTCTCGGCACAGCTGGCTTGGGGTTTCCTCATATCCAACTAGGCAGCCCTAGCAGTTTTATTTCTGGTGTTCCTCAGGCTGTATCTAAATCTGGGTTTTGCTTTCTCCTGTGCTGTTGATCTAACGTGAGTCAAAGACACATCTGAGATGAGAACATGTGCATTGGATTTTCAGGGCAGGGTGGACTGATGGATTAGGATGTGTGTGTTAAAGCTATGGAGAAGCAAGCCTCACTTGGTGGATGGACAGAGGCCAGTGATTAATAAGTGGGAGTAGATTAAACCCTCCACTCCTTCCTCTGTCCACCCCCCAAATAAAAGGGTAAAGCCAGAACACACCTTTCAGTATGAGCTGATACACTCTGGCTGGGCAGAGACCTGAACTCTCCTAAGGGATGGGACCTTGTGGCAGGCCAACTGGCTGCCACAGCAGAACTCATCAAAGTGACAGAGACGACTCGAGCTGTGGCCTCCCTCGTGGTTTACAGACTGAACAGTAACCGTGACCACTTTGCTCTGGGAGCCACTCAGCTCCAGGGTGCTGAGAAGGGACCCTCCACGGTTTCCAGTTGTCTGCAGTGGTAGCAGTTAATAGGCAGGTCCCATTGGCTGGGGGAAAATAACTCAGGAAAACAGCTTCAGTCATGCTCATGCCACACAGAGGAAAGTGGTCAGCAGCGTTATTCGCATGTGGTATTTGGAGAGAATGAAAGAGGACAATGGAAAGGCACTGGCATTGATTGAATGCCTGTGATTGTGGTGGTTGGTGCTTCACAGACATGTTATCACATCGGGGTGTCATGATGAGGCTGTGAGTTAAACAGCAACATTCCTGGTTTACACTCCAGGTGGCTCCCAGAGGGTGAACCACTGGCTGAAGGTTGCTCAGCTGGTCAGTGGTTGAGTTGACCACATCTGTCCAATTTCAGAGGGCTGGTTTCTTTCCCTGTGCCACGCTGCCGCACAGAAAGTACTAGAATGTGTTTTCCTTCTTTCATTCAACAAACACTTAATAACGTTTACCATGTGCCCAGTACTGTTTTAGGTACTGGGGATAAAGTGGAGAAGAAGACAGAGGGAGGACCTGTTCTTGTGGAAATGGCATCTTTTAGTAGGGCGTTAGGGGAGACAGCAAACAAATGAGTCGTTCTTTTAACCTTTTTAATGTGGCTGTGGAAAACTTAAAATGACACTTGTGACTCCCATTGCATTTCCACTGGGCAGGGCTCCTGTAGAGCAGTGCTTTTTAAACTTGAAATGCACATGGATCACCTGGGGTGTTGTTAACATGCAGATTCTGATTCAGCAGGTCTGGGGAGGGGCCTCAGACTCTGCGTTTCTAACTTCCCAGTTGATGCTGACGCTGCTGATCCCTGAACCTCACTTTGAGAAGCAGGAGTCTAGAGAGTAATTGGGGTGTGTGTGTGTGCATGCACAGATATTATTTTGAGTCAAATGGTTAGGGGAAACCTCTCTGGGGAGGGGATGTAAATGAAGTGAAAGAGTAAGATCCTTCCATGTGGAGATCTAGGTGGAGAGGTTTCCAATAGAGGGAACAGCAGGTACAAAGGCCCTGAGGTGGAAGCAGGCCTTATGACCTTACAGAGTGTTCTTTCATTATTTCAAAAGCAAGGTGTTTGTAGCTGGACAAAATTGGGTTTTGCAACTTACTACTTAGATGATCTTGGTTGGATAACTGATTTAACATCACTCATTTTCAGTTTATCTGAGAATAATTCCTTCCTTGCAGGATTGTTGAGAGGAATAAATGAAATAATAAAAGTGAATGTATTTTCTAAGCAAAAAGTGAGTATCCTAGACCAAAAATCCAAATGGACTCAACTACTGGGTTTTTCCATTTCTCAAATCCTTTTGGTCTCATATGCCTTACCTTCTGTCACAGCTGTCTTAATACTGAGAGAAGAGTCTGTTATTGGGGGTGTTTTTAGGAAAAGTCTAATAATGATTGGCTTTGCAGTCTACATCTGCTTAACCTCTTAAACCAAGGGTCACCAACTCACATGCCTTCTGGGCCCACAGCGATTGTATAAATGAGTGAAACAGACCAGGTGGGGAGAAACTGGGACGCACATGCTGTCTAAAGGGGCAGCTACTCTTTTCCATGTGCAAATGTGGCATCAGGGTTATCAGATCTTCCACTTGGTAAGAGAAACTGGAAATCCAGTTTTTGATGTGAAATTATCTGGTGTTTAATGTTGGCAACAGATGGAAATTTCTTCTGAGCACAGTGTGGGCTAGCACTGCGGACAAACAAAACCCACCTGTGGGCTGGGTACAGCCAGCCGGCTACCAGTCTGTGACTCTGGCTTAAACTCATTTCGGAAAGTAACTGGCACACCCGTACCCTTTGTGGTTGTCAGAATTGTGGCTTCTGTGTGCTATTTTAGGTTAGAGTTTTCCTCCTTTGCAGATTTTGCAAGAGCGTGGGGCAAATACCTCCCAGATACATTGCAACAACAGCAAAAGGAGCTGGGTAGAAAGAGGAACATTGAGGGAGAAAAGGACAATTCCCCCCAAAATTTCCCATTTGTTCCCAATGAACATTTTCCAGAAGTTGAGAAAATTTTCAGCTTTTCACTCATTAATGAGGCAGTCCCCTATTTGATCCATATTGATAAACTATACTTATATAATAGGTTCTGGTCAGGTGGATTGAGTAAGACATGAGAGTTAGAAAAATTGGGTTCTGGCTTTGCCTTGCCCCATCCTAGTTCTGTTGGGCATCGGGTTACTTATATTAAATTGTTTCTTTCTGTCCTTTTCTTTTCTTTTCATCTTTTTTTTTTAAAATCCCTGTTTCTTTTCTGATGAGGTTGTATTGTCTCCGTAGGGCCCATTCGCCCACTAGAATGCTTTGGTTCTGGAGCAGACGTCTGTGTTAGACCCTTCAGAGGAAGCACGAGAGCACTGTAGGAGCAACATTATTTGGAGCCTGTTTTTGTATCTCTGAGTCAGAATCCACTGCATCCTCCTTGTGTGACCTTAGACAAGTTACTTACTATCAGCAAGCCTCCATTGTTTTGTCTGTAGAATGGGCTCAGTGTTACTTACTTGCAAGTGATTATGTGAGGGTGAAATGAAGCGGCGCTTAAAAAGTGTCCCCACGCAGAGTGTGTGACATGATAAATTTCTTCTTCTCCTTCTCTCCTCTCTCTCTCTCTCTCCTAATTTTCCTTTTCCTTTGCTTTTCTCCTTCATTTTCCTTCAATTCCTTCCTTTTATCCTGCCTATCAGTACGGAGGGCCCTACAGAGAAAGCTGTAATGCATTTTTCATTAACAAATTGTCTTTCATTTCAAGATTATGTCTGAATGAGGGATTTCAAACCCTGAAGTGACTCTTAAGTAGCTCTCCAGAGAATAATCCAAACCGATTCCAGAATTTGGTCTACTGTGACATGAGCCGAAGGAGGAGAAGAGCCTGATTTCCTGGGGTACCTGCAGCCAGACTTCTCCACTAAGGGGATGGGGGAATGGAAGGGGGCAGGCTCTCGGGGCTTTCCTGCTCACATTTTCTTGAGCCCACAGTAGGAATGGAGGCCGCCTGCAGTGGAGAGGGACTGAGGCATTTAGAATGCCGAGGGCATGCTTTGCCTTCCATTTTTCTGCAGAGCTGAAGGCACTGGAGAAGGCAGGACTGTTCGAGAAGATCCCGCCAAACTCCCTACGTTGCGATTTGGCCACTTTCCCTGGAGTTCTCTGGCCATCAGAACATGATTTAATTATTTTAACTTTTGTAAATCATACCAGGCATTTTTAGTTTTAAATTGAGTCAGGAGAGGGGCCTTGAGACTTTAGGTGAATGAGAGATTGCTAGGGTTGTGCGTTAGAAAGTTTTAAAGGTTTTGGGTTTGCATAATGGATGCTATTTCTGAAACTGATTGAACCACCGATCTTTCAAGTCATCTCTTGATTCCATTGGTTTCTGCGGCTTGACAAGCTCCTCTATAACTGTTTTGGGAATTTCAGTCTGAAATTATAATTCACTAAGGGAGCTTTTCAGCCCATCTTGCCATTAATTAAAAGCAAGTGGTTGGTTAGGGTTGCCTGCCTTTACTTTTTTTTTTTAATCTTTATTTAAGAATGTGTAAAGCATATTTACAGGGAAACAAAGCAACACATCAATTAGGCAATACTTTTTTGGTTGTGAATGATAGAAATTGAGCTTAAATTATTATAAATGAAAAAAGATGCTTTATTGGCTTATGTAATTAGGAAGTCTGTGGGGTAAGTGGCTTCAGGAAAAGCTGAATCCAGGGGCTTGAGTGATTTGACAAGGTCTCTTTCTCTTTCCATTCTTTGCCGGGTTTGTCTCTACCTTGCCTCATTCTCAGATAGGTTATCTCACTACATTTTAGGCAAGATGGTAAGCAGGAACCAGATACAAACATTATATGTTTATTTAATTCTTTTGGAAGTAATATATATTTTTTAAATTGAGAGGTTTATACTTTCCCCCAAATTACAGAATTGTTAAACCTCATTATGGAAGTCTCTAGTGTATTGTTTTCCTTCTGCATTGTGTTGAATTGTAAATGCTATTAAAAATTCCAGAAATATAAAATTTTCTAAATTTTATAGTCTCTTTTCTTGGTCTCTTGAAAATTTGCAGCTAGCTCTATTCACGTAAAAATACCCTCAACCAAAAGCAGTAGTAAACCATAGAGAAGGAAATAACTTCTCCATTAAAAGACAGACGGCTCCACCACAAAGGCCCATATGAAATGACCACACATTCAAGCAAAGCTGAGTTCCCGAAGGCCAAGAAGATTCCATGATGGATTGCCTCTAAAGGAGAAGCGTAGACCCATATTTTCATGAGTACAGTTTTGCTGATCTAAAGATGTCTGGGCACACTGAACAAAGTACTTTACTTATAAATGTAAGTTCACATTTGTGATGTCTGATCACTGAGATACTTAATAATGAGGCTACATGAAACTTAGGGTAGATAAGTGATTTGGAAAAAACTTTTCTTAAGAGCTTCTGCAAGAAATTCCTGGAGATGCCTTTTGTCCAGGTTGGGTCATGTGCTCCTTCCTAAAGCTGTCGTTGTGTAGTACCCTCATCGGGCCTGGCTGATGTAGCCACCCCTTTGGCCTGGAGTGGTGGGGGGAGTAAGCAACCAGGGCTAGTCCCATTGAGACCATAGGGAATAGTTTCCCCATGAAGATGAGGTGTTCGAGGGTTCTGTTGCTAGAAGAAGTGGGGACCAGTCTAGCCACATGTTTATTAAACCTATAAAGATCTACTTGGGACAGGTGTATGAGCTCTCTGAGTATTTTAACCCAGAAAGAGGGACAAAGGGTTAATTTTGGGAGGTTCCATGCACTTGTTATTTTAGTTATTCATTCATTTATTTATTCATTAAACATGTATTGACTGTCAACTTTGTGCTGGGGCAGACATGAATCAGTCATGGCCGGTGATCTGAAAGAGCCTGCGGAGTGGAGAAACGGACAAGTGAATGGTTACCTCACAAAGTAATAAAAGTCCTGACACAGTGGGGTTTATTCCAGGAATGGAAGGATGGTTCAATCTTAGGAAATCTAATAATTTGACTTATAATTTGACTTATTCTTAATACGGGTAAATGAGAAAAATTCTGTGAATTATTTGATGGATGCTAAAACGCATGTGATTAAATTAGCACCTATTTCTAATTTTTAGAACACCTCCTAATAAAATGGGATCTTACCCAAAGCCAGCATCATCTTTTTTTTTTATTAATGTTATGATAGATTACAACCTAGTGAGATTTCAGTTGTACATTATTGTTAGTCATGTTGTGGGTACACCTCTTCCCCCTTTGTGCCCTCCCCCCACCCCCCGTTTTCCCTGGTAACCACCGATCAGATCTACTTGTCAATATGTTAACTTCCACCTATGAGTGGAGTCATATAGAGTTCGTCTAAGCCAGCATCATCTTTAATGGTGTAATACTAGAAACATTCCCATTAAATCCAGAGCAAGACTAGAATGCCCATTATCATCACTATTATTTACCATTGCTCAGTAATTAATAGATGATGCAGTTAGATACAAAAAAGAATAAGAAAGGGGGAGGTAGAATTATCGCCATTTGCCAGTAATTTCATTTCTTTTGGAAAATCTAAGATAAACAATCCCCCCATGAATCTATTAGAAACAATAATAGGGTTCATTAAGGACACTGATGAGGAAATACTATGCAAAATCTGTAGTTTTCCTATATGCCTACCCCAACCGTTTTGGGAATATAATGAGAGAAAATATTCTATTTATAGAACCAGCCAACCAAACAGAATAACTTGAAATATATTTAGCAAAAGTTGCAAGGGACTTGTAAGAACCAAATTTTAGTACTTTATGGAGGGGCATCAAAGAAAGGAGTAAATGGAAAGTGACCTCTTTCTCTTGGCTAGCATGTCTTTTTTCCATCCCTCCCCCCTCCCCCTCCCTCCCTCCCTCCCTCTCATCCTGTCCCTGGTTCTTCCCTTCTCCCTCCCCCCTCCCTCCCCCCTCCCTCCCTCCTCCCTCCCTCCTCCCTCCCTCCTCCCTCCCTCCTCCCTCCCTCTCATCTTGTCCCTGGCTCTTCCCTTCTCCCTCCCCCCTCCCTCCCTCCTCCCTCCCTCTCATCTTGTCCCTGGCTCTTCCCTCCTCCCTCCCCCCTCCCTCCTCCTTTGATTAGAGTTCTTTGCTGCTAAGTTGAGGGTGTGTTTGAGAGTGGTCTGAAAGTATTGGTTATATGAACGTGGCGAAAATGTTGTACTTCATGTATAGAATTCCCTTACTTTCCACATTACGGAGAGGATGGCAAGACAGCTGTTACTGTTTAGATTCATAAACAGTGGGGTGGGTGCTGATTGTTTTCTATCCCAAATTCAGGGGTGGTAGGACTGTGCCAAGATGTGGATTAATAGTTGAATTGGTGTAAATCAGTAAATTTAGATGCACTCCTGTTGTTGCAAAGCAAAAGTCCAGTCAGGGACAAGTGATGGTTATTTTCAACGGGACAGGGAGATGACGGTGTGGATGGGAAAGAATAATGGTGGCGGTGGTAGTGACAGCAGTGGTGATAGACACATATTGTATTCCTGTACGTGCGCCAGTCTCTGCTCCAAGCAGTGGAGTCATTCAGTCTTCAGAGGACCTGGCGAGATAGGCGCTGTGATTTTACAGGCGAGGGAGCGGAGGCACAGAGAGGTCAAGTAACTTGCTCGAAATGTGGAGTTGGGATTCAGACCCAGGTGTTTGGCCACAAACATGCAGCATTTCCTTTTATTTGTTTCAAATCTCTTTCCCACTGGAGGTGGTGTCTTCCAGCATCACAGGAGTGAATAATCTGCTGGCGTTCCCTTCTAGGAGCTTGTGATTTTCTGCATGCAGATGGACTGCTTGCCTACCAGATGGGCTAATTGAGGCGGTCTGGACCCAACAGCAAACTGTGGCAGTGGCTTCCATTCTGGGACCAGGCTCATTCCCACTGTTCCCTTCTCCTGAAATACTCGGCCCCAGATCCTTAAACTACCCTCAGCTCCTTATCAGTCCTTCAGGTGTCGGCTCAAATTTCAGCTCCTGGAAGATACCTCTCCCAGTTACCTAATTTAAAGACCCTTTTCCACGTCTGAGCTTGTGATGCTGTTTTATTTTCTTCAGACCATTTCCTACTTTCCAAAATCATGCTACTTACTTACTACTTCCTCACCAGAAGGCAGATTACATGAGAGTGGGGTCTTGTCCACCTCGTTCCTTGCCGGTGCCCAGAACAGTGCTTAGCACCCAGCAGGCACTCCGTCATGGTAGTTTATTAATCACTAATTCTGAATCAATGAATTAATGAATGGAAGGAGGGCCTGCTGTGTGCTAACTTTTCTTGCAAAACTCCAGGCTTCTGAAAAGAAATGACACTCACGTTTCTTGGGAACTCTGGCTAAGAATTGTTGTCAGCTCTTTCACGTACTATTTTTGCAAGACTATTTTGGGTACAAGAAAGAGAAACCCACTCAAACAAACCATGTGGGCTCAACAGTCTCCCACAAGCTGCCTACCGCACAGGACATCACCTCCTTTATTCCTCAGGACATCACCTCCTTTATTCCTCACTGCAGCCTCATGAAGTCGAGACTTTCTTATCCCAGTGTTACACAGAAAGTGAATGTGACCTGGAAGGGCGGGCAGGAGACCCAGGGTCACACAGCAGGCTGGCACAAGCCAGGTGTCTTCACTGTAACGTGGCTTTTGGTTCCTGGCCTTTGTTGCTGATGCTGCCAAAGTTTTAGAAGAGTTCAATTGCTCCCTATAGACCATTATGCTCTAAGAGTGGATTATGTTTCTCTAAATGCGTTATCGAAATTACATAGTTGGCATTTAACAATCAAAACATTACGCTGAAGTCCGTGTTTGATATGTCACTCACTGTAGGTACAGGGGCACCCTTCCCGGTGCCTCCTGGCTGAGCCTTCTGCAGGGGGCTGGAGGGTTGGGTGTCGCTGGAGCTGAGGAAGTATTTGAGCCTAACTGCCTGAGCGCCTGTGTCACAGGGCAGTTGGACTGTTTAGAGCCATGTTGTGTTTTGAAAGAAAAAGCTGAACATGAAGTCAGAATTAAGGCTTTGAGTCTGAGTTCTGTGTCTACCTTGCCTTGTGCACATAGATAAGTGTTCAGCCTTTGAGCTTTTGTTTTCTTATCTCTCAAACGGGAGTACCAGTCTCTAATAATTCCGTGGTACTTTTGCAAGGATAGAATGATGATGCTGTGCTGGGATCTGCTTTGTCTACGTCTGTTAGTTTTTATTAATCCATGCACGTTTTCATGAATTCCCCCAGGTAACTGGTTTTCTGGAATATTGCCCTCCAGGGAGTACCTGAAATACAGGACGAGCATTCTTATCATAAAGTTAGATTAAGAAGTTTAATTTACAGAAACTATTACACACCATGGATATCAAACATCGTGAGGGCAGACTGCATAAAGATCCCGGAATTCTGGAGAACCTCTGTCTGCATCACTCTTTCACCCAGCTCAGGACCACTGATGCGTCATTCTTTTGTGCTGAAAACGTACAGAGCGGTGGGGTTTCTCATGTATGCCTCCAAAAAGAAATTCTTATTTTAAACAGTGCAAGATGTATTTTAGATCCTGTCTATCTTTCCATTGTCTGTGGCCGTGGGTCCTCTGATTCTCTCAGAAGGAGGACGGATGCAGGAACCGTGCATTGCACAATTTTCAGGACAGATTTCATTTCCAATGCTCACGTTCGCCGTAGGCTCACTTAGATTTCTTATTGGTACCTTTACTTTTGAGTTGGAGGGTACCATCTATGTAAGAACACGTACATACCACGGTTAGAGCAATCCTACCTTCCCTTCAGTTTGCAGAAATCTCAGCTGTCTAGCAAAAAGGCATATGCAAATTGTGTTTTATTTTCAATGGCTAAAGATTGGAAACCGCCTCAGTATATATCAGTATGAGACTGGTTAAATAAATTATGGCATGTCCACAGAAGGGCTGCAATGCACTGTTCAAAGAATGGGACAGCACTGTGCTGATAGACATGAAGCGATCTCCGGGGTCCACTGTGGATGACAAAACCAGGGCGCAGAGCAGAGAGTGGTGTAAATCCTTTACACCGTGAACTTCTCTTTTTAAAAAATCATATGAGTGTATTTCTTCAATTGAAAATAGGTAATGGAGGGGCCGGCTCCGTGGCCGACTGGTTAAATTCCTGTGCTCCGCTTCAGCAGCCCGGGTTTTCGCCAGTGTGGATCCCGGGCGCAGACACGGCACCGTTGATCAAGCCATGCTGAGACGGTGTCGCACATAGCAGGACTAGAGGGACCTACAGCTAGAATATACAACTATGTACTGGGGGTCTTTGGGGAGAGGAAGAAGAGAAAAAACAAGGTTGGCAACAGATGTCAGCTCGGGTGCCAAGCTTTAGGAAAAAAAAGTAAAAAAATAAAAATAGGTAATGGAAAAGAGTGAGGATTTGTAAGCGTCTAAGATATTTTAGCAAAAACGTCCACCAGGAAAACTCAGTTGTCTAATGTTGATACTGTGTTGGTTTTGCTTGAGAATTGCGCGCTGAGCTCTCCCAGGGTGGAGGGAACCCTTGGGGATCAAATAGGCACTTGGAAAGAGTTCACCTCTGAGAATGTCCACTTCCGCCCTGTCTACACCTAGGGAGAACCTGCGTCATTCAGTCATACTTAACCCATTTAGAGGCAGCCTCTTTAAAGCTGAGTTATGCCAGTCGGTACATCTCATGACTAGAATTATGATCGGCTTCTAGGGTTGCTGATCATTCAAGTGTTTTATGGAAGACTAAAACTGGGGAAAAACACATGCACACTCTCACACACCCGTGCACGCACTTTAAAATGATAAAGTCAGTATTTATGACTTCAACATTATGGACCTCGTGGAAGAGCCGGGGTGGGCTTGAAGAGAGGGGGTTTGGCTCAGCGTGGAGACCCTGGAAATGTGTATTAGACACTTCACAGCACTTGTCACCTGTATTTAATCCTACTCTTCTATTCTGATTGGATTTTCAGTAGGTTTATGTTCAGGTTTTAGCGTCATTCTGACCCAGGCTCAAATCTCAGATCTGCTAAATCCTAACTCTGTGACCTTGGGCTAATTGCTTGGCTTCTCTGAACTTTATTTTGTGATCTTGCAAAGTAGACAGTGTAATACCTTTGCTATAAGGCTGTTGATTGGGTTAAGGGAGATAAATTATATAAAGTGCCTAGCCTCATGGCAGCCCCTGGTAGATACTGATTAATTGATAAGTGTGTCTCGTTATGATGATGTTCTGGGAAGAGAGGCCTTCTGTTAGGAAGGTGTTAGTGGGAATTAAAGAAGATCTCTGCAAGGCTGAGAGGGCCAGAGCAACAACACTTTCAGGAACAAGGAATCAGAGACCCAGTGGGGGAAGCAGCTGTACAAACCAAGATTCCAGAAGAATTTCTCACATCTGTTTCTCAGTAATGATAATTAAATTTAAAATCCTTGAAATGTCCTATGGAGTTTGGGAGGGCATCAAGGAAGAATCTGGAGAGATGGGGCCCCACTGAGGAGCCAGGCTGGGAGCAGCAAATCAAGGAATTCAGTGGCGACAATAGGAGTTCCTTTCTGGGATCTCCCTGAAAAAGTATCGGGACACAGTACTTGGAAAATGACCCCATACATCTAATGGTGTGAAAATCCTGTGGTTTCTTTTATTGGGCACAACTTCTGTACGTATGCATATCAGCCCTCCCAAATCCCAGGCTTCCTGTACACTTCATAGCACACCTGCCTCATTGTGATCCAGGAGATGCAGAAGGCATGGAACACATTCAGCTTCCCTCATGGGGCCAGGAGTCCCAGCCCATCCTCGTTTGATGAGGTGTAGTTCGGTTTAACACCACCACCCGGGCATACAGGGAAGCGATAGAGAGGAAGTTCCTTTCTGGGATTTCAAACCCAAAGACAGATTTCCAAGTACAAATTAGGGCTATCTCGTATTGTAAGAGACTTGAGGCTTCAGATTCTCACTCATCTCCTTTCCCTTCCTGTTGTCATGGGGACTTCTTTTCCCTGAGTGATTACATCTTGCACTTTTTGTATTGCTTCGGGACCATCGAGTCTCACGTGGGACATTTTTCACCGCTCGTGGTGTAATACACAGAGGTAATTTCTTTCAAGTGATCTTTGCTTGAAGTGGTTTTCAATGAATTCAGAAGAGTAAGAGAATGAATGGAGGACCGACTTTCGAGCCTCGGGTCCAGGCATGGAGCATCGCCCCTCAGCCTTGCCAGAGTGTTAAATGTGGGCTGTTCAGTTGCACTGATGGCACAGAAATAGACAGCTATCCATTTTATTCTCTTGTTTGACCATGAAAGAAAACATTATGTAATGCTATAATCTGTTTAAGTCTCTTCCAGATCACTTTTGAATGTTTTGTTTTATTTCTGAAATGGAATGTTGGGATGTTTTCATCAGAAGGGAATAGCTATTATTTCTCAAAGGTGGAGGTTAGTTGTTGCACTGGGGAAACGGTTAGACAAAGCAATCTCGAGGACAGCGTGGTGGAGTCTAAAATTATGCCCTGTGTGTTGCACAGGCAGCCTCTAATAGTTATCTATTTTCAGTGTTTTTCAAGGCTCTTGCATACGTGGTGTTTTCTTTCCTCTTGTTACTTTGAGCTCAAACAGTGAGAAATTTGACACTAGAACACTTTCTTGGGTTCTTTGCTTCTTGTTTCATTTTATTCCTATTCTTTCCTTTCCCTCTCTTCCTCTTTCCTTCTTCCTGTTCCCCCTTCATCCCTCCCTCCCTCCCTTTCCCCTCCTCCATTCCTCTCAGGATGGGGCCTCCAAAACCAGCTTCAGGTTCAATAATTCACTAGAAGGACTCACAGAACTCAGAAAGGCTGTTATAGTTATGGTTTATTACAGTGAAAGGATACACACTAAAATCAGCAAAGGAAAAGGACACGCTGGCCAGAGGCCAGGAGAAACCAGACCTGAGCTTCCAGTTGTGCCATCCCAGTGGACTGGCACAGACAGTGCTAATTCTCCCAGCAGTGGTGTGTGACAAACGTGCTGAGTGTTGCCAATCAGGGAAGCTCTCTGAGGCTTGGAGTCCAGGAATTGTGTTGAAGGTCACTTGTGTAGGCCTGGAGTGCCCACATGACTGACCTTAGCCACTCGGACTCCAGGTCCTCCACCCTCCAGAGGTCAAGCTGATATGGGCTGGCCCAGGGTCCCAGGAAAACAGAAACAGCTTCTCATTGTCAAACACATTGTTTGCATAAACTATTTGGTGCGGTCCAGTGTCCCAGTATACAGAGACACTCTTATCAGGCAGCATATTCCAAGGGCTCAGAGGTTATCTTCCAGCACATGGTCAAGGGCCAGTCCTTTCTTTGGAATGTGCAGGGTTTGGGCACCCCACGCCTGCTGAGCAGACCCTTTAACGTGTGCTGCCATCCCAACACGACTCGAGGTCAGGCAAGTCCAAGCTGCTGGGAACGTAAAGATGCTTCCTTGTATTATATGCACATCTGAGAACTTCCTTGGGACTAATAGAAGATTTACTCTTCTCTCTTGGCCGTCCCACAGTGAGTAAACAATGTTTTTAGGACCTACTTTGGAGGGAGAAACCTTTTCATAATGTTTCAAAGGAGCAGGGAGTGTAATCATTTTGCTGCACTTCCAATTGGCCTCTCCTGATCCAAGATTGGGATAGAGAAAGGTCACAGAATCCTTAAGCGATGTGACTAGAGATGGCCTGCCTTCTCTTGGAATCCAGGGAACATTTCAGTCACAGCAACTGGATCAGGCTTTCTGTTTTTCAAACTTATGTCTTTCAAACAAATATTGTAGTTTCCCCCCTCCTTTGGTCTTCCTCTCACTCCTCTGCCTGCCCTCCCAAACCCTGGGGACCAGGTGAGCATCAGGAAAAATTGCCAAGTGGGCCGCGCTTTTTGGAGGCGCTTTACTTCGGCTACCTTTTTACATTGTATGAGTCCTTTCGACACATGTCTGCTCAAATCAATTGATATTCTCATCCCGACCGACTCATTTGATGAGCCACATTGATATGCCATTTCTTAGGCTGACCCTTGTAACTCTGCCACCAAACCATAGGAAATGCATGATTATTTTCATGCTAACAAGCCCCGGAGAGCAACAGGTGTTTCCTTTTCTAGCTTTTCACAGTGACACCCATTGACCTTCAGCTGACATTCTGGGTGTCACAAAGGATGGTCAGAACCTGGGTGATCCCATGGAGCTCTTGACACCCTGAAGAAGCCTCAAGAAATCGCTTTGCCAATAGTCTTGTGCAGTCTCAACCGATCTAACAATAACAACAACAAAACCTCAAAGGCACCCCCCTGCTTGAGTGGGATCAGTTAGATTTCTGGAGGGAGGCAGTGTAGCTGGGTTATCAGAAGCCGTGTGTTTTAATTGTTGGTCTTGCTCCTGCTCCTTTCTAGCTGTGAGACCTTGGGCCTGTCATCTACCCTCTCAGGCTTTCCGTTTTCTCATCAGTGACACGAGGGTAGCAATAGTACCTACTTCCTGGCATAGTGATGCTGATTAGGAGGATAGAGCATGTAAGGCTGTTAGCAAGGTGGTTAGCACACGGTAAACAGCCATACAATGGCAGCGTTATTGTTGGCAGCATTCGTAGTAATAATAAAAGTAATACATTCTGATGCAGCCATGGATCACCACACCTACCTTGTAAATTTATGGGTGAAAGGTGCCTTCCCAATAGATGGTCTCTGAGATCCATCCCATGTAGGGAATTTCTAGAACCTTCTACCTCGGCTTCCTCTTCCTCTAGGATATGGGGAAATGGAGACAGTGGATGACGTTTTTTAGAGTTTATCAAGATGGAAGCACTGCATCTTATTATTAAAAAAAAAAATGGTGATGTGAGATACAATTTTTTTATCTTTGGTTATTCTTCTTCTTATTTTTGAGGAAGATTAGCCCTGAGCAAACATCTGCCACCAAGCCTCCTCTTTTTGCTGAGGAAGATTGGCCCTGAGCTAACATCCGTGTCCGCCTTCCTCTACTTTATATGTGGGATGCCTGCCACCGCAGGGCCTGGCAAACGGTGTGTAGGTCTGTGCCTGGGATCCGAGCTGGTGAGCCCCAGGCTGCCGAAGCAGAATGTGCGAACTTAACCTCTGTGCCACTGGGCTGGCCCCTCTTTGGTTATTATTTAACTGAGTAATCTTGACTCTCTCCATGCTGAACCTGGGTTCAGATAACTGGACTTGTTGGATAGTCTCCTCATCAAGCATCTTGGTGCAGGGTGACAGGGGAATCACCTGTGTAGTGAACAGGTGAGGGCAGCAGTCTGCGTGTGAGTTAGGCTGGGCTCTTTGAGCTCAGAAGCACTGGGCAGTGGTGTGTAATGGGTTCTTGCAGGTTGCCTAAGTTCTAATCCTAGCTTGGCTGCTTACTGGCTGTGTGACCTTGGACAAACTACTTAACCTTTCTGTGCCTCAGTTTCCTCTTTTTTGAAATCTAGATACTCATAGTACCTATCTCATAGGGTTACTCTGAAGATTGAATGGGTTAAACAAATGTACTGTGCTTAGAATGATAGCTGGCATGTATAATAAATGCTACATGGATGGTAGATGGTATTATTAAGTGTGTGAAGATTAAGTTCACTCCTACAAAGAAATGTGCTCTCTCTCAAAATTTTTTAAACCGTGGCTCTCTTGGTATGTCTTTATAGATGTTTATTTACTAAAAGAAAAGACATAGGGCCATGTAATCATAAATGGCAGCCGACGTATGGTGCTGGTGCAGGACTACGATGGGACTGTGGCTGCTGGGAGATTTGGGGCCTCACCCAAAGCCACAGCCCTGATTCCTTTCTAGCCCATTGCTGCCCTTTGCACTGTGGTCTCAGTGTTGTCAGAGCTTATGTCTTGCAAGAGAAACCAGAGATATGAATTTTTCTATGAAATCTCCCAGGTCTTTTTTTTTTTTTTTTTTTGGTGCAGAAGATTAGCCCTGAGCTACCAGCTGTGCCAGTCCTCCTCAATTTTGTATGTGATTCGCTGCCTCGGCATGGCTGATGATTGGTGTAGGTCTGTGACCAGGATCCAAACCTGTGAACCTGGGCCACTGAAGTGGACTGTGTGGAACTTTAATCACTGTGCCCCGGAAGTGGTCCCCTCCCCGTTTTTTAGATTGTTACAAATGTATAAAATCAGAGGATAGGCCAAAGAAACCCATCTGTGCAGGATTCCCAGCCAGGTCTCAGAGGCCTACCTCCTCATTTGTTGGAATGAGAACCCAGGCCCTCAGAGGGGCACAGCATGACTGTGAGCATGTAGGCTTGGGGGAGAGCGAGGACTGGAAACCAGGCCCCTAACTCCCAAGCCCAGGGCTGCTTGCCATACAACCATTTACTCAACACATGCGGATTGTGTGCTTCTGTTCCCGGCACTGTATGAGGTACCAGGGTACGGCGGGGCCCAGGAAAGACATAACTCTGCCCTCTGAAGGAATTTACAGTATGGTGGAGCACTCGGCCAGAAGCGAGCGAACCATCCCAGGCCTTTCTGGTTTCCCTAGGAGGCCGCAGCGAGTGTCACGAGCAGACCTGCGTGATCAGGACAGGTGAGGTAGTGAGTTGAGGTGGCCTTTCCTGTGTGACACAGATGTATACCAACAGAAGTCTTTGAGAGAGAGAGAGAGAGTGCTAGAAGCTGAAGGGGTCACCTGATGGTGGGGATTTCAGGCTTTGTTATGGGCGGGTGAGGGGGCCAATGGCTAATTTGGCCCAGTGGAATTTTCTTGCGCGTCTTACATCATTGCCACTGGGACACCCACGCCAGGCTATGGAGGGCTGACCCTGCCAAGAGCCTGTCTACAATGCAGTGTGCTTTGAAGATTCTGAACGAGCCGTTGGTTTAGAAAACCCTCAGCAGAGTATTGCAATGAGTGCACTCCCGATGTCCGTGCACTGAAGAACTTGGCCACCAGCCCCTTGAGCTCTTGCAGAAGAAGTCTCATTCCAAGCCTAGGTAAAAAGCCAGCATGCTCCACCTGCCCCAACATTTAGGCCATCAGCATTATAGGACATAGTAGTCTATAGTGTTTAGATTAAGTCAGGACTCTGTCTGTTGCAAGTGACATCCCCTTTACCCACAAAGGAATTTATTTCCTCAACTAAGTGAAAAACCAACATTGTCCAGAGGTTTAAGGCCAAGCTGCACCCAGAGCCTCAAAACCATCAGTGTTCCGTCTCTCTCCAGTTCTTTGCTGTGCTCTCTGTTGGCTTCATTCTCAGGCAGGTGTCCCTTACGTGTGGCTGCCAATAGTTCCAGGCTTACTTCGCAATGGCCTGCTCACAGCAGAGGAAAGGGAACGCTTCTTTCCCAGTAGACTCAGTGGACGTTCCAAGACTGATTCTCATTGGCCCCAGTTGGGCTGCATCCCACAGACCTGGGTCTCCTGCCGCCCCTGGAGCTAGCGTGAAGGCGGCCTGCCCCAAACAACACAGACTAAGAAGAGGGAGGGATGTCCCCAAAGGAAAACTGGGGTACTAATTACTACAAGATGGAAGAATAAAAGTTAGGCAGAGAGGCTCTGATGGGTCAAAGTCTCTGCCTAAGATCTTGGACCAGTTTAATTTCCTTAGTCACTAAGTTCAACTTCGCAGTGCTTCTCACAAAGGCCCCTCCATCTCTCCTAGTCTAGGCTTTCATCCCTTTGTGCCTCGGAGTTGTCTCCAGATAGGCCTCCACATGGTGTCTGAGCAGAAGTCAAAAGATATTTTCCAAGGCTGTCATGGTCATGGTTCTCCAGAGAAACAGAAACAATAGGAGACAGAGAGAGAAAGCTAGTGACTGATTATAAGGAATTGGCTCATGTGATTATGGAGGCCAGGAAGTCCCACAGGCTGCCATCTGCAAGCTGGAGAACCAGGAAAGCTGATGGCATAGTTCATTCTGAGCTTGAAGGCCCAAGAACCGGGAGTGCTGCGGTCCGAGGGCAGGAGAAGATGGATGTCCCAGCTCAAGCAGAGAGAGTAAATTTGCCCTTCCTCCATCTTTTTGTTCTATTCAAGCCTTCAACGGATTGGATGACGCCCACCCACACTGGTGAGGGCAGATCTTCTCTACTCACTCTACTGATTCAAATGCTCCTCTCTTCTGGAAACACCATCACAGACACACCCAGCACTGTTGTACCAGCTATCTGGGCATCCCTTAGCCCAGTCGAGTTGACCCCTAAAATTAACCATCGCAAAGGCATAGTAAGGGAGCTAACTGGAGCGGTGGTCCAGAACAGTGTTAGAAGAGCATGTCGTTGAGGATGTGACCACTCTTGGTCATAATGTCCTTACAGAATGACCTTGGCTCTTTAAATGTTGCGTATGATTCATTTGAAGGGAGAAAAGAAACTGTGCTATGTGAAGTCGCTTATTAACATGTATGAGGTAGAATTCATCATATGAATTTTGAGGATGTTGCTGTGAGATTACTTGCTGTACTGCACATGTGAGATTCCTAGCACTCACTGGATACTCAGTAAGTGTTCTCAGATTGCCTTGAATCTAGACAGAGCACTCTTGTTTGTGTGATCACTAGGAATAAAGCATTGCCAATTAAACCATAACAATCATTTTGCATTTAGAATTTTCACATTTTGCATTTATTGGAAGAGCCTTGCTATGCTTGGACATTATCTTCTATCACTCTTGTGATTCATGTATTGGAAAAAGTAAATGCAATTATTAGTTGGTTCATGTATTCCTCAAATTTCCTTCTTGGCGTTCGACTCTCTAAGTCACCCCCAGGTTGCAGTGTCCTTCCCTGGCATGCTCTTCATAGTACTGTTCATAGTTCCATCAAGGCCATTCCTCTTGCAGCATTTTTTGCAGAGTGCTCATTATGGTCCCCGGGATTTTCTTCCAGGCTGTTACTGGTTTTGGTGCACAGGCCCAGGCAGTAATAATATGTCATGATGACCATGAGACACATTTTTATTTCAGACAGGTTGAAATGTGAATAAAAATATCCATTGGAGATTGATGAAATATGGTATCTTGCTCACTTTTCTCTGCTCTCCCATCTTTACTAATAGCAGCACCAGGGCAGCACACCTTATATTGCTCACTGAATTGTATGCCCTTTCCTGATATGTGCAGAAAGTGTGTGGGTAACTGTGCTTCTGTCCTCTGCGCATTGTGTCTCCTCCAGAAAGTCTTCCCGGCGGGCAGCATGCAAAGTCAGTGTACAACAGCTAAGCCTTTATGACTGTCAACTCAGCTCTCCCTCTTTCCCCATCACTCATTGTGTGCCAGACACACTGGCTGTCTCTCTCTGTTAATTGAAAAGCCCACGCTCCGTTCTAACTCAGGGTCATTGTCTTTGTTCTCTCCTTCATCAGTGGTTCTCAACAGGGGCAGTTGTGGCCCTTCCTCTTGGGAAGTGAGTGGGAGCATTTTCAGCTGCCCCAGTGACTACAGAGGGGACCTTCCATAGAGATAGGTGGGTGGGGTCAAGAGATACCGAATGTCCTGCAACGCTCAGCACAGACCCACATAAGAAAAAAACCCCACTCCATACGCCAATAGCACCCCCTTCAAGAAGAGCTGCACCTCCGTGGCTCTTGCCCTTAGCTTTGCCTGGCTCTCTCCCCCTTGTCACTCACTCACAGCATGAATGGTCTCCTCTGGAAGTGTTCAGAGCACAGCCTGCATCCACAGGCTGCACCCCTGGTCACTTTCTATCATGCCACTTCATTTATTACTGTTGTACACTTGCCACTGCCTGAAGTCACCTTGTTTATCTGCTTACTTCATTATCGTTTGTTTGTGTCCTTCCACTAGTGCATATACTACCAGAGAGCAAGGATCTTGCCTGTTTTGTCTACTGCTGTATCCTCAGCATCCAGGAAAGAACCTTGCACTTGATAAATATTTATTGAATAAATGAATGAACAAATGAAGACTTAGAATTGTCTGCTAGTTATCTGAAGCCTCCAATTAGACAGCAGCTATTTGTATCTTCCCACTTTCCCTGTCTCCTGTTTAGTGAGTGACATGCTTAAAAAAACACGGAACAACCAACTCAAAAGACTCACCAATAGTTGGCTGTCAGAGTGACTGCGATTCCTGCTCCTGATTTCTAAGGAACTGTGACATTGCTCATCATTGTCAAAGTGAATTGGCTGGGTGATGTCTTAAGCTGAATGTTTCCTGAAAAGAAGCAAGACTCTCTGGACATGCCTGTCTATTTGGGATGGCAATACATGGGGGAGATTATGATGTTGGTTATTGAGAGATGTCCTTTCCACTTAAGCTTTCTTTGAGAATCCCAGTGCAGGTTCACAGACCTTTAGATTACAGGGGAACAATGTATTCCAGCTTTGGCATCTTTCTGTAGTTGAAGTGATTAAAGTAATGGTATCTCTTCAAGGCTTCCTCCGGAAAGATAGAGATGAGACTCAGGAGAGGCTGTTTAGCCAGTGCTCAGGGCTCACTCTAAGCAAAGGACACGTTTCCGTCTGTTCCCTTAATATAAATATTTGCCTGCTCTGAACAGGTCCAGTCTCTTAGATGGAATGAGCCTCAAAGATGGAATGAGCCTTAGGTTCCAGGTGACTCCTTTGACGGACGGTGAATGAACTTGTTCAAGGTGGGACAAGTAGTTAGAAGCAGAGCCATGATTAGCAACCAGGTATTCTGGTTGTGGCTCCTTTCATGTAGAAGAGTCTTAGTGATTTTGTGGTGGCTGATTCAAACCATGCAAAATGAAAGGATGGTTAAACAATGATCACTCCTTTGTGGTAAGCACTTTCCATGCCATTTTCTCCCTCCATCCCAGCAAGCTATGAGGACACTACTATGTTACCCCTTATGTAGATGAGGAAACTGAGGCTCAGAGAGGGGGAATGACTTGCTCAAGGTCACACAGTGGCAGAGCCAGGGACTCACATATTCCCTGCCCTTCCAAACCTACATTCTTAATTGCTATAGTGGATGGGGTTTCCCCCTCCCACCATTATTTACTTTTTAATCGCTCTGTTTACCAAGATCCATGGAAAGAAAGAATGTATGAGTAAATATAGTTGAAAGATATGGTGAGAGTTTCTTATTACTAGATTTTTAGTTTCTGTCTCGAATCTGTCACTATTGCATTTTTGATTATACTATACGGTTTGTGTGTGTGCACACTTTACTTTTGCAAAAAGTGTTTGAATTGAAGAGATTTCTATTTTTGAATCATTTGTCTTCTTTCCTTCCCATGCAGGACTTTAGCAAATGTTGCAAAATTCATTATACACAGACATTTTTCCGTTCCATTTTGCATTTTAACATCAGAGATGGATCATAAATTGTTTTTTTTTATTACTTTAAATGATGTACTCCTCACTCTTTTTTGTTTTGTTTTGTTTTATTTCTATGTTAAGGAAAGCGTTTACCTTGCCAAGATTTGATTTTAAGTACTTGCACTGCATTTCCTTAAACAATGCATTCGAGAAAGAAGAGGAAAAAAAAGCAATGGGTCCAGATTGGTAGGACTCTATGTAGCCAAATAAAGTCCTCAGTCATAAAGAGCTCTTCTCAAGGACCTTGAGTGAACTTCAGACTCAATCAAGTTTTAAAAACAAAAGAGGCTATTATATCATCTTTGTGTGAAATCACAGTAAAATATGCTCTGCAGCTTCTAACGTCCTCTTGCCTATATTATTTCCTTTCGTTGATTCAGCTTCGTTCAGTGAGGTTCGTTTCTACTGTGAATGTGTCTGGCCCTGTACTAGGTATTGCCATGTGGGGGAAGCACGTTTCTTGCTCTCAAGGAATTTGTGTTGTTCTAGAGAGGCGTGGATACATAAAGAAGTGCGTGTTCTGATAGAGGTGTCTCTGAAGCATGGTGGTGATATATTGGCCATCACTCTCAGTGGCAAGTGACAGAAACCAACTAAAAGGAGAATTTATTTGCCTACATAACTGGAAAATCAGGAGGTTTGTGTAAATATTCAAATAGCTGCGTCTGAGTGTTCAGATGCTCCCCCTGCCCCCCAGTCAGTCCCTTGGCTCTTCTTTCCTTCATGTTGCTTCATTTGCGGACAAGTTCTCTCATAGTGGCAAAGATGTTTCCAGCAGCTCTATGCATTCATCTTACTGGCTTAGGGACCCTGGGTGGTAAAGAGGAAGCATCTTTCCTAATAATTCTACAAAAAGTTTCAGCGTTGATTTGGATTGGACCCAGTTGGGTCTTATGTTCACCCTAAGCCAACCGTGGTGATCAGGAGAATAGGCTATGCTTATTGGCCAGGTCTGAAACGTGGGTAACCTTGGGTTCTGGGGAATAGGGTCAACCACACCAGGAAAACATGACAGAGCAGGGTGGCTCCCAGAGGAAAGTAGGGTGCTGTTAGAAGAATAAGGGGGAATGGAACCTGGGCAAGTAAAAGGAACAGAGGTCTGTCATGCTTTTCAGTCATTCAGCCTCTTGAAAGGCTCATGTACTATCTTCTGTAGCATTATGCTGTTTCCATGTTTATCAGCCACTGGGTTCTCTTTCTGCTCTCTGTGTGTACAGTGTGTGGTTCATGGTTTGAGCCTTAGCATCTGCCTTCCTTTGTCTCTGCTTTCTACCTTCTCAAATGGGAATGCTTCATGGCTTCAGTTGTCACATATGCAAAGGGTGGTTTCGAATTCTTCATCTCTAGCCTTGACCTTCCTGACAAAGATGTGCCTCTGAAATCTAACGCTTCTCTTGAACCACCTTCCAGTTGTGTTACAGTCACATCAAAGTTTACATGTCACAAACCCAGGATATCAACTGTTCCACAAAACCGGAATCCCAGTGAGCTTCCCCAAAGCCCCAGGTCATTGAAGGTACCAGAGAGGTCCACAGTTCCCAGTTGCCAGCTCAACATTCCAGACAGTTAACTCTTAAGATCTGCTCCAGTAATGGGGCAATCATGGGAAGCTTGCATGTTTCAGCGTGAAAGAGACAGTGTAGCTTTCTGGTGGTGAATGCATGGGCTCCGAGGGCCAGAACTCTTGTCTTTGAATCTTGACTTTGCACTCATCCTCTCCTCTGTGTGACCTCGGGCAAGTTATTTAACCTTTCTGTCCTAATTAGCTCATCCATAAAAATAGAGGTAATATTAGTAACTACTTAAGAGTGTTGTGTGAATCAAATGAATTATACATCTAAAGCACTCAGAATAGTGTTATCACATAATCCCTTTAAAAATGTTAGATGTTTATTTTGGGAGCAAGATGAGGTGTAAATCGATTAATCAATCAGTGTATCAGGGAAGTTGATATCCTGTAAGACAGCTCATTCTTTGGTTTGATGGGTCTTCTTGTACTACTGACTCCCTCTGACTCTCACATCCTGCTCCACTTTCTTCTTCTGTAGCTATGCAGAGTGTCTTATTGTTCTAGAACATGATGGCTTTGCGAATATTTCCCATCATCTGTATCATCCCATCTCAGTGTTCCCTTCTTCAGGTTAGGTAGTCTAAATTCTTTGGTTGACGTTTTCTACGCACTTGCCCACTCTCTCTGTTCCATCCTGGATCCCTTCAGTTTTGCCAGCATTCTTCTTCAAATGAAGTGTGCAGAAATGAATTCAATATTCTATCTATTGTCTGCAAAGCCTATTAGAAGGCTCATCTTCTCTGTTGTTTATACTCTACCTCCATTAATGTAATCTGACTTTGAATTGCCTTTCTTAAGTCAGCTACATCACAAAGTTGACCGATATTGAGTTCTGTCCCTAGGAGACATACTTTTTCCTTTGTTGAGATTTTGACAAAATGTCTTTTATGGTTGCATTTTTCAGTGGGTCTAGCCATTTGCCTGAAGTTTGGTTCTGCCACCCAGCACGCTGGATAAGCAACCAACTTGATGTGAAGTGCACGATTGATAAGCTGCAGATATGAGTTAGGATTAAGTTCAACTGCTGTATATATAGCAGAAACGTTCCAAATAACAGTGGCTTAAAATAGGATAGAAGTTTATTTTTCTTTTCAATAAAAGAAATCCAGAGTTAGGCTTGGTCTAACGTAGTCCGTAATTTCTCCATGCCATTAGGGACTCAGGCTCCTTTTAGCAGGTGTTTTTCCATCTTTAATATGTTGCCTCAGGGTTCAAGATGGCTTCTGGTATTCCAGCCATTGCATCCATATTCTAATTGAAGGAATAGAGAAGAGCCAAAGAAAGGCACATTCCTTCCTTTTAAAGGAGTTTTCCTTGAAATCTTGAAAAATGCTTCTCATTGACCAGGATTTAATCACCTGGCCATGTCTAGTTGCAAAAGAGGCTGGGAAATACAGTCTTTTGGCTGAGGAACTATGTACCCAGATAAAAATAAGGGTTCTGTTACTAAAGACGAAGGTGAGTTGGGCATTGTCAGTCTTGGCCACACATGTGTTGGTGATAACATTTTGAACAGGATCAGGCATTGGCTCATGCATTGCACAGCTAGAGGTCTTCCTGAGTATGGCTCTGAGTAGATGATCAGTCCATCAGCATTTCTGAAATGTTTGTTCTCAGACCATCTGTATCCGATTTGCTACAGATGCTTCTTGAGGATGCAGAATCCTGGGCCATGTCCTATATTTTTATACACATTAAATATTTGATTACTCCCTTTAAAATGGATTTTATCGAAGCATAATTTACATTCAATAAAATGCACAAAATTTAAGTGTGACATTGATGAGTTTAGATGAATGTATAGTCAAGTGCACCATCCAGATGTCCAGCACATGTCCATCATCCAAGAAGGTTCTTTTGTGCCCCTTACAGTCCCCTCCGCCACTGTGGCCCCAAGAAATACACTTTATGTCAGTTTATTTTTGCCTTGTGTAGAATTTTATATAAAAAGAGTCGTATAATATGTAGTCTTTTGTATACCATTAAAACTTGAGATTCACTAATCTGCATTTTTTTTGAGGACTGTTAGCCCTGAGCAAACACCCACCACCAACGCTCCTCTTTTTGCTGAGAAACGTTGGCCGTGAGCTAACATCTGTGCCCATCTTCCTCTCTTTTATGTGGGACCCCTGCCACACCATGGCTTGATAAGCAGTGCGTAGGTCCACGCCTGGGATCTGAACCAGCAAACCCTGGGTCACCGGAAGCAGAGCACATGAACTTAACTGCTATGCCACCAGACCAGCCCTTAATCTACATATTTTTGATAAAAATAAGCTCCGACTTGTCTTAACCATTGTTTCATTTGGTTTTAATTTCTTCATCTGGTTTCTGTAATATCATGGGACAATTTGTCAGATGTTATGTTTGGCAAATATTGAAACATAAATTATCCACTGCATACAGCCTTTCCCCTGCATTTTCCTCTGATTAAGTCACTTCTTCATTCCTCTTATCATGCATGAGTTGCTTATTACATAGGCTACATTGTTCAATGGACCTACCTTTTGATTCTAAGCTTACTCCATGTCTATTCCATTAGTCTGTGTGCTTCTTAAGGCCACTGCCTATTCTTTGCTCATTATCGAATCCCCAGTGCCTCTGACAATATCTGGTTTGGCCAGAGGAAAAGTATTTTCAAGTGACTTGAACACAGAATGTTGTTACAATTGTTATAATATGATGTAAAAGTGCTATAGGGCAGCAAAGGAATGCGGCTGAGGAAATTCAGAGAAGGACTTGTGGAGGTTGTCTTCTGGACCTTGAAGGAAATTTGCTAGGCAAAGAATGGGATTAGAGCATCTTGAATAAAGCAATCATTGTGCACAAAAACATGGAGATATGAGTGCACAGAAGTTACCTGAGGAGGAAGGAAGAGTTGCCAGTGATCAGAGCATGTGTCGTGTAGCAAGCAAGGAGGGGATCAAGCTGTCAGTCAAAAGTTCATGTTAACCATCACAGTTAATCAGAACACAGTGATAGAAATTGATGGCTGGTGTGGAAAAATACTCTCTGCATCATGCCTTGACACTAGCATTACTCCTCTTTCCATAGCTTTCTGGCCAGTAGAGGCCGCGGACATGACGGTCACGTAGCCGAGAGTGCTATTTCCGAAGGCAGAGACATGGTTCATTTTCAGCACCATGGGTTGTGGACAGCACCTGTTGCATCCCTGAGCTGTTGCTGCCTTCTACAGCTCAAGACTTTTGGTTTGTCTCGATGCGGGACAGGCCTCTCAACCTGTGGTGGCAGAGCACCAATGCTTCAGAACCAAAAAATAACAAGTACCCTTACTGGCACAAGGGTAGGTATGGTCTTTGCGTTTCCTCATCTAATGCTCACAGCTCTTCTCGGGCAGATGTCATTTTGGCTTTTCTTTTAGAGGAGGGAAATGAGGTATAGAGAGATGAGATGAGTGGCAGATTCAGGACTCAAGCCTGGGTCTTCCTGACACCAATATCTGCACTCTTAGCCGCTACACTTGTCTTCCAGCGGGCACTAACAGACTCTTGTGGAAGCCTTCAGCCTCCTTCAGATGCTCGAGCACGGATACGTCCTCTGCAGAGAACCAGCATTACAGGTAATTTATAGTTGGAATCTGGCTAGGGCCAGCTCAGTAATACTGGGAATGATGGGAAGAGAGAGGCTTTTCCTAGCTAGCTCCCTCGTGAGTTTGAAAGGGCACGCTCAGATAACATGTCAGCTGGCAAGCAGGTGTGTGCATCTGAAACGTTCTAGCAGTTGCACCTGTGAAAGGGAAGTTAGTAGCATCCAGAAATTGTCTCTCTCTCTCTCACACAAATAAACGTCTTTGAAGCGCCGGTAGAAAAAAACCCTCAGCTACTTTCTCACTAATTTAATTTATAATTATACTTCCCTAATGGTTGTCTGGGAGTTGGTCGGTGGGAGCTCCATCTCCAAGTCTGTGGGAGAGATGTGTTGAGCTCTCCCCAGAGTCGCTGGTTCCTGGCTGTGCTTGGATGAGCATGCTCACATATGGCATAAGCATTTCTTTCTTAATGGTTGCATGCCACTCCTCCTCACTTTAAAATGAGCCCACCCTGTGCCCCATTAGCTGAAATTGACATGATGGTTATTTTCAATGCCATTTCTTTAAAGAACTCAGTCTCACTGTGCATTGCTAGCTTTCCCCCCTTGCTAAGCAGAATGAAGAACCCCTGGGAAAGTGTGGTGGCAGCTGTTTGGAAGCTGTGGAGCCCAGCTCCTGCCTTCCCACCTTCACATCTACAGCTCAGAGAGCATCACACGTTATACAGACATTAAAGCTTCCTCCCTCAATGCAGAATCTTCTGGAAATCTCAGAATCAAAAAGCTCCATGATAAAAATGCATGAAGTAATGTCCTTATTGGTAAACTTACATAGCCAGCTGAGATACTGCACATGATAATGCAATTTTCTATGCAAAAAGGGTTTATCTCCATCCAAATATTCTTCCAAATCATTATTCATTCTGGAGAAGTGATTGCTGTCCTAGGTTAACTGATTGAACTTTTGGAACCAAAGCTTATCTTACTGGCTATTGCCTGACTTCTCATAAATTGCCACTAGATTGGTAGGAATGAATATATGTACACTCCATTAGGAAATATTAAAGTTTTTTTTATACTGGTTTAGAATAAAAACAGGATTAAAAGGGGGCATTTCTGAGATTCAGTACAGCATGAAATTGAAATCTTTTTGGCGTATGAAATATACAATATGAATATTCTTCCCATTTTCTGATAGCTGAGGGGGTTAGGAAGAGCGGAAAAACCACTCCCAAGTTCACCTGTAGATGCTGAAACTGCAGAAGTGGGAAAAACCCATTTTGGTATTCCCAAAGTCTATGTCTGTTAATCGTCAGATTCTGAAGCAACAACAACAATAATAACAATGAAACATTCTTAAGCTTAAGTGTGTGTCAGGCACTGTCTCATATGCTTGTCTGTTTATAGGCAGATTTTTAGAGTTGTTAAAAAGCTGGAGCAAGACTGCCTTGGTTTCAAATTCATCTTCTGCCTCTCACATGAATTTTGGCAAGCTCCTGTTCTCTCTTTGCCTCAGTTTCCCACTTTTAAAAGGGATAATAACAACTGTATTACCTCATGAGCCTGTTAACAGAATTAAATTATGTCAGAGATGTAAAATGGATCCTGAAACATAAGAAGCTCTAGATAGATGTTGGTTGTTGTTATTATATTATTATTATCGTCATTATATTTTGGTGGCTTTTCAAAGACCTCTGTGAGGTAGATATTATTAATCTTAGTCCCATTTTCCAGATGCTGAAATTAAAGTTAGTAATGTAGAAATTGATCATTTCCTGAAGAAGCAGGAAAAACACATACTTTTCTGGTTTGCCTTTGTGGTGTAACAAACTCAAAAAATTTTGTACCATAGAGCAAGCACTGTTTTCTTCGGCTCGTGTATTCTGTGGAGAAGGAATAGGACGGGCACAGCAACGTTGGCTTGTCTCTGCTCCACAGCTTCGGGGTCCTCAGGTGGGAGAACCCAAATGGCTGGGTGCTGGAATCCTCTGGCTGCTTCTTATTCATGTTTCTCGGGCCTGGCCGGTATGATGTGAAGGCCGGGTTCAGCTGGGATGGTTGATTAGAATGCCTCATGTGGCCCCTCCGTATGGCTTGGGCTTCCTCACAGCATGGTGACCCCGGGGTAGTCACACTGCAGCTCAGGGCTCCAAGGGTGAGTGTTCTAGTGACAAGGGTAGAAGGCACATGGTCTTTAATGGCCTAGCCTTGGGAGTCACATAGCATCACTTCCTAAACTAGGGGTCAAACATGGTGAGCCTGCCTAGGTTCAAGGGAAGGGGACACAGACGTCCATTTTCCATGGAAGAAGCGTCAGAGACTTGGAGCTGTGTTTCTTGGCCACCATGCTACTGTGGAGACTGGATGCTACCTTTGTGTCTCGGGATGGACCGCCATTACTCACTCCATGCGATACGTTGTAGCTCTTGAAAAGCTCAGAGTATGAACTGCTTGAGGAACTTTCTGAGTATTGATGAGCTCAGCCCTTGGTGGTACTGCCATCTTGAAAGCTATTTGCATTCACACTTACACAATTCCTCTCCTGTGTATATTCAGGTTCCCACTCACTCGCCCTGCCCCCATGTGGGATGTGTGTGCGCGCGTGCACGCAAGTACAGTATCAGCCTCTCCTGTTTTCGTTATTCCATCATGTTACTTCACCCTCCTTTTCCCTTCTACTTCTTTCCAGTGGATTCAATTACTTCTCTTTGCTGCCTTAGCAATAAAACAGTTCCCTCCACAGCATTAGAATGAGTCTCTCTCATTATTTCATTTAGATTGTTGTGATGTTTGAAAACTTGAGGACAGGGCAGGCGGGAGGAAAGGAATGTTAATTTGCAGGGAGTCCCTATTGTGTGCTGGGAGTGCTGCCAAGAGGAGCCAAGAAGCTGCCACTTGATGTACTCATGGATACGTAAAGAATTGATGAGGGATGCTGAAAACCGCACAACCCCAGTGTCTGCTCATGCTGGGACTCATGACCTTACAGGAGGGGGCGCTGTGTAGGTCCTGGCCAAGCCCAGTTTGAAATGGCCTATTGGCGCAACTCCTCTTGTCCATTTCAGAAGAGATATTTCCCCTGAAAATGTGTGTGCAGATGCGACTACATGTCTGTGTGCTCACGTGTATATGTGTGTGGCCTCATTCAGTTTTCCTCCATACTCTCCAATTATGGAAATGCTCTTTCATTGTGGTCATCACTGGGAAAATGCAGTAGGTGGCAGAGACTGAGCTGAGGATCCTTATAATTTGACTCACAGAATGTCAGAGAATGTTACACAAACCAAGGAATTAAGCTCTGTGAGTGCCAGAGTGACATTGATTATGTAGGAATGACATACGAATAATTACAAAGCACTCAGGGTTTTTGTTAGTAATCTGTGTTTAGAGTCCCCTTTCAGGAGTTTGAAATGTCATCAGGTAACTGAATAATGCTAACAGACCTGCATTACATTCCTGCTTCACACTGTGCTAAACAGGAATCATGTTTGTTACTAGACTGAAGAGCATCTCGGTGAAAAAAAGAAAAAAGGACTGGTGGGGAGTAAGCAGGACTAGATTTCAATCTAATTGTCTTTCCTGTTTTCCTCTGCTGTTTGGCTCACACACAGTGGTAGTATTGGTGGGCAATGAGGATTAGACCGTTTGTTGGAAGGCAGAGTGAGAAAGGGCTGGTTCTGCTGCTGTCGGCAGTGATCTCAGCCGAAGATGGATGGAAGGAAGTCTCAAAGTCATTATGCATTAGATGGTTAAAAAAAAAATGGCTTTCCCACTGTGTTTCTGTGAGTAGAAGTTTTAAATCTACTCCACAGCTTCCATTTTCTTTTCTTTTTTCATCCTAAGATTAAATCTGGGACTGTTTGAAAGCTTCCAAACCAGAGAATGATTCAGACCAGATTTGGGAAGACAGGTAGAGATTGGATAAGATGAGCCTTCCCAGTTCCATTTACTCTCTGAATAAATATGTCGCAAAAAGAGGAATTTCATGGAAGACTTTTGGGGTCGCAGTCACTAATTCTGCCAACTAATTATCAAATCAAGGTGTCGGGCTCTTCCCCAGCATTGCCCAGCTGACTCTAGATAGTCAAGTTCACAACTGCCAATGCTGGCTGACTGGGCCAATGGAAAGCTATCGTTAATAACCTGGAGACATAAAATGGAGGTGCTTTCGGGAGTGCAGACATGCGTGCTCGGATAAGAGAGACTATCCTGCACATGAAAAATGAGATCTTAGAGTTGTGCAAGAATGAGGGGAAAGTTTAGTCGTTAATCACATAGGTCATAATGAGGAGAGGAAATCACCGTGCTGAAAGGGTTTGTCTGAATGGATTATAGGCAAATTCAAAAGAAGGAGGAAAAAAAGCAACAAAGGGCACTGCTGGTTTGGGAATTGGGCTTTTGAAAAGTCCTCAATCATTCTCACAATCAATTTTGCATTTCCTCAATAGCCATGTGAAACAGGGCTGTCTCTTCATCGTCTTAGATTAACCACTAAACTGCAAACCATACATTAAATGAAGTACCGAGTATTTGTCCTCCAGAAATACACTTGAATGTTGTTTATTTCCCCAGTAGGTCTGCTGTGATGCATTTAGGTGCCATATCGCTAAATACTTACTGTGCTTTAATATCTGCACCAGCTCGTCTCCAACTGCCTGACTTAGGAAGCAGCTGTGCGGGGGCCCCACAGTTACAGATAGAGTTTTTCTCATAAACTGTTTAATTGTTTGCTTCTGAAAACAATTCGACTGACAGTATTATAGAGTGAGTGTTGTATTGCAGCTGGCAATCCCCTTTATGAGTTTTCTTAGCAAAATACCATGTTGACATATGCTAGGCCCACACAGAAGATTCAGTTATATGGCGGCCTGATCTCCAAGGGAAATGTGCTCAGCAGAAGTTCCCCGGGGAAAATGACGCTGCCGAGGGTAAGGCGGTCTGTAAACCAGTGCTCTCCTGGCATGGGTTGCCTCTGATCAGACTGGCACTGGGTGTGGACCAGTGGTTCCTCCCCGCTCTGTTGCTGGGGCAAAACCCTGACTCCTTCAGAGCTGAGTGAAAGTGCAGTGTGTGATGCTTCCCTCATGACGCTTCACTCATGACATCTGTCCAGCTCCGCAGGCTTTCACAGGGCTGCTGGTCTGCAAAGCCTGGATAGGTAAAGTGCTTTGGGAAGGAGGCAGGTGTGCTGATATCTTTGTTTCACAGACCAGGTCTCCTAACATAAGTGGCCAATGGGCAGAATGGCCTCCCAGCTCCCCAGTGAGGGTGCATTTCCTTTGGGTGTTTAGTTTCTGGCAGACTTTGTGTTTTGTGCTTTTCATGCACGATGATCTTATTTAATCCTCACAAGCACTTTATGAGTTTACACTCTTCTTATTATTTCTGTTTGACAGATGAGGACACTGTGGCTTAGCAAGTTAAGTGTTTTATCAAAGATCACTTAGCGATGATGCATGACAAGTCCTAGTCTCAAGCCCAGGTCTGTCTGGCTCTAAACCCCAGGCTTCTAGAGGAAATCTTAATAAGGACAAGAGATTTCTTATGCCCAGTGTTTTTTTTTTTTTGATGCGTCAAAGGCCAATAAAAGCACCAAAGAAGTGAATTCCCACTCATTCATTTAATTCATATTTCCTCCTGCAGTAATCAATGTATTAAATTTTTCCGTATTTATTCAGCATCTGCAATGTGTCAGACACAAAGGTAGGAATGGGTGTATAGGAATGCCTTCATGAAGCTTTCAGGTGGAGGTGAGTGGGATGCATAAAATCGACAGGAAAACAGAAATCTAGACAAAGCAATTTCAGACAGTGAGAATTACTAACAAGCACAGTAATGTAATCATTACTGACTTGATTGTCACTCTTATGATTGAGATGGTTGAGAAAGGCTTTTCTAAGGATATTTCACCTGAGTTGAAGCCTGAATCACGAGAAGGAGCTAGTCTTAGAAAGAGCTGGGGAGAGAACAAGTTCAAAATCCCTGGTAAAGGAATGAGCTTGTTGTGTGTAGGAACTTAAGTAAATCCAGGGTGTCTGGACCAATCCTTGGCAACTATACCTAAGGCCCTGGTGAGGAACCTCCAGTCACACAGTCCACCCATCCCTGCTTCTGTCCATCCATATATCCAGTGTCCATAATCCATCCATCATACATCCATTTATGCATGGCAAAACCATCCATCCAACCATCCACCTAGCATTCATATATTCATGCATTCCTATATCCATATAGAAACTATCCATCCATCCATCCATCCATCCATCCAACAAATATTCATGCAAGGCTGCTCCTTAAGTCCCATTGCTTGACATTGGAGCCCCAGAGATGAATAAGACATGATTCTTGCCTTTAAGAATTTCAAATACTATTAAGAGAGACAGAAATTAATACAAATAATGTAAAACGTGGGTTCAAATGTAATGTTGAGAGTACTAAAGTTGCTGAGAGAGGCAGTGATGAGCTCTGTCGGGAGTCAGGGAAGGCTTCACTGAGGAGGTGACATTCGAGGCATGTTTTGGGAAGGAGCTTTTCCAGGTAGAAAAGGAGGAAGAGGAAATGGCATGGCCAAAGGCCCAGAGGAGGGTAACCCGAAGCATGCATGCAGGGCATCTAAGGGGGAATGGAGTGAGACCGGGCAGTGCTGGGAGGGGAGGATGACCTCTGTATTCTAGGCCAGAGGTCAGGAAATGGAAGCCACAGGTTACATTGGGCTTGCAAGTCTGTGTTGTTCAGCCTGGACTGAACAAAGGTTTTAAAAAGTAAATCCATTTCTCAGTTTTTAATTTGGAGAGCTCGCACACAAAATTCCAGATTTCCAGCTTGTCTTGGAAAAATTTGGCAACAATGGACCCACCTTCCTGCAGGGTGACAGTGGGCTGGCCATCCAGTCAAGGCTGCCCTCTTCTGTTGGGGCGTCTGTTCCCCAGGGGCCTAGGCCTGCCCTCCCCGTTTCTCCCCCTGACACTGCAGCTGAGTATCAGTTTTCCTTTGTCATCCCACTTGCGTTGAGTTTGTCTTAGAGTAAAGAGGAAAGTAAAATACTTCTTTTCCTTCCGTCTCTATTAAAAGAAGGCAAACAAAAGGTAGACTGAGAGGTCTGTCTGTTTCAAGAAAGTGAGAGAGAAAACATATTTCTTTGTAGAAGTGAAGACTATTCCTTCATCTTTAATATGCAAACAAAGTATGTCAGTGTGGGAAGGATGCAACCCTAGGTGGCATTATAGAAACACACACACGCACATGCACACGCACGCGCCTGCCTCTTTCCTTCATGTGGCCTGTTTGGCCCTGAAACACTTTGGAACCTATAAGACTTACTGCCGGCCTCAGGGAGTCTGGAAGGATTTTAAGCAGAGGCGTGACATAGGTGGTGTTTGATCAGCGATTGAGTAAGACCACTCTGGTGACAGTGGGAACGCGGATGATGATGATGGTTTTGCAGTGGGAGGTGAGGGGACTGGGCAAACCCACAAATAGAAAAGCTGTGACCGTTATGCAGTTGAGGAAGGGTGTCAGTCTGCATGAAAATAGGACAGTGGCAGGAGGAGTCAAGAGCAAGGGCAAGAGTGGAGGTTTAGACAGGACGTGAAAGAGATAACTCATACGACAGCCATTTGTACCCCTTCCTCGGCTCTCATCTCGCCCCAAAGACGAAGACAGGTCTTCAGATTCAATATTGACCATAAACCTTCCCGCGGAAGAAGAGCGTATGCAGCCCCTGGAAACCTACAGCATATCCTCATGGTGAAACGGCTCTGTTGGTAAAAATGCTCCCGGTGTGAAACAGATGTCACTGGTGCTGGTGCAGAAAGATGAGGAAAGATAACGAATTACAATGGAGTTGAAAACACTGTTAAAAAAAAAAACAAAAAAACCTAACAGCATAGCATGGCAAAGGAGCAAAACTGTTTTGAAGCTGCAAATCTTTCCTGCACCTGATGGTAAAAGCCTGTGAAACTTTCTACTTCATTGAAAGCATCCAAGCAAAATGTGTTACAGTAGCTCCCTTCAGCTCTCATCCTGTGAGTATGTCTTATATATTTAGTAAGATCAAGAACACGCTGAGGGCAGGGATCTAGCCATATGTTTCCTGTATTATTTTAATTACCTGTTACTTGTGTTTTTAGTTTAATAAAATCAGTTTCCCATAGATTCAAGACTGTCATATAAGATTGAGCAGGTTGTGCACTGCACAAGTCTAGCAGGACACTATTCACATAGATCTCAATATGGATGGTGCTCTCTAGATTTATGCACTGTTCAACCTGTGCAGCTGTACTTACTGGCCCTATTAGACTGAATTAACTCCAGTTATCACACTATTTTGATTACTGTAGCTTTGCAGTACATCTGAAATCGGGGAATGTGAGCCCTCTAGCTTATTCTAGTATGACTTTTTAAAACTTGGGTTCAGATCTCAGCTCTAACACTTATAGGCTATGTGACCTCAGGCCAGTTATTCAACTCCCTCGAGCCTTATGTTCCTTACCTTTTTTTTAGGATTGGCGCCTGGGCTAACAACCGTTGCCAGTGATTTTTGTTTCTTTTGTTTTTTTTTGTTTTTCTCTGCTTTATCTCCCCAAACCCCCCCTGTACACAGTTGTATATGTTAGTTGCAGGTCCTTCTAGTTGTGGGGTGTGGGATGCCACCTCAACGTAGCCTGACGAGTGGTACCATGTCCGCGCCCAAGATCCGAACCTTAGGCCGCCGCAGCGCAGCACATGAACTTAACGACTCAGCCACAGAGCCTGCCCCTGTTCCTTAGCTTTAAGCCAGGTCCAGTTACATCCTAGGCTCTGGAGCCAGACCACCAAGGCTTGAGCATCTCTTTCTGCCACCTCCTGGCTGAGCGACTTTCAGAAAATTCACTTAAACTGTGTGTGCCTTCCTTTATAATCCATAAACTGGGGATAATAATAGCACACATCCCATGGAATTGCTGTGAGGATTAAATGAGTTAACATGTGCGAAGTGCTTAGAACAGAACACTGCACACAGTAGGTCTTCGATAAATGCCAACTCCTACTATGATGTGCACTTGGTGCAGTGTCTGGTGTACAATAACTGCTCCGTAAAGATTATTATTTTAAATCTGCACGGACCAGGAACAGTCCCAGGGCCTGAGCACACAGTAGGTCGTCTGTTAGTTGAATGACTGCTACATGAGCCTTGCTGGTTTGGTTTTGAACAGACTAGAATGAGGGAACAGCAGATCAAGCAATTGAAGAGGAGAGTGGAAGGTTTTTCTTTGTTAGGTGGGTACTATATAAAAATAAGTTTATTTTTGTACTTTTAAATTTTGTTTTAATTCGTGTTTATTCTATCACCTTTTTACACTTTATAGTTTATTACCATTTTTATGCCTCCCTTTTTAATAGACTATTTTTTTAGAGCCAGATTAGTTTCACAGCAAAATTGAGCAGAAGGCACAGAGATTTCCTGTATACCCTCTGCCCCGACGCATGCACAGCCTCCCCCATTTTCAACCTCCCCCGCCAGAGCGGTGCCTTTGTTACAATCGATGAATCTACATCGACACGTCATTATCACCCAGAGTCCCTGGTTTATGTTAGGGTTCAGTCTTGGACCATCCGTTCTGTGGTTTTGGACAATTTATAATGACTTCTATCCACCGTTATGGTCCCACGCAGAGTGAGTTCACTGCTCTGAAAACCCTCTGTTCTCTCCCCCTTCATCCTCGCCCGACTCCCCATCCCTGGAAACCGCGGATCTGTTTACTGTTTGCATAGTCTTGTCTTTTCAAGAATGTGATGTAGTTGGAATTACATAGCATGTAGCCTTTTCAGAATGCCTCGTCTCACTCAGATAATGTGTGTTTTAAGCTCCCCCACGTCTTCTCATGGCTTGGTAGCTCATTTCTTTTCGGCCCTGAATGACGTTCCATCATCTGAAATAAACACAGTTCATTTACCCTTCACCTACTGAACGACATCTTGGTTGCTTCCAAGTTGTGGCAGTTGTGAATAAAGCTGCCATAAACATCCGTCTGCAGGCTCTCATGTGGACGTGAGTTTCAACTCCTTTGGGTACATGCCAAGAAGCATGGTTGCTGGATCAGATAAGAGTATATTTAGTTTTGTAAGAAACTGCCAAACTGCCTTCCAGAGTAGCTGTAGCATTTTGCATTCCCACCAGCAATGAATGAGAGCTCCTGTTGCTCCAAACCATGGCCAACATTTGGTGTTGTCAGTGTTCCAGATTTTGGCCGTTCTAGAAGTTGCATAGTGCTATCTTACTGCTGTTTTACTTTGCATTTTTCTGATGACACATTATGTGGAACATCTTTATAATTTATTTTTATACTCTCTATAAAAGTAAAAAATATATCCACCCATTACATCCTGGTCACATGTTGTGGAATTCCTGTGTCCCTTCCTTTTCTTCTCTTCAGGTGCCAAATGTAAGGGACTCTCAGACTCCTCAGCCTTTCTTCCTGGACACTATGGTAGAGCCTGTCTGGTGCAGGCGTCTGCTCAGCTGGGAGCTGCTAGAGAAGCAAAACCTCTGGAGGTCAAGGACTGAGCCTGTCTTGTTGACTGTTGAGTTCCCAGCCCCTCTGGTGTCTGGAATGTTGAAGGATCCCAATAAATGTTTAACATATATGCCCCCGGGTTGGGTCATTGAATGGAAGATAACTTTTGTCCTGTAGGGCAATGTTATCTTCCAAGGGGCATGGAGTTCCTGCATACTTTCTCTCCCCTGCCTCTGACCTGAGCCCCTAGAGTAATTGAAGGCTTTCCAGTATGTTACAAAAAGATTCTTCTGGTACCCAAGGTGGGATAGTGGAGACGCCTTCCTCCTTGGGTACCCCCTTTACCCATTTCCTCCAGTTCTCCCCAACCTAAATGTGAGGGAGGAAGAGGGAGTTCTGAATAGAGCAGGTACTTCCTGCTTCTTTCTTACTTATTTGAACAATGTCTTTGCTCTAGTCACTGTATCATTCCAATCCGATACCAGTAGTGATTATATCATTGATCCTCTTTTCAGTTATTTCTAATTGGTTACAGACATTAATCACGGTCTCTGCATAACAGATTGTATCTGCTGTCAATACCTGTGCTCAGATAGCCGTTGCCTTGTAGATTTAACCCATTGTCAGGATTCTTTGAGGGCACCCAAACTCATTGTCTCTTATGTTGCCATTGGGCCAAGACTGCTTCTCTTTGAGTCCTTCTTTCCATGTGGCTGTCACTGCCAGAGTCCTCAGGAGGGTCGAGACCGTCCAGGGGCCTGGGCTTTCTCACTTCTCCGAACTTCAGAATGGATAATCCGTTTGCTGATCCCCCGTCCCCTCCAAGGGCATAACGACCACCTCAGCTCTGAGCACTCAGCCACCTGGGCAGCTCCTTCTTTGCCCTGTGAAGGCAGGTGGAAGAATGGCGATTGGGCGCTCACAGTTGCCTGCAGGCTCCAGATGGTCGTAGCCAGAGAGGAAGAGGGGACTTTGGTGTAAAGAAAGGTACTGAGAAGGGTCACCATGGCTCAGAGACAGCCTCCTTGGGAACAGGAAGTGAGAGGCTAACCGCAGTCACTCAGGTGCCCAGTACATGATCAGAGCACCATTGATTAAGGCGCCTCACTAAAGACCCCAACAGCTGGTGTTCGGCAAGAGCTCCCTCTGCCCCGGCCAGTGTGTTCGTGCTTTTAGGGACTGTCTGATGGAATCTTCCCTGCAGCCCTTTCCTTTCTCTCTTTGCAGCTTCTGTCGTGTTGTAGGCACAGTGCTGGTCACTGAGGATGCTGAGATGAACAAAAGAGAGCACAGCCCTGCCCTGTGGAGCTCACAGTCCCGTGGTGCAAACCGGTAGCAGTGAAATAACCACATGCGGTGACAGGTGTTGGGAAGAGAGGCTGTGGGGCTGCCTGTGCGGGTAGAGGGGCCGCATGCTTGCAACAGGCCCTTTCTGGAGGCTGGACAGGCTGGGCAGGTGGAGGTCCGAGGGACAGCAGGCTTCGGTGGCTGGAGAGTGGAGGGAAGGACCTCCTAGCAAAGGGCCAGCCATGGAGCAAGAGCAGGAGTGGAGAGTATGCGCGTCCGAAGCCCTGGGAGATAAGAAGTAGGTGTTTCCATCGTTTGTAAATAGGAAAACTGAGGCTAATCCAGATTCAGAAATCTGCCTGAGGCGATGCAGTAGATGGCAGACTGTATGAGTTTGCTCCAGCTGCCGTAACAAAGTACCACAGACTAGGGGCGGAAACAGCGGGAACTCCTTGTCTCACGGCTCTGGAGGCTGGAAGCCTGACATCAAGGTGCCGGCAGGGCTGCTTTCTCCATTGGCTTGCGACCGGCCATCTTCTTGCTGTGTCCTCACCGTGGCCTTTCCTCTGTGCTTGTGCGTCTCTGGGGTGTGTCTCTCTGTGTCCTAATCTCCTCCTATAAGGACACCAGTCGTATTGGATTAGAACCCACCCTAAGGACCCCATAAGCTGAATTACTTCTTTAGAAGCTCTGTGTCCTAAGACAGTCACATTCTGATTACAGGGCGCTAGGGCTCCAGCATATGAATTTAGGGGACACATTCAGCCCCCGGCACTGACCTTCCCAAAAAGAGGGCTTGGTAGAGTCTGAGGAGGCGGGTGGGGGCAGCCCGGGGGTGCTGAGTCGGAGACGAGGGGGAAGAATTGCAGCGCCGCCCTGAGGCGGGGCTCCGAGCAGGAGTGCACAAAACGCAGAGGCTGAGCCAGGCCGGGGAGGGTGACCGCGCCTTGCCAGTGGAGTGAATGCATGTGCACTGATCTCCCCGTCAGACACCAGAGTCGGAAAGAGCCAGGTCAGAGCCGGGGCCAGCCTGGGGCGAGGCACAGATCCTGGGGAAACCAGAGTCTGGTCAGAACCCGCTTGGGTGGATTTCCTGCAGCCACATCTTGCTCTTAATTACAAGCAGGTAATCATTGTGCGTCATTCTGTAGCTACCATCAACTCAGATGCCCCGCACCCGCCACTCAATACAACTGTCTGTGATGATGGAGATGTTCTCTGTGCCCTCCAAGATGATGGCCGCTAGTCACAGGTGACTGTTGAGCGCTTGCAGTGTGTCTAGTGCATGTGGCTGAGAGCTTTTACTTTTATTTAATTTTAGAAAGTTTACTTTTAAATTTAAAAAGTCACACGTGGCCACCACATTGGATAGCCTCGTCCTTGACAGTGCAGCTGCAATCATACTGATTGCTAGATCAGCCAGGAGGGGTTTGGGATCTCCAGGAGCAGGGTGCGGGGATGGGGAGCCCCTCTGAGAGGTGCACTTGTCAGCTAGAGCAGTTTGTCCACGTCTGCTGGACGCGGAGACCCAGCTAGGGGCGGGAGGGAGCCAGCTCTTGTGAGCTGCCCTCCCATTTCTCATTCTAAAGAGAAGGCAGGGCTCACTCGTTCAGCAAATGTTTCTGAAGTGCCTCCTCTGTGCCTCTGACCTCACGTCACTGCGGGGCTCCACTGGGGCAGTAGTCAGTCCTCAAGTATACTGTTTAGTGCGTGGTTGCCATGTGCCAGCCACACACTCTTTCTGTTATTAATTTAATCCTCAGAGCCATCCTCTGCGGTAGATACTATCTTTCCCACTTCACAACAGAGGAAAGTGGGATTCAGAGATTTTGAGTGACCGCTTCAGCAATTGGAAGAGGCCGGGTTTGAAGCCAGGTCCCTCTGACTCCAGAGTCCCCACTGGTAGTGTCTGTTCTCTTTTGGAAGATCTCATTGGAGAGGGGTGCAGGTGAGGGGAGTGGGCCAGGGAGCACATCTTGTTGACTTTTGGAGATGCTGTCACTTGCAAGGCCAGCTTGTGTGAGGAGGACGCTGAGGGCGAGGCATCCACAGGCATCTGCTGAGAGACTTAACTCAAGCAAAAGCCAGGGAGGAAGCTGACTGTGAAAAATGGTGAACCAAAGGGGCAGGTCGTCTGGACACAGGGAAGGGCTAGTCTGTTGGGTCGTGAAATGCATATTGGGACAGGGACAGGCAGCTGGGTGCCCAGGAGGGAGCGTGGGAGTGGAAGGGCTTATCTCCTCCACCTGCTGTGCCCACTTCCTGCACGCTGCCCCTCTGGCCTCTGCATCACATGCATCTGAGAGCAGCAGCATGCTCGGGGTAGCAGCTGCCTGATAAGAAGGCTGCTCCGACCTTGACCTCCGGCAAGGTCATCTGAGACCTGGAAGTTAGGAGAGGAAACAGCAGGTTTAGAGGAAAAACTGGCCTTTGGGGAAGTTGCAACAACTTGTGATTTCTATGGCTGTTTTGCTTTCTGCTCAGCTGCTTCTCCAGGATGGAAGACAGCCCAGGCAATAGGAAATGCCACCTGATGGCCAGCTCTCCAGTCTCCTCCCAGCATGCTTCAAGCGGATTGTGAGGATAATCTTGGGAAGTTTAAACCCAACCAAGGCCCTCGGGGTCCAGAGCAGACATTTTCCTGCCACCTCTGGTCAGACCTTTGAGTGCCGAGTTATTCATGCATTTACCAAATATTTCTTGAGCGCCGGGCACTGTGGTGGGTCCTGGGGTACGGGCATGGACAGGACAGCACTGTCCGAGGCAATTACCAGAAGGACGCAGAGAAGTTAGCCAGATGAGGGCATGTGGCTGGGGGAGAGACATGGAGTATGCAGGCAGAGAGAAGGAATGTGGGCTCTGAAGGGTGCATTCAGGAGACAGAAAGACATTCATTGTGCCTGGATCTTAAAAGCAAGGAGGAGGAGTAAGAAGTGAGGCTGCAGGGGGATGAGGAAGATCAGACGATGAAGGGTTTCCTAAGCCGCAGTACGTAAACAGATGGTCTCTTAGGTTGACGGCAGTACTGAGCCGCTGAAGATTCTAAGCAGGGGTGCGACTTGCTCAGATTGGAATGTTTATAAAAATTACTCTAGCTGTGTGGGGCTGGAGAATGGATTAGTTGGGGGCAAGAAAAGATTCAGGAAGAAAAGTTTGAAAACTAGCACAGGTGATGGCCTGGATTGAATTAGAGACGCAGAAGCCAGGATGGAAAGAAGGGGAGGGGTCAAGAAATGAGGATGATTCTAAGCACTCGGTGAAGGAGAGCGCAGCTTCCAGGCTGACTTCTGGCTCAGGCGGCTGGGTAGAAGGAGGTCCCAGTTAGTGATGCAGGAGACACAGAAGGATGAGCAGGTCTGTGGGGGAAGATGGTGAATTCTGTTGAGGACATGTTGGGACATGAAAGGGAGGTGCCCACTGGCAGCTGAACTCGGCGGCCTGGAGCTCAACAGTCGACCTGGGCTGGAGGTGATTTGCAGAGCTGCAAGGCAGCGAGGGTGCGAAGGGCTTATCAGTGCCTGCTGCAGAACGGGAGTGCCTCCATGGACGAGGACGCGGAGGCGCAGAGAGGCTGAGGACCATTCAGGGCTTCGTACCCAAGCTGAGATTTGAACCACACCCTTTGTGTGTTTGTGTGTGTGTGCGTGTGTGCACACGTGCACGTGTGTGTTTTCCCCAGTAGGCAGTCCTGTCATTACTCATGCCTGTGCCAGCCAGTGTTTGAAAATATCACAGTTGCCTTTGCCAACTTGGTGCATAGCATTGGCTTAATTCTGTAGGACATCTAGCATTGACTGCCCCTAGAATAGGGACGGCACATTGATACTGGAGCTGGGGATTCAAATTGGCATTAGCTTGGTGGACAGGCAAATGGAGGGAGCATAATGTAGCCATGCGTGGTGAATGCTAGATTCAGAGGGTTCCTCTTTTGCACCCGGCCATATGGGCAGCTTCCGTGGCCATGAGCGTAGATCTTGGTGAAATCGCTTCTCTGCTGAAGAACGAGAGATCAGAAGATAGTTCCGCTCAGTGCTGCGTGTGCATGAACTCGCCGTGGTATTATTTGAGGTGAGAGTAACCTTGTGAGAGGCCACCTTCTCATCCTGCCAGCTGTCTCCTTTACCTGGAAAAAAGCTTAGCCATAAAAGAAGAGAAATAGCTTAAGGGGAAGGATGGAAGAGAGGGGAAGAAATAAATAGCCGAGATGGTCAGCACAGCCATACTTGTGAACACTCTGGGCTGTTGGAGCGTGGCAGAGTGGAGTCTGCGTGAAATGTTTTGTGAAATAGCAGAGAGCAAGGCCATAGCCCCTGGGCTTCGGAGGCCATAAGCTTATTAAAAGTTATGTTTTGCTCCGTGGAAGCAGACCCTGTTTGTGTGTGCGTGTGAAAAGGAAACAAATCCTGGCATGAGATTCCGTTCCACTGAATTCATTCGGAAAGAAGTTCCTGTTCGGTGGGCCAAGACGTTATGAAAAACCATAGACGCTGCTGAGAAGCTGTCCTAAGGGGTCCGGCTTGTCAAGACCCAGTTCTGAGCAGCTGATTGCTGCTTGCCATTGTTCGACCTGGACTGGGGCTGAAAATGCTGATTCCCTGAATGTCCCTAAAATAGAGGCCAGCTCAGACCGGGCTTAGAGCTGGGGTGAGAGCACATGAGCCAGATTCTAAATCAGATCGAAGCAAGAGGGGTTGTCAGTGCTTTGACCAGAGAGATTCCCTGGGTGTTAATTCCACCCTCTGTGAGTAGGACTCGGGACTGGAACGCATCCTCAGCTCAAGGTTGTGGCCATCTTCTTGTCCCTTTTAGCCCTGCATGGGCCGTTGTCTTCTCTGCGTCTCTCAGTGAATTTACTTGGACTAGTGCAGAGAGAGCATCCTGTTGGCTTAACCAAGTACCATCGCCCCCTAGTGGGCAGAGCCCTCTGTACGAAGCCTCATGGTAATCGTTGGCCAACCTATGGAGGTATCTTCTTTGAGTCAGATGCTGTGTTCCAGTCCAGTCAGTGGCCAACTCAGACAAAGCCATGTTACTTTGCCAAGTGGGCAGTGCTGGGAGGGGGAGTTTGAAATGGCTGGACCGTGGCCGACTTGCACACTCCCAGTATCTATTGTCGGGGCAAGGGCTTGGCTCAAAGCTAAGTTACCAGACTGGTTAACGGCTGGTGTGTTAATCGGCCGCTGTGTTAGAGAGTGGGCCCAGGAAGAGCAGGTGTGTTGAGTAGCAAGTCCAGAATCCCAGAATGATGCAAAGACCTTCCCGGGCTCGTCTAGTCTATTCTGTCAGGGATGTGGGAATCTCTCTGGATTTGGGTCAGAGGGCGAGGTTGAAAACCAGACACCACCACTTAAGAGCTGCGTGGTCTTTGGAAGCTTGATTAACCAATCGGAGCCTCACCTCTTGTGCTGTGAGCTGGACCAACAACAATGCCCCCTCCCAGGGTTGTGAGGATGAGGTGAGGAAGGTACCTCCCCTAGCATCTGGTACCCGGAAGGCACGTAGTGCCTTCGTCTCCTTCAGTGAAATACCAGGGACCTTTCAGCATAGAGTCACTTGCGGAAGGAGTGTGTCCACCCAGGGGCAAGTGAGTGGGATATAAGTTACATAAAGATTTTAGTTATTGCAGCCAGAAGAGTTTGGCAGACGGTGGCCAAACTTTCTAGGTCAGTGTCCGGAGAGGAGAGATATAGAGAGTGTTAGTGGTGATAATTTTGTCTGTCTGTCTTTCCTGCTCACTCACTCACTCATCTGTCACTTCTCTCTCTCTCTCTCTCTCTCATCTACTTTTTGTTCCATCTATCAGTCATCTATGTACACACACCTCATTTTTTAATTAAGAATTATTGCTGGAATGCCTAATATCTGCCAGGCACGGGGGGTACAGTGATGAAGAAAACAAACCCATGACTTGATAGAGCCTGCGTTTGAGGCGTGGGGTGCAAAAGATGATACATGAAAACTAACTCATGGCAGACGGTGACAGTCTAATGTGCTTCCGTGTGCACTGCTTCATCTTATCCTCGTGGTACCTCTGTGATGGAAGAGGGTCTCATCATCCCATTTTAAAGACAAAAAAAGTCAGACTCGGGGGGCGCTGGGTGCCTCGATTTCACCAGGTGGACACAGCCTGCCTGGGGCAGAGCTGCCTGACTCGGCATCCTGCATTCTTTTGACTTCCCCATAATGTAACTTCCTTGGAAAAGGGAGAAATATGAACTGACAGGAAAAAAGAGAAGGTTTTCAAAATAAGAGTTTGTAAATCAACCTTAAGAAGTTCCATGAGTTGCAAGGGGTAAAAAATAGCTCACTCGGTTACCTTTATTTTCCCTTCTGGTTTTAAATTCCCATAGCACACTTTCTGTGAGCGGTGCAGGGGACTTTAGCTTCTCGCATTGCCAGGCAAATATTTATCCTTATGGATAAAGCAATGCCATAGTCGTCTTCACGGCCTTATTCTAAAACGTCTTCCCTCCCTCTGGAATTTTACACTAGGCCAGCATTCTTGATTTTGTTTGTTTTTTGGTGAGGAAGATTGGCCCTGAGCTAACATCTGTTGCCAATCTTCCTCTACTTTAGGTGGGACGCCACCACAGTGTGGCTTGATGAGCGGTGCTAGGTATGCGCCTGGGATCTGAACCTGCGAACCCTGGGCTGCAGAAGTGGAGCACGCACACTTAACCACTTGGCCACCGGGCCAGCCCCCTAGGCTAGCATTCTTGACCGTTCCTCTCCTCTCTTTGAGGATTTGTCAGGGGCTGCAAGGCAGATGCCCAGTGGGGCCGGGCAGGTGTGACAGTGCGTGAAGGGGGCCTGGTGGGAATACTGGTGACCTTGAGAGTGAGCATGTGTCCTCTGGGGGCGGCCGTGACTCAACGCCATCCAGTCCCCACGGGTGTTGAGGGTGCACCGTGTTGCCAGTGCTCGTCCTTTGGGAGAAACACAAGTCAAGATTTCATGCACAATATCTTCAATTTAAATTTTAGTTCAGTTTCAACAAAACAAAATAAAACCCATAGTGTGGGCCAAACCAAGCATGCCCACGTGCCAGGGTATTTTGGGTCATAGGCTGGGTTACAACCTGCTGTCATGGGACAATTCTCAGTGGAGAGAAGGGATGTCTTTACATCAGAGATCAGATTTGATTTGTTTGGCCCGGAGAGTTTTGAGACCCATTTTGAGTTAATGGCTAATATTTTAAAAGTGGGATATTTCACCCAAAGATCTAGGTTTCTGGCTTCTTTAGAAAACAAAAATCAAAAGATGGAACAACACTGAGTCCAGTGTTACCCAGTCACAGACTCCTGGTGCTGAGTGTGGCACTTCCTTTAGACAGGGGCTGCCTAGTTTGCCACAGTCCCCATCTATTGTTGACTTCTGGCCCACTGCACTTACTAATGTGATCTCCCTGATGCCTGTAGGCATTGGAGTTTGTGCTCACAGGTTCAAATCTGTGTTTGATCAGAACGTGAAAGGGGCATTCCAACTCACCTGACATCAGTGTGGGTTGACGGTGAAAATCAGCGTGCTAGTTCTCCCCAAGCAGAAGATCGTTCCCAGGAGCAAAATCAGTCCTGCTGGATCTTCCTAGACCCTTTTACTTTTTATCTGTGCCTGGTGGAAGATCTGTGTGTGTGTGTGCCTGTGCCTGTGCGCACACCTGCATCCATCCTGTGTGTGCACTTGTGCATGCATGGCATGGAGGTTTGATCTTTCTCCCGTTTCCCTCCATCTCCCCCTTTACCAAGCAGTTATCTCTGCTGTCTTCGGCTCTGGCTCTCAGGCTTGGGGAGCAACCTCTTGCTCATTGGTGCCGGGAGGACCAGGCATCCTCACTCTCGTGGTGGGCCCCTCTGAGTGGCTGGCGATCTTGCTGTTTTACGTGTTGTTCGCCTCTCACAACCCGTTTCTATCTGAGATGCTCTGAAATCCGTGGCAGTCTCCTTGAGATACACGTGTTCAGCAGCTGGGACCACTCAAAGCTTTATCCCTCTATTCTGCCACCATTGCTCCTTCATGGAAAGGATTTGAAAAGGAAACCTTGACTTTTAGATTGATTTTTAAATAAGCACCTATTTAGCTGTTGGTGCTTGAAAAGCAGCCTGGATTATAGTCTTCCAACAAGCAAACAGTATTCTAATTGATGCCTCTCCTAGCTGATGAAAGGGGCCTCCACGGGTAATTCCCCCCAGCCTGGGGACAGACCTGATATTCACAGGTTGTTGACAACAGCGGGGAGTGGGGAGAGGTCAGCGAACGCGGGCACAGGCGAGTGCTTTCTCCTCTCCTCGGTCCTTCCCCCGTGGACTCTTGTCCTGCCGCTTCCTCTCCCTTCTAGTTGATTGCTGTGGTTTTGGTGGTCATGCCAAGGTTTTTTTGCTGCATTTCTGAGAACAAAATGCAGACTAGGAAGTACTGTTGCATTGCTAACCCAGTGGTTTCCAGGAAAGATGATGGACAGAGTGTTTAAAATTGGATTGGAACTTAGAAGTTTCCAGATTCGTAGATGCCTCCCACCGGGTGAATAGTTTTCTCTGCTTTTACTAGAGATGTCTAGAATCTAAAGTGCTTTTGCCAAGAGATGAATAAAAGCCTTTCCTCCTCCATCGGGCCTTCCTAGAGTGTGAGAATGAAAACATATTCTCCTTTCACTCCAGTCATGATGGCCTTGAGGAGAAGTGAATAGCCAGCCTTTATTGACCACTCCTTAGACACCAGGCTTTGGGCTGAATGCGTCACATGATCATCTTGTCCTCACAACCAGCTTCGGAGGCTGCTCTTGTTGTCATCTCCAGTTTACAGATCAGGAGACAAAGGTGCAGAGAGGTTAGGTAACCTCTCTCAGGCCACACAGCGGGGGAGGGGTGGTACCTGGGTTTGAGCTCAGCCCATTCTTTTAAGTGGAACACACTCTGCGCTGCAGCCTATGTTGATACATTTCATCCGGCTGCGTGTTTCCTGATACTTTTCTCTCTGCCATTTACAGAGTCTGTGGAGGCCGAATGTTGCAATTCGTGAAGAGCGGTTAGTGTGCAGGACATTACTCATCATAAAAGTGAATAGTCAGTGTTTATGACATGGCAGGGACTGTGCTAAGTGCTTTAAATGCATTTTCACTTGGGGCTCTCACACTGACTCTGAAACGTGGGTATGGAAGTCACCGACCACGATCCTACCTCCAGGATTTGAACCAGGATTGATACAGTTAGAAGTGAACCCACCCTTTAATTTACCATGTTGCAATTTCATCCTCTGCTGTTCTCTCTTCAGTGTCTCGTTTGCTCCAGCCACAGGATGGCTCAGTGCTGTTGGTTTAACATGCTAAATGATTTCCTACCTCAGGACCTTTGCACAACCTCAGCTCTCTGCTTGGCACACCTTTTCTCCTCTTCTCCCCTCAGCAAACCATGCTTTAGCACCCCGTTCAGGTGTCACCCTGGGAAACTTTTGGCATCTTCCATGGAAAGAGCTAGTTGCTTCTCTCTGCCTCCTCCCCTGGAACCCTGCTGTCTTTAGACTCTCTTACTGCCCTCCTTACACTGTGTTGTCATAATTTGTATACCCCAAGGAGTTGTAAATCCTTTGAAGTGGAGATTATGAAGGATGCATCTCACCCGACTGTGTGGTTTGTCACTCTCCCAGAACCTACTCCAGTGGCGGGTAGTCATAGGTGCCCAGGCGCCAATGATGAGTCCCTGTCTCGCTGGTGCCTAGCCTGGAGCACAGGAACAGACATACTGAGCGCATATGACAGTGCTTGTATTAGTCAGGGCTCTCCGGAGAAACAGAGCCAACAGGATATATAGAGACATATTTAAGGGGACATTTGTCATGGGAATTGGCTCACGTGGTCACGGAGGCTGAGAAGTCCCGTGCTCTGCCACCTGCGAGCTGGAGACCCAGAAACCAGGTGGTGGAATTCAGTCTGAGTCTGAAGGCCCAAGAACCAGGAGCTCGGATGTCCGAGGGCAGGGGACGATGGACGTGCCAGCTCTGAGAGACAGAGGGAATTCACCCTCCCTCCCCTTTTTCCTGTTTGGGCCCTTGACCGAGTGGAGTTGCCCAGCCGCTGTGCTGACAGCGGATCTTCTTTACTCCGTTGGCTGCTTTAGTCCCTTCCAGAAACACCTCGCGGACACACCCAAAATAGTGTTCTACAGGTATCTGGGCATCCCTTCCCCAGCCCTGTCCAGTGGACAAGATTACCCATCACCGTTCTCAGTATGGTTTTATTGATGGTTTTGTATCATTCTGACCCCCTCCCCACCTCTTTGTTACCTTCTGGCTTCAAACAGCGTTTAGTAGACGATGGAATCATTTTTCTCGCCCAGAGGTTGGCTGACCTCTTCCTGTAAAGGGACAGAGAGCAAGTATTTTAGGTTTTTCAAGCTGTGTGGGCGCTGTCAACTACTCACTTCTGCCATTGTGGCGTGAAATCAAACTTTGTTTGCAAACATGGCAGCCGGCAGATGTGGCACACTGGCTGTCGCTCGCTGACCTGTGTTCTAGGAGATTCTTGTCGTGACAAATACTGGAAGATGATAATTGGGCTGCTCTTATCACAGTCAAGATTAGCTTAGTTGCCCAAGCCACAGTCTTAAACTGGTCCTTGAAGAAAGGATTGTGTGTTCAGTGTCATGCATAGCATCACTCCGAGTGCCTCACTGTTGGCCCATTTAGGTATCATTAAAGGGGTCTCGTAGGTTGTCGTGGAAAGGACCTATGCTTTGGAGTCAACTATTCTGGTTTGAATTCTGCATTTAAGCTGTGTGATCCTGGGTAAGTTACTGAAATACTTAGATCACCATCCTTACCTTGCAGCATTTTAATGGGCTGCAAATATTTAGCCTGTTTCAGGCACATAATAGGGATTGAACAAATATTAGTTACTTTGTCTTCTTGCAGGCTTTTACCGCAAATCCCAACCTTTCAGCTGCAACATGGAAATGTAAACTGTAAAAGCCACTAGAGCCCAGGGAGGCCCAGTGTATTTGAAATTCTAGAAAGAGTCTTTGAAAAGTGAGAGACATTTAAGTCTGAGGAATTTGTCCTTTCTAACTGTCTCACCATTCTCTTTGAGACGGAGTGAGAAGAATTTGACATTTCATTTTCACACCTGAATGTTACAAGTCTAATGTAAGCTTGGGAATCAGAGGTGGCTGTGACGTCAGGGGACGGGGAACGGAGGTTGCAGACCAAAGGCAGAGATGGCCTGTTCAGCTCTGCAAGGAGGTTGATTAGATGCCTACAAGGTTATCAAAGGGACTCTTACGAACATTCTGGGACCAGGAGGAGTAAATCTTGGGATGCTCTATTGGGAAAAAGAAGTTGGATGAGACCCCTGTATCTATCTGTACGTGCCACACATCATAAGTATCTATGTCCCACAGCTCCTTGCGTATGGTGTAGGGCACCTAAATGTCGCAGAGAACTGTCTGGCTCCGCGTCTGCCCACACTTCGCATTCTGTTCCCAGACGGGATCTCCGCAAGCGTTCAGAAATGCCTCTCCTTGGTCCAGGCTGACTTCTGTGCTCCTTACAGCCAGTGTCTTCGTGTTTTTACCATTGAGCTTTGGCGATGTTTCTGTCCTATTGCCTGCACGTGGGGCCTCCCATGACTGGACCCCTCCCCAGGCGGACCAAAATGCTCCTTCCTGTCCAGTCCCAAGGCATTCTGTTCATAAGCCCTCAGACCACTTATAACACGGAATGGACCTTCGTCGTGCCTCTCTCTCTAATAGATTAAAAGCTCCTTGAGGACAGAGGTCACATCTTATTGATCCTTTTAGCTCCAGTGCCTGGCATGGTGGCAGGTACTTATTAGAGGCTTGATAAATATTGCTGACTTTGAAAACAGGAAATTATTTTTAAATTTGGAGATATTTTCAAGCTGACAAACTGAAAATGTCTTGAAACGCTGGCTGTCCAGAAAAAATGGTTTTGTGTTGACTTTGAAGTTGAGTGGCCCGTCCTTTTAAACCAGCCCCGCTAGGCCCTCGGCGAGTCTCAGCGCATCTTGGTGACAGAACGACATCGCCCAGAGGCCTGCGGTGATTGGCTGCATCATGGGGCGCACTGTCGTTCCAGATGTCGGTCCTGCGGGGTTTTCCTGCGGGAGCAGCAGGGAGCGGAGCCACCGCTCAAGAAACACTCCAGGATCTGCAGCATTGACCCTGAGAACCGTCCACGCAGGTGGGTCAGGCGGAGGTTCAGTCCACGGTGACTGGAGGGCAGGGCGAATGGGTCAAACCAGGCATTTTGTGGGAAGTGGTTAATGTTTAGGAAGTGTGAGCACTTGAGTAAGAGTAAGCAGCCACGGCGAGAGCCCTTCGGGTGGCTTCTCAACCTGGGATTTAGCAAACGTCTGCTGGCTGCCCGCCATGTGCTGGGCGCTCAGTGAGTTCAAGACCTTCTGAGAGAGGCACTAGCAATGTTTCCATTTCGCAGTTGGGAAAATCAAGATTCAAAAAATTAAGTAACTGTCACAAAGACTTAGAGCTGGAGAGCTGGAGTGACTGTGATTCAGACTCAGGTCTCTGTGCTCAAGAAATGCCCCCGTCCTTTGCTGTGGCAATGGTGGTTTAGACCATGAACTCTAAAGCCAGACTGTGTTTCAACGCTGGCTCTGTTACTTATGAGCTGTGTGACCTTGGACAACTTACTTAATCTCTCTGTGCCTCAGTTTCCTCATCTGTAAAGTGCGGATAATAATAGTTCCTACCTCACTGTGATGATCAAATGATGTCCTATGTATAACATGCCCAAAACGGTGTCTGACATACAGCAGGCACTGCACAAGTGTTTGTCATTATTACGTAGGACCACCTCTTCCATAAAAGGCGCCTACTTCGTCTGTTGCATCGTTTTGCATGAATCTTGGTGGGCATAGCGCAGCATACTCTTCACCCACTGTCCCTTTCTCGGACAGCACTGAATTTCCAGGGACACGGGGACCTTTGACGCATCTTGCCCCAGCTCGTAGCTTAAAATCTGGTGATGTTATTATTTTTCTTCTGCACGATTGTGCATTGCAGGGATTTCTCTTGTAGCACTGACTAAACAGGATGCTATTTCTGCAGGGGCCTTGGTGACTGAGCTGCTGTGGAACCCACCACGTTTATGTGTAGTTTGCGAACTGGCAGGTTGATCCATCAAGAGTTCCAGGAGCAGAAGCGCACCTCATTCTGTTTTTCTGGGAGGTCCCCCGCCACACTGTCTGTGTGATGTGCCGGAGGTTGGTTTCCTAAGGGCCTGCAGCGGGAGGGACATCAGTACTGAGGGTTCTAGAGAATGAATCTGGACAATAAGTGTTGCTGGCCTGTGTCTGCAGGGTGAGCAACTGTTGCCTGCCTCTTGCCCTCCCATAAAGGAAGGCGGCACATGTCTGCAGAATGTTCCATGGCTGAAGGGTCGCAGATTCTGTTATTAGAAAACACCAGGGCTTGTTATATGTTTAGTGGGAAAAGCCTTCCCTACGTTGGTCCGTTCATCTCGCCTGCTGCTTGCAGACCTCCTCTGGCTGTGCGTTAGGTACAGAATCAACTCCAGAGTCCTTAGCATGACACACAGGCCTTACGGTTTCAGGTGCCCCAAGTCCAGCTGGGTGCAAAAAGCCACACCCTCTCCCCCCACTTGTACCCTGTAATCACTTTCCACTGAATTTCTTGACTGGTCTCCAGATAGTTTGTACTTACTCATAGCTTTTGCCTTTGCATGTGCTCTTTCTTTTGTATGGTATGCCCTGTCTCCTCTTCTCCAATGGCAAACTCCTACTTATCCTTCAAAACCCAGCTCTGATAACGCTTCCTTTGGAGAAGGCTTCTGCAAGGCACCTAAGCCAAATTACTTGCCCTCTCTCCTGTCCTCCTCTAGCACTCTCTTCTCTGGTATGATAATGAATCCATTGACTTTTGTTATCTCTCCACCAGTGCATACTCCTTCATGGCAGAGACCGTTTATCTCTGACCTCCTTTATTTCTGATAGGAGTGAACCATGAGTTCGAAGTCCTGGCTTGCAGGAGTCTGGTTTCTGCAGGGCCGTGCCTGCTTGGCGAGTTCTCCTGATTCAATGCATTTATTTTTAGCAACAAAATTTAACGAAAATCCCCAAATATGCATGCTGTCACTACAAGGTGCGTTATTCCGTGGGTGTTGCTTAGCCAATGCTCCCTCCCCGTTTTAATCCACTTCCCCCTGATCGGTGCCGTCCTGCACCCCTTTCTCTAGTGCTGCTTCTCTGAAAGGCGTTCCGTGTCTCCACTGCCCCCTGATGTGTGGGTGGGGAGTCTCTCTGGACTCAAGCACGTTAGCCTGTCGGCGTTGGCGAGTGAAGTCAGTCATCTTGCAACTGACCCAACCTCAGAATTAACATTTCCAGTCCCCACTTTGTCTGTTTTGTTTGTTTCTCTAAAACCTGCTGGTCTCCTTCACACCTCCATAGCTTTGCCAGGATTCAGTAATCACTCATTTTTTTCAGCAAATGGTTATTGTTTACCTTCCATGTGTCAGGCGCAGCTCTAGGCATTGGGGATGCAGCAGAAAGCACAAGAATGTAGAGCTTCTACCTTGAATATATGACTAAATTAAATATTGTGACGGAAGATGAGAGCACTGTGGAGAAGAATGGAGGTGAAAGAATAAGTCTTGTGGATACTTGGGGAAAGAGCATTCCTGGAAGGGCTAACAGCAGGTGCAAAGGCCCTGAGGTGGAGGAGTACCTACCGGGTTTGAGGAACATGGAAGATCGCTGTAGAAACTCTGACTTTTATCCTGGGTGAGGTGGGAAGACATTGGAGAGCTTTGAGTGGAGAAATGCCACTGACTTCATGTCTTCACAGCATTACTGTGGCTCTTGTGTTGAGAATCGACTGTGTGGGCCAAGGGAGGAAACAGAGAGCAGTCAGAGAGCCCCGCAGTCATCCACATGAGAGCTGCGGCGCATCGGACAGTGGTGTTCCCAGTCCGTGAGGACACCCTTCTCTGTGCCATCAGGAGCAGTCTTTCTCCTGTAAAATCGAGGGCCGGGGCATCCTCCTGCTGTAACTCTCCCGGACTTTCTTCTCCTGCCCTCAGCACGTTTGACGTAAACTCCTGCGGTAGTGATCATCACGTGCTGTCATCCTCACTGAGCTTTTCTTCCTGCGCTGGTTTTACTTCACTTGGGAATCCTTGGGAACTTACTCATTTGTGAATTCCCAGGGACTGGCACAGAGCCTGGGACATAGTAGGCAAGTTTGGAGGGCGGGACGCACATTGCAAAGCTACCTGGTGGACACCCCAACACCCATGCTCACCGTTTCTTGGCATTCTAGAAGAGAGCTAGTCCAAGTCTTGCCTCTGCCTTGCTGGCTCGTGTGGCTGAACAATTGTGCATTCTGAGAAGAAGAGCCCTGAGGGGGATGAAAAGAGTGTAAGAAGGAACGGATTTAGATTTGCTAACACTGAGCTAAGAACTGTGTGCATGTTTCCTCATTTCATCCTCACTCGATCTCATGAAGCATCATCTCCATTTTACAGATGGGATAACTGAGGCTCCAAGGCTTTAGATCACCCGGCCAGTAAGTGGCAGACAACAGTCCAACCCAGGTCTGTGGGCTTTGAAGGCCAGCGCTCTCCCCAAAGATAGACTGTTCCACCGAACCATCGGGAACCAATTCATCCTGCCTGATCGCCTTCGTATTATAAAACCTAGTGGGGAAGGCTGCAGCTGTTAGCTCTGGGTCTTACTCCAACTGTCCACCAAGGGATGCAAGAGTTTCTTGAGTAACTCAATTCCTTAGAAAATAATTCGCCTTCTTTTCACTTTCTGCATTCTCTTCTCTAAAAATTTCACATAAATAACATAATATACCGTTATAATATTTTATAATACATAATATAAAGTATATTAAATATATATAGATATGTAAAATATAAATAGATATTATGTTATATATATATAAAGTCACCCAGGAGATACATGGACAAAACCTGAATGTCCCTTGATGGGGGGAGTTAAGAAAGGTGCAGCCCTGAAAAGAAACTGAGTGGCCCTATGACATGCCAGGACGGCGTGATTCCTAGGTGCATTTTAAGGGGAAATAATTAAAACAAAGCGTTCTGTGTATCGTGTGTTTTCGTTTGCGTAGAATGAGGCCTGTGCAGACGCACACGGGCTGAGCTGTGGGCGGTCCTGGAGGGCGGGGAAGACGTTGGCACAGTGTCTGATTCTTCAGTGGGGCCAGGTGGACGGCAGGTCACAGGTGGGAGGCAGACTGATTTTTCAATAGATTCTTCTATGCTATTTGATTTTTCAAAGAATCTAAGATGCACACATATATGTACACATATGTATAAAATATGTATTTCGATTGGTATATAAGTATAATATATATATAAATGTTGACATGTATTTTTTAAAATCTAGCTAATTTTAAGCAGGGCTTCCCCGGTGCGTGTGGTATCTCTCATACACCATCGCACAACTCTTTGGCTTCACAGACGGCCTCTGGGGACAGAGGCCCTTTGGTTGGGGACAGCCAGTCTGGAGGCTGTCAGCTCCGCGTGGGCTGCCTGGCTCGCTGAGGCGGAAACCCCCTGGGGCCTGGCCTCATGCCCTCCCTTTGAGCCCTTCCCCTCCCGCCCTCAGTCTGCTCCCTGCGCATCCTTCCAGGCTCAAGTCCTGCAGGATGGAGCAAGCCTGCTTCTCTTATGGCTCCAACAGGAGCTGACGTGAATCTTACTGGCTGCTGGCCTGCTTAACTTTATGTGTCAGCTTGGCTAGGCTCTGGTGCCCAGTTGTTTGGTCAAACACCAGTCTCGATGTTGCTGTGAAGGTATTTGTTTTGAATGTGATTAATATTTAAATTAGTAGATTTTGAGGAAAGCAGATTATCCTCCACAGTGTGGTGGTCCTCATCCAATCAGTTGAATCCGTCTGTCTCTATAGATCTATCTATCTATAAATCTTTATCATACAGACATATGCCTACGTCTATATCTAGATATATCTATACTGTCTGTGTCTATGTCTATATCTGTATCCATTTTCTCTCTCTCTCCCCCGCCTTTTGGTTCTGTTTCTCTGGAGAAACCTGAGAAATATACAGCTGTGATTGGCCTAACTTGAGCCATGGTCCTGCCCCTGATGCATTACTTTCTCCATAAGAATGCAACACACTGGGCTAAAGTTAGGGGTTGCTCCCAGGGCTGTGGGGGAGTGAGATCCACCCTAATGACCATGGTACTGAGGATGGGAGAGAGGTAGTCTGGAAACCAGAATCAGGCTGTTACAGGAAGTAGAATAAGTGGAGGCTGGAGTGAAACACAACAAAACAGAGAACATAAGTCCATCACTGTGGCTGTTATTATCTCCTCTTGCAAATGAATTAACAGGCTCAGAATGGTTAAGAGGCGTGGTTGAAGTCACACAGGAAGTTGGTAATTGAGCAGGATTCAAGCCTAAGTGTGTATGATCTTGAAGTCTTTATTCGTTCTTTGTCCCCGATCATTTCATTCCTTCCTTCATTTATTCATTTCATCATCCAGCCAGCCAACAGTAAACTAATGTTTACCGGCTGCTCACTATTGACAGACATGGACTGTGCTGGACCCTGAGGAATCCAGATCATCTGACCTTAAAAGTGTCCCTCACATGAGAAAAAAATGTTTCCTGTGCTGCAGACCGCTTTTCAGATATTCCAAACAAAATCCACTTTTCTCGAGCTGCTCAGAGCAGGCACATTCAAATCCGGATTGGTCTTCAGAGAAAAGTACAAACTCCTTTTCCGCTGAGCCAACTCATTTTCAATTCACTCCATGAAGTCAGGCAGAGTACCAGGAGGGTAAAAACAATCGTAACGACACCACCGCCCACTGCTGTTTACAAGAAGGGGCATTCCTGGTGGGGCAGAGGAAGATGGACGGCACCCGTGTGCCAGAGCTGGCATGGCGTCCTGGCAAGTGGCAGATTTATGGCTCTGGCATCGCCAAAGGAGGAGTCCCTTTCCACTGATGTCCTTCCGAGCTCCCCTGGTTGGTTATTGCTCCGTTTCTTCTTAGCGTGAGTGATGAGAGGGTCCTAGGAGGCAAGTGGGTGCATGCAGGCGAGCAGTTGTTCCATGGATTTATGGTTTATTCTCTGCTCGAGTCACTTTCCTGGCTGCTGCCACTGTGAATGAGTTCCTCTGTGAGAGCAGCTCCTGGCCTCGCTGTGCCCACTGCTGCCTCCGGGCCTTTGCCGGACATGCCCTGCCTGTTACTGTAGGTCAGTCCAAGCCCTTCCCCTTCCATGTGGCCAAGCTGTAATACTAGTAATCGTGGTCCCGTTTGACATTCGTGTGGCACTTTACAGTTTATAAAGTAAGGTACGGTTTATAAAGCAGTGGGTCACACTGGTTCAGAGCACGGTCTTTGGAGCCAAACTGCCCGGGTTCAGATCTCAGTTTAGCCTTCACAGGCCAGATAATCGTGGGCCACCTACTCTCTCTCCCTCGGTTTCTGCATCAGTAAAGTGTGGGCAATCAGAGGGGCTCTTGTGGAGAGTAATTTGAGCTTATCCATGTAAATCAGAGGGTAAGCCCTAAACAAATGATTATTATTTTTATTTTATTATGTAAGTCATCCTAAAAGAAGGAGGAGAAGCAAAGAATTGGCATAGTGGTTTGTAATCTCAGCTCTGCCACTAATCTGCGTGAGCTTGGGCAAGTTATCAGTTTTCTGTCATCTGTAAAATGGGGAGGATGACAGTGCTCACTGCACAGGGTGGTTGTGAAGGTTAAATGAGATGTTGCCTGGTAAGTGTTGAGCACAGTCTCTGTGATGCAGTGAATGCCCAATGACAATCGTTTTTAACGGTAACTAGGCACCTTAGAAACATTTAACCACTATGTCAAGTGAGCTTGATTTGTGTGATATAATCCTAAAGGAACTTTATTTTTGTCTTCTATTGTTTCTTCAGATTTACTCAGTGGGGCTGATTCTGTTGCTGCCTCTGGATGAAAATTCTGGAAGGCCCTACTGACTTTTTGGTACCTATTCAGTAACAGAAGGTCCTACAGCCCCTGTAAGTTGCAAAACTCAGTTGCACATCAATAATTAACATATTCAGTCCAGTGCAATTGCTAAAACTTTAAACGTGGTTTCTGGGCTTGCCACATGCAGGGCAGCTTGCTGTCATGACAGGGAGGTGACCAGCTTCTATCTCCTCCCTCATCTGCTGACCACAGTTTCTGCCTTCTCCAGCGTTGGAGAGGGGACAAGGGAGAGGAGAGGGGACATGAAAGTGTTTCCTTGACTGGACTGTCGTGAGCTGGTATCAGCACACTTCCTGGAATTGGCAGATGTTTCAAGCAGGCTCTTTTGCTCGTGGTTGCTTTTGGGGTTTCTTTGGAGATTCCCATACACATCGACATCCCTAATTGCTGGAGCTCTCTCACCAGCGATTCTCTTGATGACAGAAATTGCATCGCTGTTTCTGCACTGTCACTTACAACTTCTTCTCAGCCCTTAGGAAAACGCGATTTCACTTCATCTCTTTCTGTTGAGATTCCGCTTTTCCTTCCAAGTTGTCCTCCTGGATAGAACCTTCTCTCTTACACATGGCTCACGTCTGGTTCACGGAAACATGAGCTTCCCACAAACTCATTTAATCTTCACCTGCCTTTGTGTGATGAGTGCTGTCATTATCGGCATTGACAGGGGCAGAATCTGAGACGTTGAGTGTACACGTAGCATATCCAACATCACACAGCTAGCAAGTGATGAAGTCATGCCCTTAATCCAGGTCATCTGACCCCATAGCCGAGATTTTGACCACCCACGTTGTACTTTCAACTTAAAATTGAGCATAATTGTTTTCCTTCACTGTCTGAGAAAAGATGTGTAAAAATTATGTACAATTCTCCTTCTTGTCTTTTGATTTTTGGGGGAGGTATGGGAATGAAAATGTTCTAGTCATGCTTATCTAGTGTTTTCTCCTTTCCTGCTTCTCCCTCCAGAAAAGTCTAACCGTACAGAAAAACAAAAACAAACTCAGCCACCAAATAGAAAGACCTCTGTCTTTTGCTGGTGTCCATTTGCTCAGCATCACAGAACTCAGCGCATGTGCCCTTCCCACGAGCTGTCTCTCTGCCTCCCACCTTTTCTGTGTGTTTCATACCAATTCTCTCTAGCTCACGCTTAGATTTTCTCCACTGTTGGATCTTAACAATATAGTTTGGAATTCAATTTATAAGAAGAATATATTACACTTTACCAAGTTACACTGCATACCCTCTGAATCTGATTACTGACATCTCTGGGGTCTCAGGATTACTTCAGAGCAAACTTGATTAAACACTGTTGGATTAGTTAAAGAGGGGTGCATCTACAGCTGCCTGGATAGCCCACTGTTCTTTAAGAAAAATATTGGATAGGGGCTGGCCCGGTCGCTCACTGGTTAAGTTTGCACGTTCTGCTTCTTGGTGGCCCAGGGTTCGCCGGTTCGGATCCCGGGTGCGGACATGGCACCGCTTGGCAAGCCATGCTGTGGTAGGCGTCCCACATATAAAGTAGAGGAAGATGGGCATGGATGTGAGCTCAGGGCCAGTCTTCCTCAGCAAAAAGAGGAGAATTGGCAGCAGTTAGCTCAGGGCTAATCTTCCTCAAAAACAAAAAAAGAAATATTGGATAATCCAATGCAGGCAAATCAGACATCAGCTTGTTTTGTTAATGTTCTGACCTCATTTAAAATTAATGAGATTTTATTAAATTAGAAGATCCAGATAAGTTAAAATAAAATTGATTCATATATTTTTGCAGAGGTGAGCGTACGAAATCAAACTTCCAGTCTTATTGGCTTACTAGTTTAAAAATACTTTTCATAAATTTTAGTTCTCTTGGGGTAATAGCTTGTCTGTTTCAATGGTATTGGGTGTCCTGTCAAATGCTTTTGTTGTAATCAGCATTTTCTTTCCCCACTTCACACAAAGAAAACCTAATCTACCCCTCATTTTGCTGCTTTCTTTGAAAAAAAGAGAAGGATTGGGAGCTATTTAGCCAATCTGCCTTGCTGCAATTTCTCATATCAGAGGAATCTCGTTCTTCTTTTTTTCCTTCATATTTTGTAGATTGCAAATATGTTTGAAGATGTCATTGTCAGTGAAAGGATTCTTTTCAGTTTTCCACTGTGTTTCTTTTCATCAATCTAATTCTCTCTTTAACTCAATGCTGCTTTTATTTATAGCTTGTGACTCCTCTTCCGAACCTTCTTCTACTTTCCAGAATGGTTGCATTTTTAAAGCTACACCTGATTGCCCATATTTCCAGTTTTTGCAGTTAGAACCATGGGGATTTGGCTTCCCTGCCCTCTGTTTTAACATCAGCTCCATTCATGGCTGTTGTCCCTGAAAATCACATATCTGCTGTCTACCAGAAAATCAAGCCAATTCTTGTTTTTTCTGCCTGTGGCGTAATGACAATTTCCTGCTTTCTAGACACTTGAGTCATTTTGACGCTCCAGCTACTCGTGGGGAGAAATTGGTTATATTGAAGGATAGGGCAAGGTGACAGTGAAAAATATAATAAAGAATTCGTGGTAATTCAGATGCTGAGTTTACTTATTTTTTTACACTCAGAAGAAAGATATTTATGAGCATTGTTTTTGTTGTGGTAAAATATGTATAAGAAAATTTACCATTTTAACCATTTTTAAAGGTCCAATTCAGGGGCATTAAGTACATTCATAGTGTTGGGCAACCATCACCGTTGTCTGTTTCCAGAACTTATATATATCTCAGAGATTTTGAAGTACTTGGGTGACCAAATCTGTTAAACATTTTTAAAGCACTTTTTACGTCATTGTGTCATTTTATTTGTTCTTTAAGGTACATCTTTTCGTTTATCTAATTTATATTTATTGAGTGTTCCTGCTAATCTGGGCACACTTCTGGGCACAGAGGACTATAGTGTTAACCAGAAAGACAGGAAGCTCGTAGCTCAGTGAATTGGCTGGAGTGATTTCCAGGTCTTCTTTAGCTAGTCAACATTTATTCACCCGTATATGGATATGTTGTCCTTTTCAGAGCAGTCAGACCAATGTCCCTTTACTTCAGTCTTCACTTCAGGCTTCTTCTCAAACCCCATCCCAATATTATATTTGGACTTTCCCAATCCTACAAAGGACTTTCTATTCCTTCTCCTTTATAGATATGTACTTTGCGGTATTCTTTCATGGATGTTTAAATGGTATTATATTGTATGTATTTCGGAGCAATTTGCTTTCTTTCTTCCCAGTTTAATTAAGATATAATTGCCACGCAGCACTGTGTAAGTTCAAGGTGTACAGCATACTGATTTGACTTACATATATTGTGAAATGATTACCACAAGAAAAAACTGTTTTTCTCCCTGTGATGAGAACTCTTGGAATCTGCTCTCTTAGCTACTTTCAGACCCAGCATCCAGCAGTGTTCGCTGTACTCATCATGCTGTACCTTACACCTGTAGTACTTTTTTATCTTATCCCCAGAAGTTTGTACCTTTTGATCATCTGCAATTTGCTTTTTTACACAGCAACATTGCTTGGAAATCAATGCATATTGTTGTATTTATGACTCTCCAGCAAATGCTCGTTGAATCCTTAGCATGCGGCAGGAGCTGTGAGCTAGATGTCTTCACCTCTCTTCCGCGTGTAACCTTAACAACAGCCCGGGAACGAAGTGTCTTGGCACCATCCTCATTTTATATACAAGAAAACCGAGAATCAGGGTCTTCAGGTGTTTTGTTCAGGGTTGCACAGCTGGTTAAGTAGAGTCAGGATTTGAACTCAGCTTCCTGACCTCGGAGCATGTACAATTACCATTCCACCAAGCTGCCTCTGCCTGGTCGTTAAGTCAGAAATTTCAGTCACTCACAAAGATTTTATTTGTAGTTAGTCCAAATAAATAGCCCATTAATCATGCGGTCACACGTAAATACAACATTGCAAGTGTGGTGAGTGTTTCAAGAGAAGTGCGTTGCTCTGTGAGAGGGGTTGACCTTCACTGTCTCAGCTTCCCTGAGGAAATGGTAATGAGCTGAAATTTGAAGGATGAATAGAAGTAACCAGATGAAGAGGAAAGGAAGAGAATTCTTGGCAGAGGGAACAGCATGCACAGCAGTTGTGATCAGAGGGAGCACAGAGCTTTCAAAAAAACGTCCAGTGTGACTGAAGCACAGACAGGAAGAGAGGAAGTGGATGAGACAAGTGGGGAGAGGTGGGGTCCTGGGCAGGCAGGGCTCAGGGCTTGTTTGCCATCTTGTGGGTTCTAGTCTTTATTCTTTATTCAAATGATTTCGAGCAAGAAGGGTGGCATTTGCGTTTCTAAAATATCACTCAGCCATACTGAGCACAAATTGGACACAGACCAGAGTGAAGGTGGAGGCTGTTCAGTATTTGGCGAGCTGGCAGCTTGGACAAGGCTGGTGGTGATGGAGATGTAGAGAGTGACTTGATACAATTGTATCAGCAGGATACAGCTGGACCAGTACAATTCTACTGCCAGAGGTACAATCAGCAGGTCTTGGCGTTGGGTTGAATTTGGCCAGGGAGGGGGGGAGGACGTGAATCAGTAACATCTCCTGGATTTCTGGCTTGAGCAGCTGAAATGGAAGGTGGCGATAGTCACTGAGCTGGGGAAGACTGGAAAATGGCCAAATATGGGGCGAAAGATCAGGAAGTTGGTATTACTGTGCCGAATGGAAGGTCGGGTAGCTGATTTCAGAAGGGCCCTCCGACTTTCTGGGCAGTGAAGCGGCTGAGAACACAGTCCCTGGCATCAGACAGCGGCTGGAGTCCCTGCTCTGAAACTTTCGGCAGCTTCCGCTTGCTCCTCTGGGCCTCAGTCTCCTCTCGGGTCCCAGGGATGTTATCAGCCCTGCCCTGATGTGCTGAGAGGATTTAGAGAAAACTGTGCACGAAGCACTCAGCCCAATCCTCCGCGCTTAGTAAGTACTCAATCTAGTTAGCTAGATCATTATCGTTATCACCATTGTTATTATTCTAAAATGATTTGTGACTAAAATATTGGAGGAGTTCGGAGTGACGGAGTAGATAACTCTTTATCTTTTCAGTTTATACCAATTAAACTTTCTTCTTGACTTAACAATGGACTCCCCAAACAATGAGATGTTGTACCTCGTAGAGGACGTTTTATTACAGGTAAATCACGCAAATGGTCGCCTTTGAATATATGTTGTACAAGAGCCACAATACATCATTGTAAAGGTCACCGGTGTCAGTTTTTAAATTAATTTTTCCCACTCTTAATAGTTCAGATCAAATTCTTGATTATATTGAGTTATCAAAAAAAAATTCCCCTGTAATTTCAGAGGCTGGTGTCAGCTTCAAGAGTGACAGCCATGTGACTGTGCTGTGAGGGATGCTGTCAGCAGCATGAATGGGAAAATTACTTTTATGAACACCAGATTCTCATGGGAGGGCCCTGCCTCTGACATGTGTCAAGAAGGAGCTGCCAAATTATTCTCTTCCCAATACTTGCTAAATTGAAACCAATTCAAACATTGCCGGTTGAGGTTGAAACTTCTAGGCTATTAAAAATGTCACATAAAATGTGAGTGTACTTATTGGAAAAGGGTAAGTCTCCTTCTAGAGATTGCATAGGTAAAGCTTTCTGATTTTCGGAACGTATAATGTAGTTTCACTAAATAAATATATGCCGAAGCTTCAATGCCTTATCTCTATTTGAAAGAAATATCTTTTATAAGAAGAAAAATACTGGGTATTTGGAGAACAGATGTTAGCAACAGTCTAAGCATTGCCCGTGGCTTAGATGGAAAACTAGAGGAATGTGTGTTCAAAATCAGAGGTGGGGACGTGGTCCTGCCTAGACCTTGTTCATCTTGCAGACGTGGTTGGCCTGCATGGGGATTAAAAAGACAGTCCCAGCTAGCCACACTCAGTGGAGCTGAGTAGCAGCTGCCCACCTTGGACTGGCTTGTGCTCACTCTATTCTGTACTTTTCTGTCTCAGCTGTCTGATCCCTGTAGGAATTTGAGTCTGTAACCTCTTCCCTAACTCTATTCTTTTAAACCAGGGATATGCTGCCCCCAGAAGTCCATAGCACTGGGTGAGTGACGTGGGTAACTCAGAATAATACGGCACATCTTCTTGGAATGTTGGTTTTACATGACAATTTGGAGGAAATGTTTTCATGTTAAGACAAAATATGTTGGGATAGGTTAGCAAATTCACATGACATTCTGTTTTTGAAAAAGTAATAGATGAGATTTGAACATAACCTAGAGTTTGCAGTAGCCCAGTAGTCACTAGCTGGCCATGATCCCAGATGCGAAGGAGAATCTGAAAGTTTGGGGAAAGACAGTTTCTTCCAGGTTGGAAGCATACAACAAGCCCTCCTGACCAAAAGGAGGGTCTTCTGCTGTACAAACGCAAAGTAACTAATGATTACAAGGGCCTCTATGCAGTAAAAGCAGACCAGAATAGTGCTTTAATGGAATGAGTGTTTGAAACCTGGAAAAGAGAAAATGAAGCATCTTTCATTGAAGAGGAAAATTAGGAGGATCTAGTTATTTTAAACAAGCTGCTTAGTCTTTAATGTATGCTTTTTCCCCACCCCCACATAATGTATTCCTGAAAATCTGCCTGGAAAGTAGACAGACATATAGAGAATAAATGCTCTTGTGTGTACTAAAGAAAGTTATATATGAGATTTCAAAGGAACATCAAGCTAGATAGTGGAAAGGCTTGACTCCTGAGTGTATTCTTCCTTCTCCTTGGTCCATGAAGGATGCTTAGTGGGAAAAGTTTGGAATGGGTTGCCTAAGTCATGGACTTAAAGCTGGAAGTGGTCTTGGAAATTTTAACAGCCAGGACTCTTGGCTGCAAGTGACAGAAACCCAAGTCACTGCCTCAAGCAAAACAAGGAATTATTGGCTTGCAAAATTGGAAAGTTCAAGATTGGATATGACTATATTCAAGTTCTCAAAAATATGTCATCACAAGTCAATCTCTGTGAAGGATCTCTTTATCCCCCCTCTTTCTCTCTTTCTATCCATGTATCATTTATGTATTGTCTGTCTGTAGCTCCATCTATAATCTGTTTTCTCTTTTTTTATCTATCATCATCATTTCTACTTTTCTCTGTTTCTTCTTTATTCTCAGGCAGAGACCTACAGTGCGATAACGATGCCAAGGATTGTATTCATGAGTTAGTTATCAATCTCAATGGCAAAGTTTGCTGTTCTTGTCACATCATTCTACCAAAAAGCTGTGCTAAAATCGTTGGTTCTGTTTGGGTTCCATGCTCATTCTTAATCAGTCGATGATGTGGCCAGGAAATGGAATAATCTGATTGGCTGGGCCTGGGTCACGTGGGCTTGGGGGTCAGTTCCACCTGAAATTCCTAGTCATGAGCGTTTCTTACTGGAAGAAATTGACGTGACAGCTACAAAAGATCTTATTTAGTTCTGATTTCTCACCTTACTCATAAAAGAACTCAGGTGCAAACAGATTTTTTTTTTTATTGTTTCATGAAAAGATAATAATGAGTAGAACTAACAAAGTGATTTTTTAATGGAAATATAACACATACAGGAATGTGCACAAATCCTAACTGTACAGCATGATGAGTTGTCATAAAGTGAATATACTCATGTAACCACCACCTAGATCAAGAAATAGAATACTACCCAGAAGGCCCTCTCTTGTGTCCCTCACCATCACTACCATCCAACCACTGGGCCTATCTGGACTTCTATCACCACAGATTAATTTTGCCCATTTGAACTTTACATATATGGTGTCATAAAGTGTATAGTTTTTGTGTCTGGTTTCATCAGCCCCACATTGTTTGTGAGATCCATCCATGTTGTGGTTCATTCTTTTTCATCACTATGGGGTATTCCATTGTATGAGTCTGCTGAAAATAATGTATCTATTTTACTATTGATGAATGTTTAGAATGATTCTGCGTTTTGTTTATTATAAACAGTACTACCATGAGCATCCTTGAACCTTCCTTTGGTGGGGGCATATATTTTGTGTTGAGTATATTCCAAATAGTAGAATTCCTTTGTCATAATGTCAAGTTAACTTACAATTTGGGTGATAATTATAAACAGTTTTCTAAAACTTGCCACTGACAATTTTAATTCCCACAGCAGTGTTTGAGAGTTCGAGATACTCCACATCTTCATCAGCACTTGGTATTGTCAGTTGTTTTAATTTTAGCTTTTTTGGTGGTTGTGATGTAACTTATTGTGGTTTTAGTTAGCATTTTTCTGATGACTAACAGGACTGAGCACTGTTTCATGTGCTAATTGAACACTTGCCTATACTCTTTTGTGAGGCGCATCTTCAAGGTTTTGGCCCATTGGTTTTAATGGTTTGCTTTTTTTTCTTATTGATTTATGGGCGTTCTTTATATTTGCTGGATAAAAGTCCTTTGTTGTATATATGTTGTAAAAGTATCTTCAACCCGTCTGAGACAGGCCTTTTTGCTCTCTTCATGTTGTCTTTGTAAAGAGGAATTCTTGGTTTTCATAGAGCCTAGTTTATCAGTATCTTTCATTATAGTAAGTGCTTTTTTCACCCTGCTTAAAAATTAAGACTTCATCTCAGGGTCTTGAAGATATTCTAAGTCTTGTTCTTAAAAGATTAGTATTAAATTTTTCAAACTTAGATCTACAATCTATATGAGATTGATGTTTTTGGTAAGACATGCAGTAGAGGTAAAGATTCGTTCTTTTTCTTCTCCTTTTTTCTGATGGGGTGTCCAAATGACACAGAACCATTTGTTAAAAAGTCCACTCCCCTCTGCCCCCACTGCAATGTAGTGTCACTTTAGTCACAAATAAGTGACTGTATCTTTGTGGGTCTATTTCTGTGCTCTCTATTCTGTTTTGCTGGCCTATATGTCTATCTTTGAGCCAATTTCACACGATTTTGGCTCTTGTAGCTTTATAATAACTCTTGATATCTGAAAGTCTAAACCCTTCAGGCTTGTTTTTTCTTCATGATTGTCTTGCCTTGTCTGGGCCCTCTGTGTTTCCGTATATATTTTAGAATCGTCATCTCAATTTCTGCAAAAATAATTTATTGGAGTTTGGTTGCAATTACATCAAAACTATAGCCTAAGTTGTGGGGCAGTTGGCATTTTTATTTAATTGCTCTTTTAACCTATGAATGTGGTATATCCTTCCATTTATTAAGGTGTCAGTTTATCTCAATAATGTTTTCTAGTTTTCTGGTCTTGAACATCTTTTCTTAGATTTAGTCCTTAGTATCTGATAATGTTGCAAATGGTGTGTTTTAAAATTTTTTATTTTCTAATCATCTGTTACTAGTATATAGAAATACAATAGATTTTTTTTTAGATATTGTCCAAATGCACTTTCATCCTTAGTCACTTGACTGTATATTCTTTTGGGTTTTATGTATGTATAAGCCAGTGCGCTGTGAATAATGGCAGTTTTATTTCTTCCTTTCTAATCCTCTTATTTCATTTTGGTGTCTTATGGAAGTTTAGCTCCGATATATTCTTGGATAACGGTAGAAATAGCATCTTTGTCTTGTTCCTTATTTCAGAGGGGAGACATTCAACATTTCACATTTAATTATGATAATTGCTCCAGGGTTTTTAGGTTGCTCTTTGTCAGATAAAGGAAATATCATTTTATCAAAATTTGCTTATAAATGATCATGAATGGGTATTGTGTCTTATCAAATGACTTTTATACATCTGTTGGTACGATGTTTTCCTCTTTTTTTCTGTTAATATGGGGAGTTATGTTAGTTTTTCAAAAAAAATATTGAGATATATTATTATATTAATTGACAAGATATCTTTGGTAATTTTTATTTGGCATATTCACGTCCATGTTTATTAGAGAGAGTGTGCTGTAATTTTCTTTTCTTGTATAGTCATGTCGGATTTGGGTTGTTGTTTAAGGTAATGCTGGCCTCACCGAACAGGTTGGGAAATATTGCCGCTGTTGTTTTCTCTGTTTATTCTCAGGAAGGTTTTGGGTAAGACTAGTGTTAATTGTAACTTGAATGTTGGAAGAGTTCACTGGTAATGCTCTCAGGGCCTGGAGATTTCTGTGTTTGGAAATTTTTATTTGCATTTAACTTTCCTAACTGTTATAGAGTTATTCAGGTTTACCACTTCTACCAATTTTCTAAATTATGTTTTTCTAGGAATTTTTCCATTAATGTGAATTTTCAAATGTGTTGGCCTAAATTTGTTCCTAATTTCTTACGCTGTTTTTCAAATGTTGGTAGGATTTGTAATGATGTTGCTCCTTTCACTCTTGATATTGTGATTTATGCTGTTTCTCTTTTTTCTTGACCATCTTGCTGGGTGTTTATCAATTTTGTATGTCTTTTCAAAGAACCAACTTCTACTTCTTTGATTTTCTCTATTTTCATATTAAATTTGTCCTTACGTTTATTATTTCTTTCCTTCTCCTTTTTTGGTTTATTTGGCTCTTTTCTTAAGTTCGTGCATTAGATTAGTAGATAATTGTTTTCAGCTTTTCTTATTTTCTAATAGATGCATTTAAGGTTATAAATTTCCCTCTAATTACAACTTTAGCTATATTCTACCAATTGTATTTCTTTTGTTTGTTTGTTTTGCTTGAGGAAGATTGTCCCTCAGCTAACATCTGTGCCAATCTTTCTCTATTTTGTATGTGGGACATGCAGCGTGGCTAATGAGCGGCATGTAGGTCTGCACGCAGGATCCAAACTCGTAAACCCTGGGCCGCCGGAGTGGAGTGCGTGAACTTAACCACCATGCCACTGGGCTGGCCCCTACCGATTGTATTTTTATTAATATTCAGAAGAAAATATTTTCTAACTTCCATGTTAATATGTTCTTCCACTCATGGTTATTAACAATTATATTGCTTAGCTTCTGAACCTTTTTGATTTCCTAGTTTTTCTTTCATTATTGATTTGTTGCAGAATTGTAAGGTAGTTGAATGATGTACTCTGAATGATATTTGCTGGAACTTACTTTATGATCCAGAATATGATAGATTTTAATAAACATCCAGATACCCTTGAAAACTTTGTGTGTTATGTCATTGCTAAGTGTAGCATTCTATATATTTCAACTAGGTAAATACTGCTAATCATGTTAAGCTTAAAAAAATTTCTTTCTGGTATTTTGCTCTGCTTTTTGTACCAGTTGCTGAGAGTTACTGGGAGAGTTTGTTAAAGTTTTCTATTATGTGTGTGCAATTGCTTATTTTTTTTTTAGTTATATCCTTTTTTGCTTTATATATTTGATGTTATGCTATTAGTTGCAGACAAATTTAGAATGTTTATATTTTTCGGGAAGATTGACCATTTTAGTAGCATAAAAGGTTCTTTATCTTTAGCTACGTGCCTTGCCTGAAAGTCTGCCTTGCCTTGTATCAGTATAGCTGCATCAGCTTTCTCTGATTTAGAGTATGCAGCATGTAACTTTTTCCAGCCCTTTCCTGTCAACCTTTATTTGTTCTATTAAAGGCATGTCACTTATAAGATCAGTATATCATTTTTTATTTTAATTCAGTCTGTTACTTTAAGTTGATGCGATTAGACTATTTAATTTAATTGCTAATATGTTGCAATTTTATATAACTATTTATTTTTTATCTTCCTACTGTTTTGTATTCCTCCCTCCCTCCCCGTTTGCTTTCTTTTTGGTTCGTTCAACATATTTTAAATTATTCTATTTCCCCCCTCTATTAGTTGGTACATGACCGTTTAGGAGTTCCGTAGGGCTTAAAGCATAAGTCTTTGAACTGTTACAGCCTAATAGTGACCTGTTCACAACTAATGCTAGGAATAAAGAACATTGTAACTTCTACCCTTTCTAGCCTTTTGTGTTATCGTTATCATGCATTTTAATTCTACAAATATTTTATACACCATAAAATATTATACTTTTTTGTACAATGTTGCATTAAATTCATTCTCATATTTAAACGTTATTTATTCCTTTCTGCTTCTCCTGTTTCTGTTGGGATCGTTTTCCTCCTTCCTGAGTAATTCCTTGGCACAGGTCTGCTGGCAATTAATTCTCTTAAGTTTTGTCTCTTTGGTGGAAATGTTTTTATTTCGCCTTCACAAGTGAAGAATGTTTTCTCTGACTGGAGAATTTTAGGTTGGTGGTTATTTTCTTTCTCTGCTTTAAAGACGCCATTGCATTGTGTCCTGGCTTCTACTTGTTTTATTGAAAAATCAGCTGCTAGTCTAATTTTTGCTCCTTTGAATATATGTATCTTTTCCCCCTTTGGATGCTTTGAAAATTTTCTGTTTCTTTCATTTTCAATAGTTTCTATATGAGTTAGTTAGGTGTAATTTTCTTCGTATGTATCCATCCTGGGAGTTGTATCACACACCTTGATGTCATTCACTAGATTTAGAAAATTCTGAGCTGTTATCTATTCAGATATTGATCCGATCCCATTCTCCCTATTTTTCTCTTGTAGGACTCAGAATTCCAATATGATAAACCTTTTCCCAGGGTTTCATACATCTTGTTCATGCTGTTCTCTGAACTTTTGGGATTTTTTAACTTTTTGTGTTTCAGTCTGGGTATTTCCATCTGTCCATCCGTCTTCCTGCTCTCTTCATCTTTGTCCAGTCTGCTGGACTGGATAACCTATCTACTGAGTTCTTAATTTCAGTTATTGTGGTGTTCAGTTCTAGACTTTCAATTTTATTCTTTTTTATACATTTCAGTTATTTGGTCAAATTCTTGAACATCTCATCTCTTTTATTGAGCATTTTAATCAAAGTTTAAAATTTGAGTCTCATAACCCTAGTAACTGAGTCACTTGTGGGTCTCTTATTTACTGTTTCTTTCTTTTCCCGTTGATAACTACTTTTTGATTTTCCTGGCAATTTTGATTGGATGTTGGACATTATGGACGTCAACTTGTGGAGGCTCTGGCCGGTGCTCTTGCTTTCCGGTGAGAATTCACCCTTTTCTATGGCAGGCAGCAGGGGACCGATCATCTCACACCATCATGGATAGAGCTGACTTGAGGTTGTATTGCATTCTTTGTAAGGCTCAGTCTCCCTTTTGTTCGCCTTCATTCCTAGCCTCTCACCGTCTAGGTGTGCCAACTTAGAGCCCATGGCATTTCCTGGAAGGCTTCCCCTAGGCAGGTCTTCAGATCTAAGTGTTGTCCCTCCAGCACCGTGAGACTGTCAGAACTCTTCGTGTTTTTGAATCCGTTTTGTTTGGCTTCTTAGCCTCTGGCCTGTGAGACTTCATAGATAAATGCCTCAAGAGGAAAACTGATGCTGAGTAAGTCTCACTTCTCTGTTCTTTCCTTCTGTCTCTGATCTTTCCTCCTAAAGTTCTGGCTAAGCTGGCAGCCCTGAACCCCCATTTCTATTACCCTCAGCCCCATGCAATGGCCTATATCTCTGCTGGTTTGTGTCCCTTGTATGGACTACCCCTGTCTCTCCTTTCAGCTTCTTGACCTGTGCCAATAATTGACAAATGTCCTGTGGAAAATATCAGCATGCAGAAAATTGGGCTCAGCTCAGTGAGCTTTCCTTTCTAGGGTCTGGATTTTAAATTCTGGCTGCCACAGAAACTCTCTGATGCTTTCAAACAGATGAATTTTGCTGTGCTGTTGGCTTTTATCATTGCTCTTGGTGGGAGTGTTGGTCTGCTACAAGCTACTCCACTTTAGAAGAATCTAGAGGCTCAGAGTTTGATATTCTACTCAGATTTCCTGCCTGGGGCCTAATAGTGCTTGTCAATATCTGTTCGTTGTTGCCATTGAGCAACCAATTATGGCCTTGCCAAGATGAATGATTATCAAGGACACTTTTTTAGCATTTGGAGTTTATGGTTATTGTTCCCATCTATTAACACCTTCTGTAATCATTGCACCCTATAAGATGGGAATCACGATCCTCGTTCTGTAAATGAGGTAACAGATCTTTCAGGAGTGATGAAGCGGATCGCTCAAGATCACACAGGAAAAACTGCCATTGTTTGGACTCAAACAGAAACCATTAGACAATAAGTTTTTCTACTTCATCCATGTTACTTTTCCTGAAAGAAGTTTCTAGATATGGAAGAATTTCCAAGTATTTTAATTTATTTATCCTTTTATTTATTTATTTATTTATTTATTTATCCTTAATCACAAGTAATATGACAGGAAGGTACTTGGACTCTTATGGTCAGAGACGTGCATTCACATTCAAAATCTTCCATTGAATGCTGATAAGACCCTTTTTAAGTTACCTTTTTAATCTTCTATTTTCTCACCTTAAAAGTACGGATAATAAATTGTACCTTGTTCTCAGGTATGTTAAGAATGGCAAAAGAATGAATGCGCATGAAGAGCTTAGAACACCACATGCCGTCCAGCAGGAGTTCATGTTAGCCCTCATATTTAATTATAACATTCTTGTTGTGCTGTTGCTATTGTTGTGTCTGACGCCTCTTGACCATTGCCAGCACTCCCTGTATTTCCATTTCCTTCCAAGGCTTCCCGTGTAATATTCAAGTGATGAGTTTGCAGAGATCCAAAAGCACTGCTCATAAACCATTCAGACAGCAGATGCTTACATTTTATTGCCAGGGACATCTCTGCTTTGTCTTCAGTCGGTAGAACCGTGAGTAACAGTCGGAATCCTGGGTTCTTGGAAAACAATGTTACTCGAACTGTAAGTTTCTTTACCCAAGCAAGCCTTGAGAAATCAAGAGCCTTTGAGGATATTGACTGGAGCAAGGGATTTCCTGTTGTGTCATCTTTTGGCTGCTGTCTGAAGGCGCACTTCATTCTCTGCTGGTGAAGCTGTCCATTGCTTCTCATATCCTGTCATCATAGAAGTGGCAGAGGCTGTGTGACATCCCGGAAGAAAGGAGTGTTTTGACATAAGTATGCGGTGAGCTTGGGGTAGAAGGAGGGGGCAAAGAAGTCAGCCTCCTACTCCACTCCAGAGAGGGGCAATTCCGAGAAGGAAGATGCACCCAGGCTGGCTTTTCTCTCTCTGGGAATGCAGAGAGCGGTCACAGAGCTGCTAGGAGGCCGTGATTCATAGTGTTGAGTGGGCCTCCGAGTGTGAAAGCCAGGATACAGGCGTGTATCAGTGAGCATACTAAGATGTGCTGCGGGAACACTTAACCCCAAAGTCTCTGGCTTACAACCACAAAGGTCTATTTCTCACATTTCATGTCCGTTTTGGGTCAGCTGTAATTATGCTACACAACTGATTTTCTCTGGGATCCAGGCTAATAGAGCTGCATTAACGTATCTGGTACATGAATGGTTTTATGGCAGAGAGAAAAGAGAACATAGCCGAATACCATAAACATACAGTGACTCTTAAAGCTTTTGATTAGAAATGTTTGCTTGAAACTTTCATGTTTCTTTCATTGGCCAAAAGAAGTCACAAGGACAATCTTGATGTCCTTGTGGGTGGAGAAAAATAATCCTTCTCTAGGGAGAGGCAGTGAACATTTGGAACAATACTGTAATCTACCACAAGGATGAGTTCATCCATAAAGAAAGGGGTTGGATGCCCAAGGATGGGTTGTTGAAGCAATCTGAATATCCAGCGCCAGCGGCTGGGAAGTGCTGAGCTATAGAAGGCTTTACAGCACCCTAGCCTTTCAGACATTTGTCTCCTGTCCTCTCTTGGAGCCTGCAATCCCGTTATGAGATATTCTGACCCGGAGAGCTTTCCTCATCAGGAATGCCCACCTGCCTGCTCTGGCAGCACTTCCCTGGACGTTGAGCATAGCACAGATATTACATGTGTGATCCCTCTAAGGAGCAAATAAAGGCTTTCTTGAAGAACCCAGGTATGCAGTCTCTTTGGTGGTGTGTCTGAAGCAAGAAGATCCTGTGCAATTTGAGTACCCCAAGTGTTGGGGTCTCTTCAGTGAGGAAAAGCCACATTTGCATGTTTGTGGAGCGGACTGGAGCTGTAAGCTACAATTTCCCTGAGCCCTCCTTTTCCTTTGGTCGCTGCCGTCTTGAAGTGGAATGATGGGTGTTGTGAGTGGTTTCCATGCCACCTGTGCTCAAATTCTCGTTGTTACCTTCAAGTGCCATTTCTTTTCAAAGCTCCATGCCTTTCAAACATTCTCTACTGGCTGGATTTTGTAGGGCTTGCCCTCACAGTGAGCTCTTACTCATTCTTTTTTGTTAATAGACGAAAAATATGTCCCCAATGAAATATTTATCATTTATATAGCACAAGTCATAGATCTTTAGAGACAAAAGATAAGCCAATGGAAAGCAAAATTTGTTACCTTTAATTTCATGACCCAGAGATAGCTATTGTTTGTGTTTTAGTGTCTAACTTTGCAGACCTTTCTCTATGAACCATCACCAGCAATTTGAATGATATCATGTGCATGGTGATTAGCAGTGTGGAGGCTGGAGACAGCCTGGGATCCATCATAAGCTGGCCCCACTGCTCATGACTTGATGGTCTTGGGCGAGTTATTGAAATTCTCCAAATGTGTTTCCTCATCTGTAAAATGGTAATTTTACTTTTCATATGATTGTTAGGATCCTGTGAACTATTTCTTAAAATGTTCCTAGAATACTGCCTAACACACATACTAAGTGCTTGATGTTGGTAGCTATATTTTTCTTGATAATCTATTAATATATTTCTATATCAGTAAATCTACATTCATACCATGCTTTTTAATGAAATAATTATATTACAATAGCAGTGTATATAACATAATTCTTTGAATCAGTTTTCTATTGTAGAATATTTAAGATGCTTTTTTCTTTTTTAACTATTATTGGAAAAAAACTGTGTCCTCAAATATTTATCTGGGAGAAATCCCTAGAATTTGGATTACTGAGACAAATAAATGGCCAGTTTTAGACCTTTTGCTATAAATTTCCAGTGCTCTCTCTATAATATTTGCCGGAAGTCTCTGAGTCTGCTACACTTGACTCCATTCAATTCTATTATTTTTCTTAATGCTGTTTATTTGATAAGTGGAAAAAGTTGTCAAATTTTAATACAAATGTCTTTTAATTCTAGTCAAATTGAATGTTTAAAACATACCTTTGTTAGGGCTTTTTTTTGCCTTTTTATGGAGGTGGCATCACCCCCTTAAATCTTTTGTCCATTTTTCTATTGGCCCGTCACTTTCTCTCCCTCTCTTTTTCCCTCCTTCCTTCCACTCCTCTCCCTCTTTCTCTTTCCCTCTTTCTCTCTCTGATGGAAATAACTTTCCTTTTCTAATTTCAAGTGCAGTACATGTCAGCTGGAATATAGATATATATCAAAGAGAAAATGAAATTTCCCATGAAACTATACCCTGAGACAATTTTATTTGCAGTGTCGTGTCTATCTTCCAAGATTTATCAGTGGTTCTCAGACTTCAGTGTGCATTAGAATGTCTTAGAGGGCTTGTTCAAACACAGATTTCTGAGTCCCATCCCTAAAGTTTATGATTCAGTAGGTTTGGTCTGAGGCCTGGGAATTTGCCTTTCAGACAACTTCCCCGGTAATGCTGATGCTGCCGGTCTGGGGACCACAGATTGAGAACCATGCTTATATATGCACACGGACAAGATATACATACTGCTCGGTGACTTGCTGTCTTTTGCAAAATTTATCACAGACATTATTCACGTGGTTCTGACCCACACTGGTATGCAGCAGAGTGTGTATTATTCCACTGTGTGGATGTACCTTATTTATTTGATATCAAAGGCATTTAAATTGTTGCAGCTTTGTTGTTATTACGATAACAGTACATCCTGTTTGTCTGAGTAGTGTATTTCTGCAGGCTTTTCTGTAAGACAATTTCCTAGAAGCCGAATTGTTGGTAAATGGGCATGCACATATAAAATTTGACACATTTCATTGCTCTCCAGAAAGATCCTACTAAAATTTACTTCTGCTTACCGGTGTAAGAGTCTCGGTTTCCTTACACTCTGGTCAAAGACAGAGTGTGATCTGACTTTGCCAGTCGGAGGAGAGACAGATTATATTTCACTCCTTGTAATACACTTTCTTTTGTTATTTGTGATGTTACGCATTTTAAATATTGACCATTAACATTTCTCGTTAGGGCATCATCTTTGCCCATTTTTCATTCTTATTGTTTCATAGAGGCTAGTTATTTAATGATAAATATTCAGCCTTTATAATACAGGTTGCAAATATTTTCCAATTTATCAAATACTTTTATTTACCTTTTCTGATGTGGAGGAAAAATTAATTCACCTTATATTTTATGTAAGATGTATTATATATTTTCTTTCATGTTACTTTCCTTCTTGATTTTATGTTTAGAAAGCCTTTTCCAATCTGATATCATTTGTTTATTCATTTATTCAACAATTATTTTTGCTTACTACTATGTACTAGAAGCTTTCCAAGGCACTGGGTATAAACAGCTAAAAATCCTGTCCTCATGAATCTTGCATTTTGGTATGAAGAGACAGACAGTAAGCAAAATAATAAAGAATTGATATAGGGGCCGGCCCTGTGGCTGAGTGGTTAAATTCATGCACTCCCCTTTGGTGACCGGGGGTTTGCAGTTCAGATGCTGGGCATGGACCTACACACGTCTCATCAAGCCATGCTGTGGCAGCATCCCACGTAGAAGAACTAGAATGACTTGCAACTACGATATACAACTATGTACTGGGACTTTGGGGAGAAAAAAAAAAAAGAAGATTGGCAACAGATGTTAGCTCAGGGCCAATCTTCCTCACCAAAAAAAAAAAAAAGAATTGATATAATATTTTAGAAGCTGATGATGCTATGGAGAAAAAAGCAGGGGAGGATGATATGAATATTTGCTTATATTTTCTTCAGTTTGTTTTTATAATTTCATTTTTCAATTTTTAATTTTACATTCATTTACAAATTATCTTGGGGTAAGGCCTGAGGTGTGGTTTAAACCTGTCTTTTATCTAAATTTATTTATTGAATATATTGTTCTTCCTCTATCTGAAATATCAACTTTAGGGTCCACTCAGTACTTACAGATTTGGGTCTATTTTCTTTCCTTTTTATTCTGTTTCATTGACCCACCTCTGTTATGGTCTCAGGAAGAAGGTTTTTTTTGTTCCTTTATGTATATTGTATTCTCTAATATTGCAACTTCTCCCTTCTTTTCACTCTTTTTCAGTCCTCTTTGGGCTATTCTGATCTGCTTATACTTGCTGATGAATTTTACAATCATATTGTCAAGTTTCAAATAAAATCACTTTGGGATTGTAGTTAATAATGTTAAATTTGTAGATTAATTTTAACGTCTTAAAATTGATACAGTATTGTCCCTCTAAGAACTTGGCTTGTATAACAGTGCATTCTGTTATCTTTATATTCTCCATCAAAGGATTAATATTTTTCATTTGGGTGGTGTGCGTTTCTCTGTAAAGCTATTTCAAGATGTTTTATATTTTTGTTGTTATTGTGAAAATTGCATACTATGCTTTTTAACTGGATATTAGTGCCATGTAAGGAAGCTAGTGGATTTTAAATTATATGTGAAATAATTTAATATGTAATATTAATTACATATGTATTCCACACACACACACACACACACAGATATGGCCTGGACTGCCTACTGAACAATTTTAATAAATTTGCAGTGGAATCTCTTGGACTTCTAAGTAGTATTGTGTGATCCACGAATAATGGATAGATGCCTCTGTCTTTCCAATTTTTATACAGTATTGCTGCATCTTCTATTTTCTCATTGCCAACCATTTCCAGAATGCTGCTAAGTAAAAGCTGAGACAATTTCCATTTCTTGTTCTTGGCTTTAATGAGAATCCCTCCATTGTCTCATCGGTAAATATGATGGAGCCCACATTTCTCGAACACTTAACATTTTCCAGGGCGTGCCTTGTGCTAGGCGCTGGAGGTCGGGAGCGTTTTATGTGTAGATGTTCTCAGCACTCACTTCTTGTCCTTTTATGACATGCCCTCCCTACAAGCAAGGTTTTTAAAAAATTTGTTAATTCACTCCTTATTTTACTAAGTGTTCTTACAGACTTTTTTTTTCCATGAAAGGTAAGTGAGGACTTCATTTCCTTGGTCCTTTTCTGTCAGAGAATTTCTTTTTTGCTGCTTTCACAAAGGGTTTCCAACCTGCCTGAAGAGACAGTGCCTGGTTACAGCTGTTTTTCATCAGAACTGCATACTTTGTTTCATTGTCTCTGGCATCTAATGCTGCGATGGAGGAGATTGCCAACAATTTAATTTCTGTTTCTTTGCGTTTGACCTGGAACCCCGCCCCTCAGGTGGAACTAAAGTATCAAGATGTATCTAAATGTTGCTGTATTTTTTCACTTTTTTTCTGTGGTAATAAATGAGCCCTTCCATTTTGTCTCTTTTAGTATGTTTTCAGTTTCTCTTTCTCTCTCTCCCCCCCTCTCTTCCTCTCTTTCTCCTCTCTCTTTCTCCCTCCCTCCTCCTCTCTCTCACCCTCCCTTCCCTCTCTCTTTCGCTGTCTTCTTCTCTCTCTCTGTCCCCCTCCATCTCCCTCTTTCACCCTCGTTCTGTCCTCCAGAGAGGCTCACTAGCCTCTGGGTGTGAATATGTTTGAAGTGAGGACCAAATGTGGTAATCCTGGGGCTGGCTCGGTGGCATAGTGATTAAGTTTGTGTGCTCTGCTTCAGAGGCCTGGGGTTCACCGGTTTGGATCCTGGGTGCAGACCTACACACCACTCATCAAGCCATGCTGTGGCGGTGCCACATAGGGGAACTAGAAGGACTTACGAGTAGGATGTACCGCTGGGGCTTTGGGGAGGAAGAAAAAGAGGAAGATTGGCAACAGATGTTAGTTCAGGGCCAATCTTCCTCACCAAAAAGCATACCTTAAAAAATATTGGAAAAAAAGTGATAATCCTAGTTGTGGTCATTTAGTTTATATTTCATTCGTTGTATGTTTTCAGGGTTTCCAGTTTGTATTGTCCATCACCATCATCAACATAGCTAGAGGAGCCATTATAAAAGTAGTTTCTAATTAGCTTTATCTTTTTTTCCTTTTTTTTTACATTCAGAAAGAGCTTCTTCAATTTGTTTTGCTCAACAAGGTGTTGAAATTTCCTATATTGTCAGTTCAGCTCTTTACCACCTTTTGTGTTTTAATTCTGTAAATCATTCTTTCTTTCCTTGAATTAATTCCTTAACTTGGTCAGCTTCCTCTTTTTTTCCCTCAGTAAATTGCCTTATTATTTCCTCTTACTTTACAGGGTCTGTGTTTCTGTGATTTCCTTGAGAGTGAAAAGCAGATGGTATCTAAAATTTCCCCGAGCAGTTTTTCTTGAAATACGATCCTCCGCTCTTGTCTGTTGGGTTCTGTTTAAATCCTCCTTCACGGTTACACATCTTTTTCACAAGCCTCTTGTGGTGGTGGAGGTGGTGTTTGTTCTTTTTAAATTTGTCGTTGAATGTGGACAGCCATATTCCAGCTTATTGTTTGCCCCAAAATTGCACAGCATTTTTCGAGGATGTTGCTGTGTTTACCCATGTGCTGTTGGGATCCTTATCTGCGATCTAGTAAGATTGTTGTACGATGAAGTGAGATAATGTGTTTCAGGAGCTGAATCCATTGGCTAATGCTTGGTATTAGCTTTTAATAGTTGTTACTATTATTGTTATTACAATATTTTCTCAAGTTGGAGAGGAGGATGACCAAGGTTGGTCTCAAAAGGTCAAGGAGACCACAGCCTTGGGTGGAATGTGAAGGGGCTTTGGAGACCAAGGCAGTCCTGTCAGCAACTTCTCCACGCTTGCTAAAACTCCATGCCCGTGTCTGTTTGGTTGCTTGGTGGCAAAGTGGTGTGACTGAATCAGGCTCCCTTCTTGATGCTACTGGCTACTCATCAGGGCTGCGCTCTCCCTCAGCTTCCTATCTTTTGCGTCTCTAAGAGAGTCCTTATGGGATGCTGTTTGATTTCCCTCAGGTTACATCTTGCTGTCAATACTCTCCAGAAAGGAAGTTGTCTGGTAATTCATTTCAGTGTCCTTACATCTGCAGCGTCCGTCACCTATGTTTGTCAAAGTATTGACAAGTAGATGGCACCCTTCTGTAGATTCAGTGCTAGGGTGAAGTGCCCGTTTCATTTGTTCTCTGCTTGGTTCCTCTGTGTGTGAGTGTGTGTGCGTGTGTGTGTGTGTGTGTCCCCACATCAGAGATAGAACATTAGTCCAATTCTCACACCTCCATTTTCCCACAAGTCTTCTACTCATATAGTGCCAGCTCAGTTGTCAGTGTTCAATCCACTGAATCTCCGTGTCAATGGCACACACATGTACTGTGAGAGTTATCACAATCAGCTTTAATTATTCCTTTAAATTATTGTTCCCGGGGCTGGCCCCGTGGCCGAGTGGTTAAGTTCGTGCGCTCCACTGCGGTGGTCCAGGGTTTTGCTGGGTCAGATCCTGGCCGTGGACATGGCACCGCTCATCAAGCCATGCTGAGGCGGCATCCCACGTGCCACAACTAGAGGGACCTGCAACTAAGATATACAGCTATGTACTGGGGGGGATTTGGGGAGATAAAGCAGAAAAAAAAATTGCTCTCTTCAGTAGACCATGAGCTTTCATAGAGACTGCCCTTACTCATTTTTTTAAAGTTGAACTTTTTATTTTGAAATAATGTAAGTTCACAGACAATAGTAAGAAATAATACAGAGAGGGTCCACCTGTCCCTTATGCCGTTTGCCCGATGGTAGCGTGGTAATATCTCACAGAACTACAGTACAGATCCCAACTAGGATATTGACATTGATGAAATCCACTGACCTTTTTCAGTTTTCCCCACTTTTACTTGTACTCATTTGTGTGCATGAATGTGTCTGTAGGTTGTGCGTGTTGTGTGCACATGCGTATTTACTTCTGTGCAATTTTATCACATGCATAGGTGTGTGAGTCCTTTACCACAGGCAGGATACAGAAGCATTTCCATCACCACAAGGTTTCCTCATGTGACCTTTTATAGCCACACACGTATTCCTCCCAACATTAACCCCCACAATCCCTAGACCCTGGGAACTACTAATCTGCTCTCCATTTTTATAATTCTGTCATTTCGAGAATGTTATATAAATGGAATCATGCTGTATGCTACCTTTTGAGGTTGGCTTTTTGCACTCAACGTAATTCCCTGGACATTCATCCAAGTTGTTACGTGTGTCAGTAGTTTATTCCTTTTTGTTGCTGAGCAGTATTCCATGGTATGACTGTAGCCCAACTTAACTGTTCATCTGTTGAAAGACTTCTGAGCTGTTTCTAGTTTTGCTTATTAGGAAAAAAGCTGCTACGAACATTAGTGTGCAGGTTTTTGTGTGAACATAAGTTTCCATTTCGCCAGGCTAAATGCCCAAGAGTGCAGTTGCTAGATCATATGACAGTTTCACGTTTAGTTTTATAAGAAACTGTCAAACTGTTTTCCAGAGTGGTGGTACCATTTTACATTCCCACCAGTGATGTGTGAGTGATTCAGGTTCTCTGCATCCTCGCCAGCGTTGGAGTTGTCACTGTTTTTAATTTTAGCCTTTCAGCCAGGTATATGGTGATACCTCATTGTGGCTTTAATTGGCATTTCCCTAATGGCTAATGATGTCGATGATCTTTTCATGTGTTCATTTGCTATTTGTATATCTTCTTCAGTGAAATATCTGTTCATGTCTTGTTTATATTGTCCAGTTGGATTGTTTGATTTTTAACATTGGGTTTTGAGAGTTCCTTATTTACTCCAGATATTAGTCCTTTGTGGGCTATGTGATCTGCACATATTTTATTGCAGTTTGTAGCTTGTGTTTTTATCTTCTTACTAGGACCTTTTGCAGAGCAAAAGTTTTTAATTTTAATGAGGTAAAGTTTATCAAAATTTCCTTGTATGAATCTTGCTATTGGTGTCAAGTCTAAGGAATTCTTTGTCTAGCCAGGATCTCAAAGATTTTCTCTTGTTTTTATTCTAAAAATGTTATAATTTTACATTTAAGCTCATAACTTGTTTTGTTATCTTTCCTATAAGGTTTGAGGTTTTGGTCTATGTTCATTTTTCTTCCTGTGCAAATTGTCCAATTGCATCATTTGTTGAAAAGGCTGCCTTTCCTGCATTGAATTGCTTTTGCACTTTTGTCTGAAATCACTTGGGCGTAATTGTGTGGATCTATTTTTGAGTTCTCCATTCTGTTCCATTGATCTGTGTGTCTTTTCCTCCATCAGAGCCACACTGTCTTGATTACTGTAGCTATACAGTAAGCCTTAAAGTGAGTGATTCCTCTCACTTTGTTTTTCTTTTTCAAGATTATTTTAAATATTCTAGGGCCTGTACCTTGCTGTATAAATTTTGGAATACATTTGTCTATTTCTACAAAAACCTTGTGTGGCTTTTGATAGGAATTCGTTAAGTCTATAGATCAACTTCGGGAAATTTGACATCTTTACTATGTTGAGTCTTTCAATTCCTGAACATGATATGTCTCTCCATTTATTTAGATCTTCTTTGATTACTTTTATTTGCATTTCGTAATTTTCAGCATACAAATATTGTACTTGTCTTGTTAAATTTACAACTTTTATTTGCAGAGGTTGTAAATGATACTGTGTTTTTAATTTTCATTTATACATATTCATTGTTAGTATGAACGTGCTGTTGGTTTTTGTGTGTTGATCTTGTATCCTGTCACCTTGATGAGCACACTTATTCCTTCTAGAAGGTTTGGAGGAATAGATTCCTTGGGATTTTTGTCAACAACCATGTTATTTGCAAATGGGGTAGTTTCACTTCTTCCTTTCCAGGCTGTGTAGTTTTATTATGGTTTTCTTTGCCTTAATGCAGTGGCTAAAACTTCCAGTATTATGTTGAATAAGAATGTTGAGAGTGGACCTCCTTGCCTTGTTTCTGATATTAGTGAGAAAATGTATAGTCTTTCACCATCAAGTATGATGATCTTTATCAAGTTGATTTAGTTCCCCTCTATTCCTAACTTGCTGAGAGTTTTTATCATGAATGGTGTTGGATTTTGTCAAATGGTTTTGCTGCATCAGTTTTTTCTTCTTTAGCCTGTCGATACGGTGGATTACATTGATTGATTTTTGAGTTGGCCTTGCACACCTGAAATAAATCCCAGTTGGTCATGGTGTGTAATTCTTTTCATACATTGTTGAATTTGCTAATATTTTCTTAAGGATTTTGCATCACAGTTCATGACAGATATTGATCTGTATTTTCCTTCTTTATATTGTCTTTGTGCTTTTTTTTAAACAGGATCATACAGGCCTCATAAAATTATTTGAGAAGGGGTTCCTCCTCTTTTATTTTGGAGAAGAGATTGTATGTAGTTGGTGTTTATTCTTCTTTAAAACGTTTGGTAAAATTCTGTAGCAAAACCATCTGTGTCCAGAGATTTTCTCTTTTGGGAGTGTTACAATCAGGAATTCAACTTCTTTAATAGTTATAGGGCTGTTGAAACTTTCTGTTTCATCTTCCTTGAGTTTTGATAGTGTGTGATTTTTGAGAAATTGTCCATTTCTTCTAAGTTGTTGAATTTATGAGCATAAAGTTGTTCATGGTAATTTCTTGTTATATTTCTTCGTTTTTTCTTTTCTTTTTTTTTTTTGTTTTTTTGAGAAAGATCAGCCCTGAGCTAACATCTGCCTGCAGTCCTCCTCTTTTTGCTGAGGAAGACTGGCCCTGAGCTAACATCCATGCCCAGCTTCCTCTATTTTATATGTGGGATGCCTGCCACAGCATGGCTTGACAAGTGGTGCATAGGTCTGCACCTGGGATCCGAACCGGTTAACCCCGGCCACCGAAGTGGAACTTGTGAACCTAACGCTGTGCCACCAGACTGGCCCCTCTTGTTATCTTTTTAATAGCTCCAAGATCTGTAGTGATATCTCCTATTTCATTTCCGATATTGATGACTTGTGTCCTCTCTTTTTTATTTTTGTCGGTTTTTCTTTCGTTTTAGCTATTTTACTGATTTTTTTCAAAGAACCAGTTTTTTCTTTCATTGATTTCTCTATTGTTTTCCTATTTTCAATTTCATTGATTTCTGCCTTTATTATTGCTTACCTATGCTTTCTTTGGGTTTATTTTGTTCTTTTTCTAGTTTCTTGAGGTAGGAATTTAGCTTATTAGTTTGAGATCTTTCTTCTTTTCTAAAGTTATCATTTAATGCTATAAATTTCCCTGTTTGTACTGCTTTAGCTGCATTACACATATCTTGATATGTTTTATTTTCATTTTCATTTAGTTCTGTATATTTTTCTTTTTTTTGAGACTTCCTCTTGGACCCATAAATTATTCAGAACTGTGTTATTCAATTTCCAAATGTTTAGAGGTTTTTCCTGTTGTCTGTTAATGCTTTTTAGTTTGGTGTCATTGTGATCAGAGAAAATAGTTTGTTTGATTTCAGTTCTTTTAAGTTTATTGAGATTTATTTTATGTCCCAGGGTATTAGCTATCTTGGTGAATATTCTATGGTGCTTGAAAAAATGTATATTCTGCTGTTTTTGGGTGGAATTTTATGTATATGTCATCTGAATCCTATTGGCTGATTGTATTTAGACCTTCTGTATCTTTTCTAATTTCCTGTAGTGGTTCTATCATTTTCTGAGAATGAAGTGTAAATGTTCCCAATTCTATCTGCAGATTTGTCTATTTCTCCTTTTATCACTATCAGTTTTTGCTTAATGTTTTTCAGGCTCTGTTGTTTGATAAGAAACACATTTAGAATCATTCTCTTACTCATTTTTATATTTCTAATACAGGGCCCAGCATATAATATGTGCTTTCAATAAATATTCCCTGAATTACTTAGCAAGTTAAAATTAAATAAGTACGTAGGTGAAAGATAGAAAATATTTCATTTTCTCAAGCTGCAATTCCCCCCGCCCCCGGTTGTATCAATTATGCATCATATAGTGTTCAATTAAATCTTATTATTTCCTCATTTATGTTTATTAGTGTTGATTCAAAAATTTAGTTTGAGAAGGAGCAAACTTAGCAGAAAAAGCACAGACTTTCAAGTGAGATGGATTTGATTTGTAGATATGAGCTGTGTGGCCAAACAGAAAATTTATCCTTTTTACTTTTCAGCTTTTTTGTCGGAAAGTGAAAATCATGACAGTCTATCCATTAGGAAACTGTTGGTGACAGAACTTCTGGCTTAAATAACAATAAAAAATTGGTTTATTTAACAGAAAATTTTGGCAGTAACTCATCCTAGGTGTGGCTTTATCCAGTCCCGAGCTTCATTTTGTCCTCAGGGAATCTAGCTGTATTTCTTGATGATTCTCTAAATTTGGTCTTCCCTCAGTGCCAGTTTTATCCTCCTAGTGGCTTCCCTCATAGTGGCCAAAATGACTTTCACTGTTCCAGACCTCACAGCTTCTCACCTTCCCACCACAGCTTGCTTGGAAAGGGTGAACATCTCTTTGGGCCGTGCCTGCAGGGGCTTGTTCCCCAGAAGTGCCACAGACGTTTTCTTGCTTCTCATTGGCTTTCGCTGGATCACATGTGCATCCCTGAACCAATCACCATAACTAGTAAGACAGAGCTAAGAGTGATGTCAGTCCCAGTCATACCACTTGCCTGAGAATAAGGGTCTTTGTGGGAAATGGAATGCAGGGGAGTCAGACAACACATATCTGTTGTAGTTGCCAATATTTCAAGATTGTTATGAGGATTAGAAATAATATGCAGAGGGTACCCTTTGTAGAGCCTGGAATGGTTGGTTACATGTCCAGTAACTCTTGATATCGTAATGATGATGATGATTTGTAGAGTTTAAGTAGATGTCTCCAGAAGGTTCTTAGAATATTGTAGGGATGCCTGCAAGATAATTTGAGTTTTGAAAGTGGTTTTCTTGTGTATGTGAGGAAGATTGACCCTGAACTAACATTTGTTGCCAATCTTCCTCTTTTTTGTTTGAGGAAGACTGTCATTGAACCAACATATGCGCCAATCTTCCTCCACTTTATGTGGGATGCTGCCACAGTGTGGCTTGACAAGCAGTGCTGGGTCCGTGCCAGGATCCGAACCTGTGAACCCCAGGCTGCTGAAGTGTGGTGCACAAACCTAACCACTATGCTACCCCGCTGGCCTCTGAAAGTGTTTTTATCAAAAATGACACTTAACTTCTGAGGTCCAGGGAGATCTAATGACAATGGACTCTTAGCTGATCTTTCTATCTGTGGTCTAGCGTCCTTCAGACCATTCTCCATGTCGCCTCCAGGCTGAAATTCCTAACCTATAAATCTGATCAAATCACTACCCCAGTCGCAAGCTTCGGATGTCTCTCATTGTCTACAGCAGTGCCTTTCAGACTTTATTTGCATATGAGTCACACAGAGTATTGTTAAAACTCAGATTTTGATTTGGTCATTTCTAACAAGTTCCCGAGTATTGCTGCTCTGGGGGTGCCCTTGGAGAAGATAGGCCTATAGAATAAAGAGCAAACACTCTTATGTGGCCAAGACCTCAATAATCTGACCTCACCTACATCCGTAGTCCCTTCTCCCATCATGCCCCAGCCTGCCCCACGCATTGCAGCCTTGCCTAAATGCTACAGGCATTTGCATCCCATTGACCTTTCACAAGGCCGTCTTTCTGTTTGAAAACTGTGTCCCCTCTGCCATCTTCCTTTCCAAGTCTTACTATTGCCGAATAATCTTCTAGTCTTTTGTTGGAAAGTTTATTTGACATGCCTTCCCGTGATCAGTTAAGAGCTCTTCCTATACAGTCTCATAGCACTGGATTCTTTTTGTCTCTGCCTTCCTATACAAATACTATTTTCTTGGTGATAGAAAGGGCTGCTTTTTTTAATGTTGGTAAAAACAGCAGAAACAGTTTATTATGTGCTGAATCCTGGGTTAAAGACTTCCCATGTATTATCACATTCAGTCTCATGTAGTCCTCACGTCTACCCTGGGAGGTAATTATTTCTTAACGTGTTAATCAGGACTCCCACTTGCAAAGGACAGAGTCTGGACACTGAATTCAGTTGACCCTTTAAAACAGAAGACTTTGTTGGTTCATATCACTGGACACTCCTGGGAGTAGGTATAGTCACACATATGGTTCAACCACAGACTGGATGAACAATATTCATGGTATATCTATCTGGCAAAGGACTTATGTCCAGAATGTATAAAGAATGCGTACAAATATATGCCTACAAAGTATAGATACACAAGAGCATTAAAACGGGCAAAAGGCTTGAACAGACAGTGTGTGAAAGAAGATGTACAAATAGCCAATAAATGGGGAAAAAAATGTTCAATATCATTAGTCATCCAGGAATACAAATGAAAACCACAATGAGATACTCTTCCGCAACCACTAGAATGGCAAAAACAAGCAAAACAAAACAAAAAACAAAATTGACAAATCAAGTATTAGGATATGGAGCAGCTGCTGGTACGTTACATTGCTTGCTGTGGGGAATATCAAATGGTACAACCGTTTTGGAGAACTGCTTGTTAATTTCTTATAAAGTTAAACATCCATTTACCTACTGACCCAGAAATTCCACTCCTAGTTATTTACCCAAGAGACATGTAGCTGTGTGTCCACAAAAAGACTTAAATAGCAATGCTCACAGCAGCTATATCACAATAGCCAAAACCTGGAAACAACTGAAATGTCCATCATTGGGTGAATGGATAGATAAATTGTGGTATATATTGACAGAGAGGGATATTATTCAACAACAGTAGGACAAGCAACTGATATATACAACAATATGGCTGTAGTTCAAAAACATTTTGTTGAGCAAATGAAGCCAGACACAAAAGGATATTTTTGTATGATAATATTTATTCATGATGATAAAAGTAAAAAAATGGTTGTTTCTAAGGGGCAGGGAATTGATCCGAAAGGGGCGTAAAGGGACTATCTGGGGTGATAGAGGTGTTGTGTATCTTGTGTTCAGTGGGGGTTGCTTGGAAGTTTGCACTTGTCAAAACTCATTAAACCAAACACTTAAGAACTGTGTATTTTATTGTAAGAAAATTATACCTCCATAAAAATAATTATATAGTACAGGGGAAACTTGAAATAGAAGATGCTCACTGCTGTTACTGTGTCCATTTTATAGTAGAGATAAGTTTGAACTCAGAGACATCAAATGGCTTGCACAAGTTCACATAGCTGGTATGTGGTCTGCAAAGACTCCCAATAGCTGTACACTAACCACTCTATCATTCCACCTTCCTGGCATCTGCTACAAGATCTGGTGTGTAGTAGGAGTTCAGTGAATGGTTATAGAGTGAATGAAAGCGTTTGTGATGAGTGCTGGTAGAGTTGTGCCTTACCCAGGTAGTGGAGCCACAAATTCAGGAAGGAACGAGAAATGTAGAGGTGTGTCCTCCTGCTAGGGTTGGTGCAAGGGCTGGCCCTGATACCCCCATCCCAGGAATAGTTTATGTTTCTGGGAATGAACTGTACCTACAGCAGCTAGATTTGCAGGACTTGTGGGAATGAGCATGTTGGTAGATGGACCACGATGACCACACAGTGCCATGTCTGGGTCTATATGTAGCTTTTGCAGAAAGCGAGTCTGAACCGCGTCGCCTATTTCCCTGCTATGGAATGGGAAATGAGAAACAAGAACATCTTTCTCCCCGACGAAGGAGTTCCCAGTGATTTTTCTGCACAAGGGGTTGTGTCACTTCTCTGCTTAAACTCACTGGTGTTCCCCATTGTCGAAGCGTGAATCCCACCCAACTAAGGATGTCTAGAGTCTGTGAAGCCCTCTCTATACAATTTTGGGGACCCTTTTCAAGAAAAATGGAAATAAAAATATATTTCAAGTAAATAAACATGACCACGTGAACATGCTGTAGGGCTCCTCCCAAGGTCTTGGATTGGCCCCAAGCAAGTGAGGGGCTAACTAAAGCTTCACCTTCGTTAGCTTCGGGGTAAAATTGCCTCTGTGCCCAAAGATTTTCACGTAATCTGATTCCTTCCTATCTCACTCAACTTGTCCCCTTACTGCTCATTTTTCCAACCCTCCACGCAGTTCCTGCCTCATGGAACTTCCCGGAATTGACTAGGCTAGTGGTTTCAACATCCATTCGGCCCAGTGTTCCCTGTCTATTACAGATATTTTGGAGGACCTCCTGAGGTGAAATTCATAGACAATATAACCGTTCCACATGCCTCATTAAAAAATCAATATTATCTAATTGTAATCTAAAGGAGAAATAAAAATGAAATAATTTATTATAAAATAATATACATACCAATATGTAAATGCTTGGTTATGATGACACCAAAAGGCTAACCATGTACCCCTGATTTACGAACTCCCACTTTCCTCCCCTACCCTCACCCCATAGGGCTTGGTGCCTTCAGCATTGGGAAGCATTGTACAGGATCATTTCTGACTCTGGTTTTAGCAGACCCTATACCTTCTCTCCGGGCTGCCTTCCCCCACTGGTCCTATCTTCTAAAATCCTCCAGAACCAAGGCTCAGACAGTGGCCCTCATCTCAGCCCTCCCAGAAGCTTCCATTGACAGCTCACTTCTCCAGAGGCGATCGATACCTTTGTCATCTGTACCTCCAGCATCCGTCCAGACTTGTGGTTTGCCCTAGCTGAACCACATCATTCCTACAAATTTATCTAAACCATTTCAGTTAATGACCAAGACGTTCAACTCCATATTGAGTGTTTCACATCCTTTTGTCTCAGTACAAATTAAAATAAGTTTTGAAGGAAGAAAATTGACCAAAACTTGACTCTTTAGAGATTCAAAGTAAAAAAATAAGAAAGTAAACAGAGGAAGAAGTCCCTAAGGACATGGAGCATTTCTGAAATGTACTCGAGATTTGTTCAGTGTTTATTCGACATGTAAAATTAACATGAAGTTGTCTTGAGACAAATTATTTTTTTTTAATATTTTTAGATGTCTGGCAATAAAGAACACCTGGATGAGTGGACAGACGCTCCAAAGGGAATTTAATTTTGAGGGGCGAACTGGGTCCAGGTGGAGTGATTGTTTGAGAGAAGTGGACAGGGAGGTGCCTCTTGGGATCTGGCATCCGGACAGAAGGCTCCTGGGTCTGCGATCAGCATGGGATGCCTTTCTAAGGGCTTGATATGGTGATGGAGGCTTCTTCATTGTTGGCCTCAGATGGGTGGCCATCTGGCTTCCTAGATGCTCCTAGGTTGATGGGGGACTGACCAGAGTAGGGGAGCTGAATCAGAGAATGATGACCCCCAGGGGAGGAGCCGTTAGAGCAGAAGGGAAGTCAAGGGCGTTTGGAAGGAGACAGATTTGAGATTGAATCTAAGCTCTGTCTCTGCTAAATAGGGAGATTTGGGATAAAAAATTTTACCTCCTAGTTCCCCAGTTTTCTCATCTGCAAAATGGGGCTAAAATAGCACATACTGAAAAATTCATTTTAAGTGAAAATTATACTTGATTGTACATGTTAAAAATTTAAGTCAATACCTGGAACACTGTCAGTAATCAATACATGATAGCAATGATTGCAGTCATTACAATTGGAATTATAAAAACAGCAATATAATAAGAATAGAAATTACAATAACAAAAAGGTAACAAGATCAGATCCCCATTGAGGACTTAGGGTATAACCCAAGAAAAGGCAGAAGCCCATTTAGATGGTGGCCAGGTGGTAAGGATGGGGCAAAAGCAGCCCTTTGGCTTCCCTGGGTGTCCAGGATCAGATTTCAAAGACACCAGTTATCTAATGCAGGAATAGTTCTTAATATTATTGTTCATGGTAACTTTTATTGTTTATCGTAGTTTGTAGTAAAGAAGTCAATCCTGCCCAAGACATCTGGTCTTTGTCTTTGGCTTACTGGGAGGTGATCCAGTGTTCTGCTTGATAGGACATGGTTTTTGTTTTGCTTGGGACCTGGGGTCACACTGGGTGGTGAAACAATACGATTTAGGGTGGGGGATGGCCACATGTTGGGGTAAGGGTGAGCCATGCCAGAAAGGCCAACAGTGTGATTTGGGGTGGGGGCTTTGGGACACGGGTGGAAGGGTGGAGACTGAGACTGACATCAGCCACAAGGGCAATCCCTCATGTTGATATAGTGAAGTCCCCTGAGAACTCTGATCATGGAGGCTCAAGGAGCGTCCTTGGGTGGCACTGTTCTGTGCATATTGTCACACATGGATGCCAGGAAGGTATCGTGTCCTTAACTCCATGGAGAGAAGACAACGGGACCTCCCCTTTTAGCACTTTTCCTGGACTCTACTCCATACATCTCTTCCTTTGGCTCATCTTTTCTGTATCCTTTCTCTGTGTAAGCTATAATTATGAGCATAACAATTTTCAGTGAGTTTTGTGAGGTTTTTTAGTGAATTATCAAACTTTAGGGTATTTTTGGGAACCCATCAAACTTGCAGTTGGTGTCAGAAGTGAGACAGTCTTGGGGACTGTGCCCTCTAACTTCAAGTTGTCCTAAACCCTCACAGATAGGAAGCTCACAGAAGGTATAAAGAACATTTAAATTCATCCGTAATCACACCGTTCAAAGAGAATCACAGTTTTATTTTGGTGAACCTCTTTAAACATGTGAATATTTGCAAATCTTGTACGTACCGACGTGTAATATAATTTAAAAATGTGTATACCCTAAGCATTTTCCCACGTTATTAAATATTCCTCAAAACAGAACATTTAAGGACAACGTAATATCCCATGGATCTCCTGTAATTTAATCATTACCCAGTTGTGTTTTTAAGTTATTTACAGTTTTCATTATTATAGTTAATTCTTGGATGAACATCCTTGAGTTAAACCTCCACATATGTGCATGATTATTTCTTTAGGATACATTCCTAAAAATGCAATCGTTGAGCTTCCTATATTCTGCCAAACTCTCCTAGAAGGTGGGGCTGGCCCAGGGGGTGGGACTTTGGTGTCTACATCCGGACTGGAGCAGCACACACTCCATGGAACAGTAGAACCTTGGAGGGCAAACAGAACTCAGACCTGAGCAAACTCAGTGACCCAAAGGACTTGTTCATATCAAGTACAAGTCACATCGACTATGCACTTGACTTTGTCAAAAATTTTAGAAAGCCTTCAGATTCATAGGGTGGGCTCTCACAGCTCTTTGTAGGGGCAGTCTTGATAGAAAGTTCTCCCTTCTGAGCGGAGTCAGCCAGGTAGCCTTTTGCTTTGCATAACATTTTGCTTTGGTATCTTCAGATGGTTTTGCTTTCAGAATCGCAAAGACTGAGCTCCCTTGGGGAAACTGAGGCAGTTACCTTCCATCCCTGTCTCTCGTTGATCTAAATGTAAACAGAGTCATCATATACTCAGTGAAGCTAGTGACCATTAGCTTGTGTTCCATTTGCCACAGAGCTCAGAGGGCAGCCCAGGACTAATGCACAGTTCCTGAAATGAATACACCTTGAGAAGTATCCTCCATCCTTCCTTTGTCAAGTAAGCTGTTGGAACTCCTGTGAAAGATTTCTGGATGTGGAGTTTGGAAAGTGAAAGGAATGAGCCTGGGCAACACTGGCGCGTAGTGCCCCTGTCTAACTCTATGTCGCAGAAGTTTATGTTCCTGAAATGTCATTTCAGTTCTAGGTGAGAAGGTGAATGGAGAGGGGAAAGCAGAGGGCTATGCCAGCTTCATGTCAGGCAGTTTTCAGCTGCCTTTTCTCTAGAGCATTAGTTTATTGATGGTAGGTTGTCTTTCCAGCAAATCTCTTTTGATTGCAAGTGTGTAATGAAGGCGTATTTTAGTATCCTTCTAGCTCTAGGGAGAACTCAAGCTGGTTCCTCTCATTCCCACTGAAGTGTCAATGCCAAGGCTGATTCATCTAGATTTTTAGAGCCATCATTCCATCTTGAGGGCTTATGACTACTCTGAGCCATCATAAAGGGGATGTGTCTATGTGGGGTAATTCAGATGGTGCTAAGCAAAGTCTTAGGGCACAGACAGGTTTCTCTTTGTCAAGGATGCTGGCTGCTGTCCTTCCCAGATGCCCAGGAGAAGAGCAATTAACATGATGGTGCACAGTGCTCACCTGAATGGTGGAAAGCAGGCCTCAGCTTCAGCCTCCATCCACAAAGCTCCTCCAGGTCCAGGGACCCCAGCCTCTTTCCTTCATCGGCAACGCCAGGCTGTCATTCCCACTCTACTGGGGTGACCCTCGGCAGGGTGCTGGAGAACTCTCGAATCCTGTTCACTTTCCTGGTCCTCCCTTGGGAAGTGAGAAGAGGCTCCTGTATACCCTCCTGTCTGTGATTTTATCCTTAACTCTTGTATTCCGTGGGACCTGGTCTCACTGGGTGCCCTGACAGGAGTCTAACCCTCATGTTTCTCTTTTGCTGCTTTTCCTGAGCCTGTGAGATTTTTTTGTGGCGGGAGAAAACCTCATGCTCACAGATCAATGAGCGTATTCTTCTATGCCTATTGTTCAGTGCAGGATTTTGGTCTTTTGAAACTCCAAGGAAATAGGCTCTTGAAACTCAAAAACCTTTTTTGCTCAAGACTGTAGTCCTTGCCTTGAGTTTCAAAGGCCTGTTTTGAACCTCAAAGACCAAGCACTGATTCTCTCTCTCTTTGGATACCTGCTAGAAAAAACCCTACACCGGAGTCAGTGGGTGTAGAGTGCTCTAGCTATTGAAGCGTTAGCAGGAAATACCTGGAACCAGAAAAAGAAATTACATCAGCTTCTCTTTCACAATAACCCATCCCAAGTTCCTTCACACAAGAAGAGACTCAGAATTCAAATTCAGGTCAGTCCTCGTTCAGCCTATATGAACCTAAGTGTCTTCTGGAGTTTGTCCAAGGAGAGCAGTAAAATTAGAGTGATGAGTAACCATTGTTGATTATTTACCCCAAGAAGTAAGCTGAGCATTTTAGATAGAACATCGTATTTTCACAGCAATCCTGTGAAATAGGTGTTATTGTTCTTGTTACCATTTTCCAGATGGGAAAACTGAGACTCCTAGGGATTAGGGACATGGTTAATTAGTGATGGAATTAGGAGAGAAACCCAATCCAGAGCCACATCTCTAAGCTGTATGAAAAGAGGTGGAGGTGATGCGAACTTGGTGAGTCGAGGAGTCGAAAGAAAGATTTCTTGGACTCTCAAGAGCTAGCAGTAGTGCTCGTTTATTCACAGAATAGCATGGAGTAGTGGGGGACGAGACCCGTGGGCAGTGAGGAGCTGCTGGCATGGGGACAGGACCCATGGGCAGTGAAGAGCTGCAGGCGTGGGGACAGGACCCATGGGCAGCGAAGAGCTGCAGGCGTGGGGACAGGACCCATGGGCAGTGAAAAGCTGCAGGCGTGGGGACAGGACCCATGGGCAGTGAAGAGCTGCAACGTGTTGAGGGTTAGAGCTAAATTTGTAAGGCATAGGTATTTGAGTTATTTCTTTACAAGACAAAGGACAGATCATGAAAAACATTGTTAAAATGATGTCAGTGCAGGTGGGGTCTGGTTATTGGGTGGTCCTATATCTTTGGGTAAGAATCAGATTGGATTAAGTCAGGACGTCCTATGCTTCCTGGAGGATGATATAAATCAGTATGTAGGGCAGGATGCCTTGGGCTTCTCTCCCTGGGGCAGCCTTGATCCACATCGGAGGGAATGTAAGAAGGGTCAATATGAAGAGGGTAAATGAAGAAGAGATAAATCGAAGGAGTCTCATCACTGGCCTATTGTACATTCATCTTCCTTTACCAGGAACACCCTTCCCTCAGATCCTGTGAGGTTGAATCCTTTCGTTATTCAAGTTTCGGATCACAATATTATAGACATCATCATCGACCACCCCAGCCAACCACCCACCATGTGCACACTCAGGACCTCAGCCACGTTTTGATGAATCCTGTTTTATTTTTTAAATAGCATCGCTTCCTCTGGAATGGTCTTGTCATTTATTGATGTTCCTCTGCATTTACTATCTGTCTTCCCTTTCTAGAATCTCTGGAGCATAGGCTTTGAGGTGAGGCACTTGGTGGTTTCGGCCTCTTGTTTATCCTCAGTGTTTAGCACAGTGCCTGGCTCCTACAAGCTTGCTCCATAAATCTGTTTGAGTGAGTTTGGTTGAGTGAGAAGGAGCAATCAGAAAGGTTAGAAAGAGAAAAGCCCCATCTTGCATATCTCTAAGCCACATTTCAGAATAGAAATGGCAAGCTTAACCGCTCATTGCTTTTCACCCTTGACGTCAAAAGCTGCTTAGGAAGGTCTGGCTGGTTTGCTTTGGGGCTGCCTCTTTAAGCGAGGATCAGACAGCACCTTTAATGTTGAGCTTCATTTGTTTATCAAAGACAGACGAGCCTTTGTCCTCCGTCACAGCTGGCATGGGGCAAGATGGGAGCATCCTCTGCCTTGTACTTCAGAGGAGCCAAGTGTAGCTAAAACGGTGGTTTTTCAACTCCAAAATAATCCGGGAATGTGCAAGTTCAGCTTAGACACCCTAAGAGGAGGAGAGCAGGGAAAGTTCAGATTATAACCCGCTTCTAAAGCCCTTTATGCAGATGGGAAGACCAGCTGGAGTGAGTTTCTGAAGTTCTGCTTCTTCAGAGAATTTAGGGGTTCACCAGCCTTTGGGCTGTGCCCACCAAACACGTCATGGGTACCAGGAAAGAAGGCATCTGAAAGGTAGCCACTGCAGCCCCTTCTAGCTTTTTCCCCTGAACTTGACTCATTTGAGTATCACTTTTACAAAATTTTGTCATATCCGAGGACCACCTGTGGTTAATATATGTAATTATATATAATATTATAATGTATATACACGTATCACACCTGTCACACAGGGATGTGTGTATGTGTTACTATGCTTACTGTCCTTTGTTTATTTTGACTCTGCATTTAAATGAAAACTTTACATCATTAATACAAATGGAAAAGAAGGAAAAGTATCAGTGACCTTAGGTGGAAGGGAATTAGAAACATAACACAATGAGAAGAAGACAATATTATTAATTCTCTGCCTTTTAAAAATGAGAGATTAGCAAATGTTAGGTGTTAAAGACATCTGAATAACCAAAATTAGACTTTCTCTTTTTTTATCAGAAAGAATGAAGGAAAGTTGAAAAGAGTATCTTTCCTCCTGTGTCTGTTGATCTCATCCACTGCTGTTGACCTGAAGACATCTGGCAGAACGCCTAAAACGGTGGCCGTGTTTTGTTGGCAGCTTCGAGAACCACTTCACTCTCCAAATCTGGAATCCCGTCTGTAACTTCTGGCCAAGTGATCGCCAGGCCTGTCTCCATCATTTGCTCTGAAGGAAGCTCAGTCTTCTGACACAATCCACGCCAAGTTCTCTCTCTTTCGAGTGAGAAAGTCCTGGAACCAGGAGTATGAGTGGGGTGAGAAGGAAGCGAGTCCTTCGCAGCCTCTGAGAAGACAAGATATTTCAGGCATATGGAACAGCATTTAAAAAGGCAGAAGGAGACAGCACGGCCTATTTTAGGGGAACTGTAAGTAGTTAATTCAGTGTGGCTGGATCCACATAAAATGCCAAAGGGAAGGCAGAGAGGGGTGAAAGAAGAGGTGGGAAAGAGGGAGGCAGGGTGTGGGTGCAGACCCTGGGGAGCCAGCAGGCCATGCTCCTGACTGTGGACTGCAGTTTTGACGCCAGCCGGGTGCTTGCTGCCGTCCTTTGCACTGGTATTTATAGGTAAATTGTATTTGGGTGGCAACAGCATTCCCTTCTGGAAGAAATCTATTTTTGCTGCATGAATATATTGATAAGATTTGGGGGTGGGTGGGAGGGATGTGAGAGCTTCTAGGATTTTGTTTACCTTTCTGGGAGATGCAGGCTGAGGGCAGAGATGTATTTCTAAGGATCATGAAAGGGGATTTGTAAAAGGCTGGGCAGCCTAAGAGATAAAGGCTGTTAGGGGAGGAATTTCCATGAGGGGAATAACGGAGTGTCTGATGGGAAACTTGAAGAAATTTCTGCTCTCAAGGCAGAAGCAGACACGGAGACACTGATTGAGCATATGTAGTTTATTTAGGAGGTACAGGGACACACCAGGGAGTGAGGGGGCCATACAGGGAAGGAAGGCAGCTGATTAGTGGGCCAGTAGTAAGCCAGCTATCCCAGTGGCTGCCTCAGACTTAATCCTGTGGGGGAAACTCTGGGAAATGGGGTAAAAAACTGCCTCAGAATCATCGTGCCAAAGGGCAGGTCAGTGGTGAGAGGCCGTCCCCAGGGAGATGTTAATTCCCAGGTGCTGCTGACGTGTCCTGGGTACAGGCAGAGCCGGATTCTGAAATGGGGGCAGCGTTTCCAGGAAGACGAGGCTCTGAGTGTTGAAGTCAGAACAGAGCACGTGGAAGCGGTCAGGCCGCTGTGTGGAGCATCACTGGCACCTGCTTGTCTGGTTTGGCAGGTTGTACCTGCTTTCCCAGGACTCACGTGAAATCTCCCATGATCTGCCCATATGTTGTTCATGCATTGGAAAGATGAATCTGATGGGAAGATGTGACTCATTGCTGAGTGTTGCCTTAAGTGAGGCTCCACAGAGACCTGCCACTTTCCAAGCAGGCCGGCCTCATCTGCTGATACAGCTACATTGGAGTCATCAGATCCTTCTTAGTTGCAGTGACAAGAATGCAACTCTGACTTAAAAACCAAGTAAAATGAAACTTATTGGATCTTAGAACTGAACAGTCCAGGGGATGGTCTTCAGGTACAGCTTGATTCTAAGAGCTCAAATGATCTAATCAGACTTTGGATTCTCTCTCTTTCCATCTCTTATGTCTATCTTTCTCTGGACTGATTCCATTTTCTCCTTATTATGATAAGATGGTTTTCAGGAGCTTTAGGCTTGCGTCCTGTTTTTCCATCCACCCTAGTAGAAAGATGACTTCTTCTTCTCTTTTTTTTTTTGGTGAGGAAGATTCACCCTGAGCTAACATCTCGGTGAATCTTCCTCCATTTTGGATGTGGGACGCCTCCACAACATGGCTTGATGAGTGATGTATAGGTCCAAGCCTGGGATCCGAAACTTTGAACCCCAGGCCACCAAAACAGAGCATGCAAACTTAACCACTACGCCACCAGGCTGGCCCCTAGAAAGATGACTTCTTTTAACAAACAATTACAATGAATTTCAAGACTGAGGCTCATTGGCTATGATTGGCCTTCCTTGGGTCACATAGACACCCCTGAAACTCTTGCTGGGGCCAGAGTGGCTGGCCAGCACTGATTGGGCAGGGTGAGTTCACATACCTACCTACCCTTAGAGCCAGAGGGGTGCTTAATTCAACCCAAATCTCACAGACTGAGACGTAGAAGAGGAGCTGTTTCCTGGGATAACATGAGTACCATTGATAGAAAATGAAGAGTGTGTGGATGCTAGGCAAGCAAGAGCAAGAGATATCCACTACAACCAAGAAAAACCAACAAGATGCTCACAGACCTGGGAGCTCAGGCCTACTTTAAGGACCTAGTACAAAACCAGCATCTCAGGTTACCATGACCCCAAATACCCAATCTTGATAACCAGCCCCCTTCCTGAGCCAGACCTACAGCTTCCTTTCAAAGCTGCTGACTCCAGCTGATGGATGAGGGTCCCAGGGTTTCCAAGGCACTGGATTTCCATTGACTGCTGTAACCTTGAGCTACAGACTTTATTGGCAGTATTTAACACAAATCTGTTTTCCATCCTTGTCAGATCCCGCTTCAATATGCGCCACAGGAGAAGAAGTCAAATGCTAAATTGATTTCTTTAATGGGGAGTGCTTTGCAGCTGATAGCAACCCTTCTGGAGAAGCATTAGTCAGGTTACAATGGAACCTCTTCTCGCTGGCTTTTATGGACTCTCCTCTTTGCCAGGAGTATAGGACTCTGATACCATCGTTTGCCTGTTTTTTCTTTTAACTGGAGACTAAGGAGGTCAGGGCTCCCACCTCCCGCTTCTAGGTCAGAAGCTGGGTCTTTCTAGGGAAGATTTAACTGTAGGAGTTAGTATCTTGAGATTGCCAAGAATGATTAGTGCCGAGGTGTTTCTTAGCAACTTGAGCGCAATAAGGGGCTGGAATCGTGTGAATGAACACTTACTTGGGAATCTGGGAGCTGGCCTTCTTGCCTGTTTGTGGGATTTTATGGACTGTTTATACTGTATTTTGAGATAATTTGGTGATTTTTCTAAAATATAGTGAGCTCTTGCTTACTTCTGTTCGGTAAGGATTCGTTCCATTTCTGTGTATAATAACAATAATAATGGTGATTGGGGGCATACCCTTGTTCTGTGCTGGGCTCTCTCCATTGTCTCACTCAGTCTTCACAACAGTTCCATGAAGTGGGTCCTGTTATGCCTGCTATGCTGATGAGAGCCTGGAGGCAACAAAGTTACACAGCTTGCCCCAGGTCGTACAACTCATGTAATTAGGAATTCTCAGGGCCTGTATTTATACCTTTGTTTGAACTCCAAAGATTGTTCTTTTAGCCACCCCTGTATATTTCCATCCATGAGAAGGCATTGTACACTCATCAAAGACGGATTTGGTACCATCTCCTAGGATAAGGACCCAGATTTAGAGCATCACATTCTGGAGTGTGACACAAAGAGAAATAAAAACTGGAGGGATGTGGCCAATACAGATCTTCTTAGCCACACCCACCATACCAACTCATGAGGAAGGACCATCTTTATTTCCTAGTTGTGTTGATCATAGAAGGTGTATTTTCAAGGTAGAGGCTGTTATCCTGTTAAGATAGGTAGATTTTCTGCAGGAGAAAAACCCAATGGTTTTTGCGTCTTGGAATCCATCATGTATCTTGTCTTCAACCTTCCGAGATCTGACCTCTCAGGGGACACCGAGGCAGCTTAACACAATTGCATGACCAAAAATGACTTACTGTCTCTGAGCCTCAGGTTTTCCATCTGTATAATGGAATCGATGATGTTATTAATTACACAGGATAACTTGTGAGGGTTGAATTCAGTATTATACATTAGGGCTTCAAGAGATGTCAGTTGCTACTATTTTGTTTTATGTTGCTGGGCTTCAATTTTTACACCTCTCCAATGAAGAAGCTGGATCAGCTCCATTTCTGAACCATGACTGTCACCTGAAAACGGATGGGGCTGGCTAGGGCAGAATGAGGCAGGAAACTGAGATCTGTGGACAAAGTTGAGGGGTCAGAAACAGCTTCAGAAGTGAGAGCAAGTTCAGTCTCGCTGGTGACACTTGGTGTCACGAGGATCTGGCTACAGACAAGAAGTGGTAATTGAAGGTGGCTGTTGGCGTTCAGCACGTCCAACAAGGGATGACGGGCGACATATCAGGCCAGCAGATTATGATGGACCTGTCACTGGGTGTTAGGGACTGAACCAGATACCATTCAGAGACAGAGCTCTATAGACTGGACATAGACAAGGTTGTAGGCAGGGGATGATGTTCCAGTTACTATTTCTGTGTAACAAACCACTGCCTAACCTAGTGGCGTCAACTGACCATTTTATTAGGCTCCTGCATTCTCTGGGTAAGGAATTTGGGAGGGCTTGTCTCTACTCCCTGATGTCTGGGGCCTTGTTTGGAAAGATGCAAAGCCTGGGAGTGACTCAGTGACATGAAGCAGGAAACATCTGGAGGCATCTGCACTCACTTAGCTAGTGGTGATGCTGGTTACAGCTGGGACCTCGGCTGGGGTGTCAGGCAGAACACTTCCTATATGTGATCTCTCCATCTGGGCTAGTTTGGGCTTCCAAACTAGCATGGCACTAGGTCTTGAGACTGAGTGTCCCATCAGAGCAAGGCAGAGGTACATAGCATTTTTACTATTAAGCCTCAAAGTCACATAGTGTCACATACTCTAGGTTCAAGAGGAGGGAACACATACTTCGCTCCTCAATGAGAGGGAGGGCGGAGTGACATTGTAAGAAAAGCCTGTGGGAGGGAGATTTTGCTGCATCCATCTTTGTGAAATCCAATCTACCACAGGTGTTTATAGTCTAAGTTGTTATTGTGTGAATGTTAATAGCACAGACTCTGGAGCCAGACTGCCTGGCCTCATGTCCTGACTGCACCACTTACTAGCCGTGTGATGTTGGGCAGGTCATTTAAACCCTTCGTGCCTGAGCTTCCTCATCTATGAAATGGGACTACTAACAGTACCTATCTTTTTGGATCGTTGTAAAGATTAAATGAACTAAGAACATGGAAAGTACTCAGAACAGAGCCTGGCACATGATAAACTAAAGGCAGGTGTTTCCTATCATTATCATCACTAAGAAGGTTTCTGAGGCAGAGACTCAGGCTTCTGGAACTAGCCAGGAACAATTCAGAGACCCAAACGAAGGAGCAAGATGTAGGTCAACCTATTGGAAAACAAGGCCTGATGCTGATGTAGAATGTGAGACAAGAACTGATTAATTGCTTCTCTTTTGGATCAGAACTGATCCCAGAGGTGGGGCCTCTGTTTTAAAGGCAGACAGGAGCTGGGGGCCAGTGGCCCGTGCAGGGGTGAGGTGGGCTCCAGGCACAGGAAAAACACCGGGCCTGATTCTGTCACATCTATTAACCGTCTGACCCCACCACACTTCCTTTCGCCTTTCTCCACATAAGCCCCTCCATGTCTCATCGTGCCTCATCTTACTTGCTGAGTGACAGGCCTGGAGCTAAGCCGTGTTACATCCTCAGTGAGTGACAGAGGAAGGAGGCCTAAGCCATCATGAGAAAGGATTGTCCAGATCTGTTTGGGGAACATTCTAGTTGAAGCAGAGGAGGAGAGCAATCACATGGGTGGGCTCCACCACGGGTTTTATGAAGCCCCTTGGTATAAGTCAGAGTTTTTTGTGGCAGAAGACAGAAGCCCAGTTCCAACCAGCTTAAGCTAAAAAGGGAATTTATTTGCTGCTTAACCGAAAAGTCCAGGAGGAGACAGTCTCACTGGGGTCTATATGCTCAAATGATGTTGTTAGGAATCCTGTCTTTCAGAACCACTTTCCTTTCTTATTTACTTTTAAATTTTTGGCCCTATTCTCAGTTAGGATAAATCCATTCATTCATTAATTCATTCATCAAATAGCTATTATGGGTTTATTATGCACTAGGCATGTTTTAGTGAATAAGACAGCAAGTCCTTGATCTCCTGGAAATTATTTCCCGAGGAGGAAGATAGAATAAACCAGCAGACAGATGAAAATGTATGTATCGTATCGTACATTTACATACATACAGCTACTAGTGTAATGGAGACAATAAAACTGGGTACAGGAATACAGAGCAACAGTAGAGGGAATAGTCACAACAAATCTCTCTGAGCTGGTGACATGGGAAAAGGGACGCCTGTAGTGAAAGGGAGCCTGCTGTGGAGGGAAGAGTATTCCAGCAGAGGGAACAGTCCTGCAAAGACTTTGAGGCAAAGATCGTCTTGCTGTCTTTGAATAACTAGAAGGAGACCAATATGGCTGGGCCTTAGGGACCAAAGAGGAAAGTCATGTGAGAACAAGTGGGAGAGGCAGATGGTACAGGGATTCTGGCCATGGTAAGGAGTTTAGATCTTATTTTAAGTGTAGTGAGAAGCCATGGGTGACTTTTAAGTGAGGTATCAATATGATCTTATTTGCCTATTTAAAAGATCACTCTTTCAGTTTTGTGGGGAATGTGGTGGCAAAGGAGGAATCAATTCTTGGTTCAAGGCTGACATCCTTCCGGATTAACAACCCCTCCAGACAAAGTCCCAGGGAGAGATCTCATTGGTCAGCCTTGAGTCACATGCAAATTCATGGGCCAGCCACTGTGGCCATAGTGATGGGATATTTTGAATGGCCCAGTTGAGGTCCCATATCCACTTCTAGATGTCGGAATGGGGCTAGCCCCACCCCATCCACTGAGAAGGAAAGAGTGATTCCTTAATTGAGAACTGTGGGTACACTTAACAAATGAGGTGATGGATGTTGGACAGGCAAAAGGGATAGAAGTCCTCTGTGCCCCTCAGTGACATTCCCAAAGTGAGGACATCCATCTCTGCTTGAGCACATTCAGTGATATCCAGGGGCTTCCTTCCTCCTTGCCTCTCCTCTCCGTCACTCACCAGAGCAGCCACTAGAGAATGGCTAGAATGGAAAGGCATTTCTTCCTGGTTTTAAACTAGGGCCATTTCCACTATGTGGTCCTTCTTCTACTTTCTGAAGCCTGTCAGGTGAGCCTAAATACTGTTCCATACAGCCCTTTGGAAGAGAGTAGCAACATCTCCCTCAAGTATTTATTTGTCTACCCTGAATAACCTCGGTGGATTCCTTTCTCTCCCCAGGTCACAGCCCCTTTGTCATTCTAGTTGCTTTCCTTAGAGTCCTTAGGACTTCATCAGATTTTCAAATGCTCTATTCTGTTAATGGGGCGGGGAGGAGTGACTCCTGGTTTAACAGGAGCAATTTCTTATTTTACGCCTAACCTAGGGTGAACTAAAAAAGTATGGTGTGCAAATGAAGTTGTTCCCAGCTTAGACAAAGAAGTCACTAGTCCATCGATCATTGATGTTGGGGGCAGATAAGGGGAGCAAAAAGCAGCTTGGAAAGCAGAATGGGAACTTCCCAGGAGGGGGGATGTTCCTGGGGACCTTTGGGTTTTCTGTAGTTTGTAGCCCTCTTTTTTATTTACAGGAGGAAAGTTCGTAGGAGTATTCCTCCCATACCATCCGTATTTACCTTCAGTATGGAATTCATCATGTTTTCTAGTCATGCATTTATTCAGCAAGCATATATTGAGCACCTACTGCATACCAGGTACTGGGCAATAGGGATGTAGAGAGGAGCAAACAAATCTTCTGGACTCAGTCTGTTGTGTGGACAGATCAGAAAATCACTAATGGTAATGAAGTGGGATCAGGGCTATATCAAGAATATATGCTAGTGAGGATCCTTCTAGGAAGTGCCTGACACTGGGGCTGAGGGTGGAGGATGGATGGGTGAGGCGGGGTGTGTGTGTGTGTTCTGGGCAGTGGGAACAGTATACAAAGAAGGGAACCAGGGCTTCAGAGAATAGGGTGATGTGAGTTAAAAAAAAAGATGGGGTGGGGGGGAGGATAAATGGGATACAGCCGGATATTAAGCTTGATCACTAGACAAGGTAGGTCTTGGCATGGCATATGCGGGCGTTGGGAGTGATTGAGAGTGTCAGTCATGGGCAGTGACAAGATCAGAGTTGTGTTTTACAAAGGTCACTTTGATAAATTTGTAGGGGGTGGACAGAGACCGAGGTGGTCAGAGGCGATGACAGGAGCTTGATGAGTGGGCAGTGGACCAGGGCAGCATGAAAACCAGAGCAGAGATAGCGGCTGTCTTAGTCAGTTCAGGCTGCTATGACAGAATGCCATAGACTGGGGGCTTAAACAACAGAAATTTATTTCTCATCGTTCTGGAGGCTGAGAAGTCCAAGATCCACGTCCCAGCGAATTTGTTGTCTGATGAGAACTCTCTGCCTGGTTTGCAGATGGTTCTTTCTTGCTGTGTCTGCACATGGCAGAGAGAGAGAGATCATCTCTCTCGTGTCCCTTGTAAGGGCACTAATCCCATTCATGAGGGCCCTACCCTCAGGACCTCATCACCAACGAGAGGCCCCCCCCACCTCCAAATACCATCACATTGAAGGTTAGGCTTCACTATATGAATCTGGGGAGGACGCAAGGATTATTCAGTCCATAGCAGTGGCCAAGGGGACAGAGGGACAAGGAGGGAAGGAGATGGAGTCGGGGTAATATCGGCAGCCCTGGTGAATGCCTTGTTCGAGGAACCGAGAGGTGGCAGGCCAGGCTCTGCACCCACATCCCTCTGGACCCCACCTCTGACCGACAGAATCTCAGTCTCTTCTCAGAGATTCTCCTGGGAGTGAAACCAGTGTGAATAGAGAATCCTTATGGGAATTCCAGGCAGATTGCCATCATTCTGCTTCCGTCTCCTCACCTTTAAATGGGGAGAGTAGCGGTAACCTAGCTTTGGGATGTGAGGATTAAATGAGATAGTTGGTGCAAAGCAGTGAGCACAGGATCTGGCACAAAGTGAGTCCTTCAATAAATTATTCTTATTATAGTAGTTTTGATTTTCCTCCGGTCGGAATAGAATTTAGTTGAAGTTAGTGACTGTGTCACGGCTGTGTCTCAGGCTGGTGTCTGCCGCCCTGAGCTAAGCCATAAAAACGCCTAGAATACCTTTTCAAAAGCCTGTCAGCCTCTTGAGGCTCCTACACTTCTTTATTTTATTTTATTTTATTTTATTTTATTTTACTGCAGTAACAGTGGATTCTAACATCATATAGCTTTCAGATGTACGTTGTAATATATTTCGAGTTCTGTGTAGATTACATCGTGTTCACCACCCGAAAACTAATTATAGTCCGTCACCTCACATGTGAGCCTCATCACCCCTTTGGCTCTTTCCCCTCCCCCATCCCCCTATGGTAACCAGCAATCCAATCTCCGTTGCTCTGTGTGTGTTTGTGATTGTTTTTATCTTCTGCTCATGAGTGAGATCACACGGTGTTTGACTTTCTCCCTCTGATTTATTTCACTTCACATAATACCCTCAGGGTCCATCCAAGTTGTCACAAATGGCCAGATCTCATCATTTCTTATGGCCGAGTAGTATTCCATTGTGTATACATACCACATCTTCTTTATCCATTCCTCCCTTGATGGGCACCTAGGTTGCTTCCAAGTTTTGGCTGTTGTGAATAATGCTGCAGTGAACCTAGGGGTGCACGTGTCTTTCTGCATTTGTGTCTTCGAGTTCTTTGGATGAATAGCCAGCAGTAGGACAGCTGGATCATAACGGTAGATCTATTCTTAGTTTTCTGAGGATACTCCCTACTGCTTTCCATAGTGGCTGCACCAGTCTGCACTCCCACCAGCAGTGCAGGAGAGTTCCCTTCTCTCCACATCCTCTCTCCGACACTTGTCTCTTGTCTTGTTGGTTAGAGCCATTCTGACCAGAGGAAGGTGACATCTCATTGTAGTTTTTCTTTGCATTTCTCTGATCGCTAATGATGTTGAGCACCTCTCCATATGCCTGTTGGCCATCCCTATATCTTCTTTGGAGAAGTCACTGCTCAGATCTTTTGCCCGTTTTTTTAATTGGGTTGTTGATTTTTGTTGTTGTTGAGGTGTATGAGTTCTTTCTGTAGTTTGGGTATTAACCCCTTATCCGATATACGGTTTGCAAGTATCTTCTCCCAGTTGTTAGGTTGCGTTTTGGTTTTGTGGATGGTTTCCTTTGCCGTGCAGAAGATTTTTTTTACTTTGATGTAGTCCCATTTGTTTATTTTGTATTTTGTTTCCATTGCCCAGTCAGACGTGGTACTTGAACATAGGCTGCTAAGACTGATGTCAGAGGGCTTACTAAGCCTATGTTTTCTTCTAGGCGTTGCATGGTTTCGGGTCTGACATTGAAGTAAAACCCGAGGGAGGAGGCTGCAGTTCCCGGAGAGCGAGCTTGGCGGGGACCCTGCGTCCCTGTCAGCGCACTTTGCGGCTCCGCGAAGGTCCGAAGCGTGTGGGCGGGGCCCCAGGAGTTCTCCCAGGAGGGTGTCCCTGTCCCTGTCTGCAGTCCACCGCTGGAGGGGGCGGGGCAGCGGCTGGGGAGCGTCTGGGCGGCTGCTGGGCCACCGTCGTAGGAGGCGTGGGAGGCGTCGGCGAGCCGCGCCTGCCTGCGCAGAGCCAAGCCCGGCGGAGTCTGGCCGCGCTCTGCTGCTGTCTCCCGGGCCGGGCTCGTCCGTTCCCCCGGCGTCCGTGGACGCCGCTCCGTGTCCCCGCTGGGCACAGCAGCCCGGGCCCTCCACAGCCACGGCCGCTAGCCTGAGGAGGCCCTCCTTCAGCTCCCGCTCTTCCTGCTCGCCGGACACGGACGACCAGGGCGCCTGAGAAGATGATGCCATCTGCGAGAGGTACCTGGGGGCGTGGGCCTGGGGCCTGGTGGGAGGCGAGCGTGTTTCTGAGGAACAGGCTTGTGCGCCGAGAGTTGCCCGTCAGGTCGCGGGACAGCTGTGCGGCGCGCGGAGCGAGGGGGGGGGATCTCTTCGTGCGCGTCACACGTTCATGGAACGGGCGGTGTGTTCCGGGCACGGGGCCAGCCTGGGGATGCGGTGCCCGGGAGTCGGGCGCTGAAGCGGCCCCTGTGGTCTTGGCTCCTTGGAACCAAGTCTTGCTGGAAGGACAGACGTGAAGAAGATAGTGACGTTGGTCTCGATGGGTTCTGAGGAGTGCAGCTCTCCGTCTTGTACGGGATTGTTAAGGCACCTTCTAGTTTTAGTTTATTTGTTGTCTTTTAAAAGAAATTGATCGGATCTCACGGTATTTCTGTGCTGTGTCCGTTTCTGCCTTAATATGTGGCTTTCTATTTCTAGATTTTTTTTTTAACATCTTCCAATGCGTGTTTGAAATAATTAAATGTGGAGTGTTGTGCTGTATTTTTTCTCCTCCTTGTTTTTGGAGGAGCAGAGGAGAAATTTTGAACGACTGAAATGTTATGATTCAGTTTTTCTTCTTCTTACAGTAACTTTGTATGGAATTTTTTTTTCCTGTTCCTGGATGTTGTATGGACAGGGTTCCTAGTGTGAGAGAGCCCACTTCTGTCAGGATGGTGAAGCGCAGTTTCTTTAAACATAACGCAATTGGGAATTAAGGGGTATATTTTGTTTCTCTTTCCTTTATGCAAAATCCTTCCTATTCCTTTTTTCTTTCCTTCCATCCTCTTTCCTTATGGCCCCGTCTCGGAGGAGCACCGCCTCTTTTGCCAATTTCTGCTTCTCCCTTGGAAGCAGTGCTTCTCCAAGGCTGACACCTCCAGAGCCTTTCCCCTTGCAGCTGCGTGCTCGTGGCCAGTGCCCAGGACTACCGAGTCCTTCGCCTGTGTTGCGTATTTCAGCAGGTAGTGTTGGACTTCCTCTTTTGAGGGTGGTTTGATGTGTTTTATCTGATTCCTCCATGACCTTGTCCTTTCCATGGAGTCTTAAACCTTGCAATCCTCCACTCTGCCAAAGGCTTTCAGCAGTGGTCGGATCTGGGCTGGAAGTTGGCATTTCTTTCTGAACGTGCAGGTCATTTGAAGGTTATGGTCGTCTTGGTCATCTTGTGACGCTACAGACTTGCTTCTGTGTGGCTTCGTTGGTTCTCCTTGTTGACTGTATGATTTGGAGGAGGTCGATTGTATGACTGTGGAGAGTTTTGGATCCAGGGAGCTGTCTTGATCTTCCAGACCCTGAAGGCTCTCCCAGAGTTCTTCCCAGTATCGATTTTCACAGGCCTTTCCCACACGTGATGTTCTTCCTGTTGTTTTCTTGATCCGATGGTATTTCGATGCCAGTTTCATTTTTAATTAATGGATTGTGTCCTTGCTGCCTATTGGTCATCTGTATTTATTTCTCAGTCAATTATTTATTCCTACCCCTTAGCAATTTCTTAGTTGGGTTTTGGGAGCTCCTTCTTCAGTGTGGATATTAACCATTTGTCTATTTTACGTGTTGCTCCTGTTTTCTCTGAGTCTGACTCATCTTTTAACTGTGTTTCTAGTATTGTTGCTAGATGGAATAGTGTATCTTGGGAGTCTTTGCACATTAGTGTAAATCTTTTTGTTTTTGTCTTCGCTCGTGGGTGAGAGATTGGGTATCGAATGCTTATCTCACACAGTTTTGTCCCTCGTCTTTGTCCACACACATTGCTCCATTGTATCCTAGAATTGCAGATGTGCAATCTAATTCCAATGTGGCCTTTTTTCTCTTTCTTCCTAAATCCCTAGAGAATTTTATTTATTCTTGAAGTTCCAAAACTTTCTCAATATGTGTTATGGTCATATTTTTTTCTCATCAATTTGGCCTCATATTTGATGTGTTCCTTTTGATGATCGGGGCCCTCCTTGAGTTGCAGAAAGTTTTCTCTGAGATGTGTTGAAAGATTATTTTTCTCATCTGCTCTGCTCTCTCCCTCAGACATGCCAATCATTCTTCTATTGAAAATCTTTTTCCATCTCTGGAATCTTCTTCTTATTTTCTCTCTTTTCCTTTATCTCCTTCTTTCTGAGAGAGTTTCTCAAGAATGGTTTCAACATCATTGATTCAATTCCCAGTGATGTAAAAACTGATCTTGATTGTTTCTAAGCTGCATGTAATCTCAAGGGAAATTTTATTCTTTCCCAAATACTTTCTCTTTATCTTTTTGTCTGTTTCTCCCTTGCCACCCTCTCCCTTTACAGCTCAGTCCCTCAACTTATACAAGTTTCCATTTCTTGCTTCATAGAGCAAACAGTTTCCTGAATTTTCCTGAGAACACAAACACAGCAGAAGCTTCCTAAAATATAGTTGTTTCCTCAAATAGAAGTCTTTCAAGGACTCTTCTCCTGACTTTTCAGCTGAACGTTTCTATGTTCATGCTGTACAGTCTTGAAGAAAAATAAGACAAAGACATATGGCTGAGATATATGTTCTGATTTCCACGTCGGCGTATTCATGAAGGAGCGAGAAATGGACAGCCTTTTCCTATTAGTTAGACGTAATTTCTACTTCGTTCCTATCAGGTTGCTATGTGATCTTTCCCTTGTTCCTGCTCTGAAGTTGGAGAAGTCGGTGATGTGCACAGCCTTGAGCCACATTTCTAGTTTATTTTTTTTATTTTTATTTCTTTCTGCTGATGAAGATTCGTCCAGAGCTAACATCTGCTGCCAATCTTCCTCTTTTTTTTCTAATTGAGGTCAGAAGAGTTTATAACATTGTGAAATGTCAGTGGTCCATTATAATTTGTTCGTCACCATATCAATGTGCCCCTTTCCCCCTATGCCCAGCTCCCTCCCCTCTTCCCCTCTGGTAACCAGTAAACCGTTCTCTTTGTTCATGTGTTTACCTTCCACGTATGAGTGAAATCACATGGTGTTTGCCTTTCTCTGTCTGGCTTATTTCACTTAACATAACACCCTCAAGTTCCATCCACGTTGTTGTGAATGGGACAAGTTTGTCTTTTTTTATGGCTGAGTAGTATTGCATTGTGTGTGTGTGTGTGTAAATATATATATGTGTGTGTGTATGTACGTATATGACATCTTCATCCAGTTGTCAGTTGATGGGCACTTGGTTTGCTTCCGTGTCTTGGCTGTTGTGAATAATGCTGCAGGGAACATAGGGGTACATAAGTCTCTCTGAATCATTGATTTCCAGTTCTTTGCTTAAGTACCTAGTCATGAGCTAGTAGTGAAGAGACTGTCTTTTCTCCATTGTATGTTCTTGGCACCTTTGTCAAAGATTAGCTGACCATAGATGTGTGGTTTTATTTCTGGGCTTTCAGTTCTGTTCCATTGATCTGTGTGCCAGTTTTTGTACCAGTACCATGCCATTTTGGTCACTATGGCTTTGTAGTACATTTTGAAGTCAGGGATTGTGATACCTCCAGCTTTGTTCTTTCTTCTCAGGATTGCCTTAGCAATTCGAGATGTTTGCCCCATATGAATTTTAGTATTCCTTGCTCTGTCTCCGTCAAGAATGTCAGTGGGATGCTGATAGGGATTGCATTGAGTCTGTAGATTGCTTTGTGTAGTATGGACGTTTTACCTATGTTTATTCTTCCAATCCATGAGCAAGGAGTCTCTTAACATCTCTTTAAGTCACTATCAATTTCTCTCACTCATGTCTTATAGTTTTCTTTGTATAAGTCCTTCACTTCCTTGGTTAAATTTATTCCTAGGTACTTAATTTTTTTAGGTACGCTGGCAAATGGAATTATATTTTTGACTTCCCTTTCTGTAAGTTTGTTGTTGGAGTATAGAAAAGCAACTGAATTTTGTAAGTTGACTCTGTACCCTGCAAATTTACTGTAGTTGTTAATTATTTGTATTAGTTTTCCAGTGGATTTTGGGGGGTTTTCTATATACAAGCTCATGTCGTGTGCAAACAGCGAGAGTTTCACTTCTTCACCCCCTATTTGGATTCCATTTATTCTTTTCTCTTGCCTAATTGCTCTGGCCAAAAACCTCCAGTACTATGTTGAAGAAGAGTGATGATAGTGGGCATCCTTGTCTCGTTCCTGTTCTCAGGGGGATGGCGCTCAGTTTTTGCCCATTGAGTATGATATTGGCTGTGGATTTGTCATATGTGGCCTTTATTATGTTGAGGTAATTTCCTTGTATCCCTATTTTTCTTCATAGTTTTTATCATAAATGGCCGTTGGATCTTGTCAAGTGCTTTCTCTGCATCTATTGAGATGATCATGTGGTTTTTATTCTTCAGTTTGTTGATGTGGTGTATCACATTGATTGATTTGCGGATGTTGAACCATCCCTGTGTCCCTGGTATGAATCCCACTTGATCATGATGTATGATCCTTTTGACGTATTGCTGAATTCAGGTTGCCAAAATTTTGTTGAGAATGTTTGCGTCCATGTTCATCAGCGATATTAGCCTGTAGTTCTCCTTTTTTGTGCTGTCCCTCTCAGGCTTTGGTGTCAGTGATGCTGGCCTCGTAGAATGTGTTAGGAAGTGTTCCATCCTCCCTTGTGTTATTTTTAATATCTTCTTTTAGGTTTGTTAACAGTTGCTGTACGAACTTTGCTGCTCCTGTGTTGGGTGCATAGATATTTATAAGTGTTATTATTCTTCTTGATGGAGTGTCCCTTTGATCATTGTATACTGCCCCTCTTTGTATCTCTTTACCTGCCTTGTCTTGAAGTCTACTTTGTCTGATGTAAGTATTGCGACATCTGCTTTCTTTTGTTTGCTGTTAGCTTGGAGTCTCGTCTTCCACCTCTTCACTCTGAGCCTGTCCTTGTCATTGGAGCTGAGATGAGTTTCGTGGAGGCGACAAATTATTGGATCTTGTTCTTTAATCCATCTTGCCACTCTGTGTCTTTTTATTGGAGAGTTCAGTCCATTTCCATTGAAGGTGATTATTGATGTATGACAGCTTAATGCTGTCATTATATCACTCGTTTTCCAGTTTTCCTGCATTTCCTTTGTTTCTCGTCCTGTGTGTTTTGGTCTACCCATTGAATTATGCCGTTTTTTATGCTGTGTGTCTTTGTTTTTTCCTTATTTCTTTTTTGTGTCTCTGTTCTGCTTTTTAGTTTAGTGGCTGCCCTGAAGTTTGTATTCAGAATCTCGTGCATAACATAGTCCCTTTTCAGATGACCTCTTACTTCCTTGGTCTAAACTGATTCAGTCCCTTTCCACCTCGCCTCCTAAGTTATTATTCTCATATCTTATTCCAACTTGTGTCATGAGTTTGTGGTTAAAGTGACAAGATTGTCTTTATTTTTGGTGTATTCCTTCCCTTTAGCCTAATGCTGTAGTTGAATATTTGCTATCCTTTTCTGATCCTGTCTATCTGTTGGTCTCCTTACTCTGTGTTTTGTGACCCCTCTCTCCCCTTTGTCATTTTTTCAGGTATGAGGGCCTTCTTGAGGATTTCTTGGTGTGGGAGGATGGGTCTCATGGCTACGAAGTCCCTTAGCATTGTTTGTCTGGGAAAGTTTTAATTTCTCCTTCATATCTGAAGGATGTTTTTGCTGGGTAGAGTATACTTGGCTGAAGATTTTTATCTTTTAAAATTTTGGATATGTCATTCCATTCTCTTCTAGCTTTTAAGGTTTCTGCAGAGAAGTCTGCTTATCTGATAGGGGTTCCTTTGTAGGGTATTTTCTTCTGCCTTGCTGCCCTGAGTATTCTTTCTTTGTCATTCATTTTTGCCAGTTTTACTACTTTATGCCTTGCAGTAGGTCTTTTTACTTGGACACATCTAGGAGATCTGAAGGCTTCCTCCAGACACGTTTCCCTCTCATTGTCTAGATTTGGGACGTTGTCTGCTGTTATTTCTGTGAGCACATGTTCTGCTCTGTTCTCCTTATCTTCACCTTCTTCAATACCTATGATTCTTATGTTGTATTTTCTCATTGAGTTGGATATTTCTCGGAGACTTTCTTCATTTCTTTTTAGTCTCAGTTCTCTCTCCTCCTCTGTCTGGAGCATTTCAACATGTCGCTCCTCTGTGGTGTCCACATGAGCATTCAGGGAATCTGTATTTTGTTTTATAGCTTCCATTGTGTCTTTCATCTCTAATATTTCTGATTGATTCTTCTTTATAGTTTCAATCTGTTTTGTGGACTAGCTCCTGAACTCGTTGAATTGTTTCTCTATATTCTCTTTTACCTCATTGAGTTTTTTGACAATAGCTCTTTTGAATTCATTGTTGCTTAGTTTGCTTATTTCTGCATCCTCAGGACTGAATTCTGGGTGCTTATTTTCTCTCTGGTCTGGAGATTTGATGAGTTGCCTGATGCTGGAAGGGTGAGTCTTTTTCCCATTGTGATAGTATTCTGTTGCAGTTACAGCCTGTTGCCAATGGATGGGGGTCGAGAGCCGTGTGTTCTGAGCCGTCCACCTTCAGCGGAGCTGGCCCCGAGCAGTGCGGGTCAGGGGAGGGGCACTTTCTCCTGCACGCAGTCCTGGGTTCCTGATCAGCTCTCGCTATCTGGTCTCCTGTGGTCTTGGCTCGATGAGGTCACCCCTAAGTGAAAGCTTTTGCCCTGTTAAAGGGCTTCCCTTTAGGCCGCAAGGGCCCTAGGGAGTCCCGGGTGATTCCACAGACGCGCAACCCCTCCCCCACTCCTTCTGTCACGGAGCCTCCCTGGCAGTGACCACAGTCTTTTTTTTTTTTTTTTAAGATTTTATTTTTCCTTTTTCTCCCCAAAGCCCCCCAGTACATAGTTGTATATTCTTCGTTGTGGGTCCTAGTTGTGGCATGTGGGACGCTGCCTCAGCGTGGTTTGATGAGCAGTGCCATGTCCGTGCCCAGGATTCGAACCAACGAAACACTGGGCCGCCTGCAGCGGAGCGCGCGAACTTAACCACTCGGCCAGGGGGCCAGCCCCTGTGACCACAGTCTTTAGGGGAGGGAGCAGAGTTCTCTCTTACCCTGTGCCAGCTCCTCTGAGGCAGGGCTCAAGCCTCTCCCCCCTCTGTTGTGTGGCTGCCGTGACTCTCCGAGGATTTTTGTGCTTTTAGGGTATTTTCTTTTGGAATAGGGTTGCTCCTTTTTGTTGTATCTTGGAGGGGAGAGAGTCCTGGGCAAGCTCACTCCACCATGATGCTGATGTAACTCCATTGCTTGTTTAATCTTGAAGTTGGTTTTGTCTAAGGACAGCAACACCTGCTTCTTTTGTTTGCCATTAGCTTAGAGTCTCATCTTCTGTCAGTTCACTCTGAGCCTTTGTTTGTCTTTAGAGCTGAGATCTGTTTCCTGGAGGCAGCATAATGTTGGGTCTTATTTTTTAATCCATCCCACCACTCTCTCTCTCTCTTTTTTTTTTTTTTTTGAGGAAGATTAGCCCTGAGCTAACATCTGCTGCCAATCCTCCTCTTTTTGCTGAGGAAGACTGGCCCTGAGCCAACATCCATGCCCATCTTCCTCTACTTTATATGTGGGACGCCTACCACAGCATGGCTTGCCAAGCTGTGCCATGTCCACACCTGGGATCCTAACTGGCGCACCCCGGACCGCCAAAGCAGAACATGTGCACTTAACTGCTGAGCCACTGGCCCGGGCCTACACTCTCTCTCTTTTGATTGGAGAATTCAATCCATTTACATTTAGAGTGATGATTGATCTATGAGGGCTTACTGCTGCCATTTTATCACTTGTTTTCTGGTCGTTCTGTATTTCGCTTCTTTCTTGTCCTTTGTATTTCAGACTGCCAGTTTAGTTTGGTAGTTCTCTATAATGATTTTCTCCGTATGTATCCTTTGTGTCTCTGTTCTGATTGTTTGTTTAGTGGTCGCCATGAGGTTCATCTAAAAAATCTCATAGATGAGATAGTCCATTTCCTGATGGCCTCTTCTTTCCTTAGTCTAAAGCAGGTTCCATTCCTTTCTTCATCCCCTTCTAAGTTACTTTTGTCGTAACTTCCGTTTTCTGATGTGAGTTTGTGGTTAAAATGATGAGATTATGGTTATTTTTGATGTGTTCCTTTCCTTTATCTACAATATTATAATTGGTTGCTATCCTGTCCTGATAGAGAACTGTAGTTTTCTGATTTTGTCTGCCTATTTATCTCTTTGCTCAAGGCTTTTTAAACCCTTTCTTTTTCTTTCTGATATGAGGGAGTCTTGTGGCAATGAACTCCCTCTGCTTTTGTTTATCTGGGAAAGTTTTTATTTCTCCATCATATCTGAAGGATAATTTCAATGGATAGAGTCGCCTTGGCTGAAAGTTTCTGTTTTTCAGAATTTTGAGGATATTGTTCTGTTCTCTCCTAGCCTGTAAGGTTTCTGCTGGGAAATTCGGTGAAAGCCTGCTAGGGGTTCCTTTGTAGGTTATTTTCTCCTGCCTTGCTATCCTTAATATTTTTTCTTTGTCATTTACTTTTGCCAGTTTCACTAATATATGCCTTGGAGAAGGTGTTTTTACATTGATACAATTAGGAGTTCGGTTAGCTGCTTTTTTTTTTTTATAAGATTTTATTTTTTTCCTTTTTCTCCCCACAGCCCCCTGGTACATAGTTGTATATTCTTAGCTGTGGGTCCTTCTACTTGTGGCATGTGGGACGCCGCCTCATCGTGGTTTTGATGAGCAGTGCCATGTCCGCGCCCAGGATTCGAACCAACGAAACACTGGGCCACCTGCAGCGGAGCGCATGAAATTAACCACTCGGTTAATTTCGGAAGAAATTCGGTTAATTTGGAAGAAATCCAGTTTCTTCCCCAGGTTTAAGAAGTTCTCAGCTATTATTTCTTTGAACAAGCTTTCTGTTCCTTTCTCTCCCTTCTTCCTCTGGCATACCTATAATCCTTCTGTTGCATTTCCTAATTGAGTCGGATGATTCTGGGAGAATTTTTTCATTTCTTTTTTATCATAGTTCCGCCTCCGTCTTCTGAAGCATTTCTATATTTCTGTCCTCCATGCTGCTGCTTCTGTGTTCCATAAATCAGCCCTGTTATTCAAGGACTCCAGATTTTTCTTTATCTCATTCATTGTGTCTTTCATCTCCAACATTTCTGATGGGTTTTTATTTATAGTTTCAGTCTCTTTTGTGAAGAATTCTGTCTGTTCATTAAATTTTGTTCCTGATTTCATTGAACTGCTTTCCCAAGTTTTCTTGTAACTCATTGAGTTTTTTAATGATAGCTATTTTGAATTGTCTTTCGTTTAGATTGTAAATTTTTGTGCCTTCAGGAGAAGATTGATTTCTGGGTGCTTGTCATTTTCCTTCTGGTCTGGAGTATTAAAGTGTCTTTTTGTACTATTTCAGGGGGTGGATTTGTGCTTCCCCTTAGTGGAAGTATCTGATCGCAGATTCTACTTGCTACGAGTGGGAGGGGCAGGAGCTGTGTATGCTGAGCCCACCGCGATCCCTGGCATCTCTGCCTGTCCTTTGGAATCTGTGCTGACTGGGCACGTCTGCCGTTGCCCGCTCACTGCTGCTGCTTTAGAAATGTGTGTGCATGCGCTCTGGTAGGAGTCCCTTCCTCTGGCTGAGCTGGTATGTCAGGTGGAGGGAGAGGTGCTTTGTTTTGCATGCAGAATCCTGGGGGCATTCTGCTCTGCACTTGCTGTCTCCCCCCCTGGGGTGCTTGCTTGATAAAGATGCCCCTGCAATTCCTTGGCCTCCTCAGGGGCTTTCCCACAGCTGTAGGCAGCTCCAAGAGTAAAGGCGTTCCTGCGGAGAGCTACCCCTTCCCACTCTCCTCACAGAGCCACATGCAGTCCTGTGCCCTAGATCACCGTCAAGGAGGAAGAGGAGATCCCCTTAGCTCCTTCCACTTCCTCCCGGGGGTACAGCACCTCCACCTTCAAATGTATGGCTGCCTGGGTCTCTCAGACGTCTGTTGTGTTGTGTGAATGTTCTCTGTTGGTTTATGAATGTCCTTTGCATTGTGTCTTGGGGAGAGAGTCTAAGGGAAGAGCTCACTCCACCATGATGGCGGATGTCACTGGTTTTTTGTGGGTGTGTTTGTGAGCTGCCATTAGCATGGCAGATGGGTGGTGTAGGTCCGTACCTGGGAACCGAACCTGGGCCACCGAAGCAAAGTGTGCCAAACTTTAAGCACTAGGCCACTGGGGCTGGCCGCCAGATATCTAGTTTAAAATAGCCAAGTGTCATGAAACTTTCTAGTTTAAAAAGTCACTCATTCTTTAAAATAATAACCTGATGTCTAAGAAGAGATATTGAGATACCACTACCTTATTGTCTTTGTACAGTATTTAAAACTCATTCCTGGATGGGCTGTTTCTGCATTCGTGGCTAAAAGCTACAACTTCACCATGGCCGCCCCACAGCTCCTTTCCTTCCACATGCACGTTTCAGCTCACAACTGATGCTGGATGAGGGTGTTAAAGACTCTGAATCCTCTACTAAATAGTTTCCATACTGAGGGAGATTTGAATTCCTTCGCTCTGATGAAAGAAAAGTCTATGCTTGTGAGATTTCTTGAAATATTTTACCATGAATGGTTCCACCAGTCTACCTGTAAGCTTTAAAGGTTTAACTCATGGAAGTTCTTCCGGTTTTCTAGCAGGTAATGGTGAAATATTCCTGGTTCCTAGTGCTATTGAAATTCTCTGTACTCTTGAGTTTTTACATCGAGGTGAGTCTGCGGAATGGCTCATCAGAAAGTACCCACTTTCTATTCATGATTCTGAGCTAAGTAGATTGTGAATATGTCGCTCTGCTGCATAAAATTCTCCAAGGGTTCCCAACTATGTATAGTGTCAGGTAGAAAAGGCTCTCAGAATAGCGTGTGAGCTCTTTACAATCTGGCACAATCCTATCATTTCAGATTCATGTGTATTCACTTCCTGCCATAGATCTCAGACTCTCGCCACACTAAACTACTGATCTCTTTCTCCAAACCTGTCAGGAAATTTCAGACCTTTCTACTTCTGCTCATATACTCTTCCTTCTGCCTGTAATGCCTTGCCTCTCAGTGGGAATTGATATTTGTCCTTCACAGTGGAACAGAAATAACACCTCCTTTTTCTAGTATTTCCGATGCCCAAAGCAAAATTCATGACACCGTTTTCTTTGGCCCCATTGCTGTGGCCTAAATGTTGTGTCTCCCCAAAATTCCTTTGTTAAATCCTAAGGCCCAATGGGATGGTATTAGGAGGTGGGGCATTTGGGAGGTGATTATGTCATGAGGGCAGAGCCCTGAGGAATGGGATTAGTGCCCATATAAAAGGGGCTTCTGGGCCGACCTGGTGGCACAGTGGTTAAGGGCACATGTTCCACTTCGGTGGCCTGGGGTGCACCCGTTTGGATCCCGCGTGCAGACATGGCACCGATGGCAAGCCATGCTGTGGTAGACGTCACACATATAAAGTAGAGGAAGATGGGCATGGATGTTGGCTCAGGGCCAGCCTTCCTCAGCAAAAAGAGGAGGATTGGCAGCAGATGTTAGCTCATGGCTAATCTTCCTAAAAAAAAAGGAGGGGACCTTCAGAAACCCCTGTAGCCTTTGTCTCACAGAAATTATCTTCTACTGAATTTTTCCTCCCTTTTATTACCTCTGTTCTCTGCCTCCAGAACCCCGATAAAAGAAAGGGCAGACATGTATGCTGCTTCACATTTCTCTCCTACGTGCCATCATTCTGCCTTTGGCTCTGGTCTGCAAGATTCCACTGACTTTATCACCAGATCACTGACATGTTGTTAACCATCCCCATTCTCTTAGTCAGTCTGTCCACTGAATTGTTTTAGTGTCAAACATATTTTTAATTCCCAGGCACTCATTTTCGTCCTCTGATTACTCCTTTTTTGCAGCAGCAGTCTGTTCTTACTTTTGCATGTGCCATCTTTCCTATCTCACTAGAGTCATTTCTTACTCTTTTAACATTGTTTTGTTTCCTGAATGATCTTTATTTCCTAAAAACACAATTATTTTACTTGTTAATCTTAATGTGAGTCACGTATGTGATTTTCTTTCTTCACATTTGTTGACCCTTGGCTGTTAGTTCTTGTTTGTCAATAAAGATCTAGGCTGTTAAGTGGTGGGAGTTCCGTTTGGATTTGTGTAGCTCTCTCTGCCAAGAAACTGCTCTCTGGATGAGCCTGTACTGGTGGGTCTGGTGCCATAACTGGAAAATGACAGTTCAGAGTTGTGGGGGTCAGCCGGCTGTGGAGAGCAAGTCAAAAAAGGGAGGACTTGACTTGAGCAGTAAATTATTTTGATGTGTTCCTTCTTGAGAAAAGCTGTGTTGCCTCTCCTTTTTCATTAAGGTGCCTGCTGGATGTTCCAGAGTTTCCTCAGACTCTGCTTTGCTTCCCATTCATGGTTCTACACTCAAATTAGGAGGGATCTGCATGTAAGCAGGTCATTTTCTTTAGTGTGCACAGCTAGGATTTTTATGTGGGGGCCAAAAGCCTCTGCTGTCTGCTGTATATATTTGGGAGGAGGGCAGGGAAGAGAGATGTGGTCCAACTAGCCCAGCCTTCCCAGATGCAGTCTTTTAAATCAAGAATATTCATCATATGTATATATATATGTGTGTGTGTGTGTATATATATATATATATACACATATATTGAGCAGTATGATAAGAGTGGCAAAATGGCTGAAAATTCTGTCTATCCTGTGTCCATGCCCCTCTGCAATGTGACTTTGGAGCCCCTCCTAGCAAGAGGTGGCATTTGTTTCTCCATCTTCTTGAATCTGGCTTGGCCCTGTGGCTTAGTTTGATCATTGGGATTCTAGAACAGTGACCTGAAGGAGAGACTTGAAAACCGCTTGCACACTGGACTTGCTGTCTCTTGCTGCCCTTATAAAGAAGATAGGTAAGGGGCCAGCTTGGCGGCATAGCTGTTAAGTTCGTGCACTCCACATCAGTGGCCTGGGTTTGCCAGTTTGGATCCTGGGGGTGGACCTATGCACTGCTTATCAAGCCATGCTATGGCAGGCATCCCATATATAAAGTAGAGGAAGATGGGCATGTATGTTAGCTCAGGGCCAGTCTTCCTCAGCAAAAAAAAGAGGATTGGTGGCTGATGTTAGCATAGGGCTAATCTTGCTCAAAAGAAACCCAAAATAAGTAAAAGACAGGAAAGTTAAAAATACATTTTTTTCCATATGAATTCTGAGCTATCAGAACTAACAGTCCTGGGGGCCAGCCCGGTGGCTCAGCAGTTAAGTGTGTACGTTCTGCTTTGGTGGCCCAGGGTTCACCGATTCGGATCCCGGTTGCGGACATGGCACTGCTTGGCAAGCCATGCTGTGGTAGTCGTCCCACATATAAAGTAGAGGAAGCTGGGCACGGATGTTAGCTCAGGGCCAGTCTTCCTCAGCAAAAAGAGGAGGATTGGCAGCAGTTAGGGCTAATCTTCCTCAAAAAAAAAAAAAGTAACACTCCTATGAAGAAGCCCAAGAGGATGACAAGAGGCATGTGGCCCATTTGCTTCTGTTGCTCTGACCAACAGCCTGCCAGACACATAGCATGTGACAAAGACTTCCCTAGATTATCCAACCAGCAGCCAGTCTACAGCTGAGCATGGATGCCTGGGATACAGAGCCTGGGAGAGATGTGCTGAGTTCACGCAGATAAGAAGAACTGCCTAGTTGATCCAAATCATGAACTAAATGAGCAGTTGTTGTTTGAGACCCTGAGTTTGGGGTAGTTTATCACCCAGCAAGAGCTCACTGATACAAACACCACATTGTATTGATGTTCCAGCTACTGTAGATACTCTGATAAACAAAGTAGATAAGGCTTCTGTCCTCAGGTGATGAGAAACAAAGAAATAAATGAGTCAGACGACTTCGGAGATTCACACATGCTCTGAAGGAAAGCAAGCAGGGTGATGTGACTGGCTGGGGTTGGGATCTCATTTAGATACTGTGATCAGAGAAGAATGCTTTGAGCAGCTAAAGTTTGAGCCAAGACCTGAGTGACAAGGAAGAGCCAACCATGTGAAAGTCTGGAGGTAGATTGTTCCAGACAGGAAACAGCAAGAGCGCAGGTGGTGAGCTGGGGAGATACTTCACGTGTTAAAAGGACATAAAGAAGGTCAATGAAGCTGGAGTTGGTGAGCAAAGGAGAGAGAGAGGGAAAGATGTAAAGTCAGGAAACAGACCTTGGGGGAGGACTTGGCCTGTGATTCATTTACCAGTTACCTTCATGCTTGTACCCTGTCTCATCTCTGTCCTTGATGTTTGTGGACTAGGAGCTTGGAGCTCTCAAAGGACCCCTGTGGGAAGGGTCCCTCTTTTCTCCAGCATTTTGGTCTACATCTTTCTGTGATCTGTTTTCATCAGTCAGACCTATCTGCTTTCTGTCTTCTCGGATTTCTTCAAGATGTCCTCCAGCTGACTGCCATTCTAGTTTACTAGCATTACCACGGATTCATTCTTTTTAAAATACAAGATGGTTTTTGGGGGCGTTTTTAAGGACCTTCGTATATATTAGTCCCCAAATCACCATCTTTAGTTGAAATTCTCATATCTCATGTTTAAATTTGGAGCTCTAAGCCCATAAATCTCCCATCCCCCTTTGTTATCCTATCTTTTTTTCTGTTTCTTCTCTTTTCAGCTTGTCTTTACAGTGGCTGGTGAGAGGCCAGCCCTCAATGGGCTCTTTATTCACTATCCAAGAAATATGTCCTGAGAAGCTTTTATCTGCAAACAAAATGGAAGCCCTTCTCACCTACCAGTTGCCCCTTTGCAGCCACTTGCCTTGCTCGGTTCCTGCTGAGTTGAATATGCTCATCCAAACACCCCCTGCTGGGACACTGAGGGGACACAGGGTCAGTTCTTCCCAGTGCCTTCCACTTCACTAGACACTTCAGGTGTTTCATTTCCTAGGGAGGTTTTGATGTCTCAGAATTCATATGCCAGAAAACTGTATTTGAACATCCTGGTCTTCCATCTATCTGTCTGTCTATGTTCTATCTTCATTGAGTTTTGGGTGCCACAAATCATTAGATGGCACATAGGATGTCATACCTGGGAGGGATGGTCCATGTTACCCTTTTGAGAACAGGAGACGCTACACCCTTGCAGACCAAGAGCTTGGCCTTCCTGGACGTTTGTAAAGTTTCCAGGCAAGGAATCTTCACTTATCTCCCTAAAACAGATAAACATACTTTTGTACAGAGATGAGTGCACGTGAAAGGTGAGACTAGCAATCTTCAGGGCCCAGAGCTTACTCATGATGTTTTCTTCCACAAATCTGTTGGGTCCTTTGCAGAAGCCCAAAGTACAAAACTCTTTGCCTGCCCTGCATTTGCCTTACAGGAATACCACTACACACTTCCCTCCAGCCCAGAATCAGAGGCCAGAGCACGTTGAATGAAGAGGAAAGGAGGTCCATATTCTCTTTTCTACCCCAGGGCCATTGCGAGTGCTGTTCCCTTCACCATTCTCCGTGCTTTTCCTCCAAGTCTCTTACTTATCCTGGCTCTTACTTATCCTTCTGGACTCAGCTTATATGCTGCTTGCTCGGAGAGGCCGTCTCTGCTTTTCTGATCTTCCCTTCCTTCCCCAAGTGTAGTGGATGCTGCTGGTGCCCTGCCCGGGTCCCCTTCACTGGTGGCACACTCTTTCCTCAGTTGCTGTGAGTATTCATTGCTCAAATGGAGCTGCCTTGCCTGGGAGGTTACTCCTGGCCGCAGGGGACAGTCAGTGGCCAATGATTGACTGGGGCACAAAAAGCCGGAAGCCTGGCCTCAAGGTGGACCAGAGCCTTCTGGGATACGAGGGAGAAGTTAGTCTCCAGCTGAGACAGCCCCTTTGCTTAGTTTTCTTCTCCTGTCTCTTCTTCCCTCACACTGCACCCCCTCCAGAGAGCCCTCCTCCAATGAATCCTTTTCACCAGAGTCACTGTCTCAGGCCCTGCTTCTGGGAAGCCTGACCTAAGACACTGAGAAAGCTTTCTTTAAGAGGTTTGTCTGTGTATTTACACAGCGAGGACAAGTTTTCTCTCTGACCCCTGTGCCTCTAACAGTGATGGAGAGTCACGTGAATGGACTCGGATGTGAGTAGTCCCCCTGGAACTGGCCACACAGCAGCCCCCCATCTGAGGATCCTGAAGAGCTTCTCTAGGAGGTGGAAGGGGAAGAAGAAAAAGAGACACTGCACACAAGCAGTTCACCGGGAGGCTGTGCTGTCATTTCTGAAGCAGAGCTCTTTGACCTGCTAAAAAGGGGTATTTTTTAGAGGCTTTAGTAAAAATCATTTAATCTAAAATTCAATATCAATGCCGCTCGTTAATTTTTAAGAACCCCATATCTGTTCTTTCCCTGAAGTGAAACAAATTTGGTTAAGGATGGGTGTTTCTGAGTTTATTTCCTACACAGTTGAAAGCTCAATGCCATGGTTAAGTCTCTTGTCCCAAAGGTAACCCCTTGGGAGCCACAGCAATAGCACAAACTAATGAAACAGGAGGAATTCATGTTTGAAGAGCCAGAGCCTCTGGAGACATTGACTCAATGGCCTGAGCCCCACAAGATGGTTTCGAATTGAGTTCCTATGCAAATGTTTTTAAACACCAGTCCTGTGTCACTTACACATTCAATACTTAAAATTTAGATTATCTGGAGGTGACTCTTGAGATTTAACCATTGTGACATTTTCTTGAGGCATGAACTCAACTCACACATCCTACAAAGTTGGCAGATGGTGAGTGAACGAGGTGACCATTGAGCATCTACTTGGCATGTGTGCAGTAACTCACATGAAGGGATTTAAATCTTTCCAACTGTGAATGTTGCTAACAGAAGGGCAGAGGTGGGGGAAAGAAATGGCAGGTGTTTGAGGGTCTGCAAGACCAAAGCTCTCACAGCTGTCGCGTGATTACCATAGGCCCTCCATGTCAGCCACCACAATGGCTGCTTTAGAAGCTGATTTTCCAGATGCACAATTAAAGATACAGAGGCACTGATGTGCTGTCTTAGGAAGAAGATGGAGCTTGGGTGTCTGTTAAATTGGAATTTGAAGGTGATCAGGGTTGTGATCCCCTCTCTGATTTTCCCAGCTTCTCGCACCCGCAGTTGAAGAAGCCGTGTCCTGATAGTCTCAGGCAGACTAGTTCCGCCGATTCCTTATTCCCAGTGCAGGTTTGCTTTTCTCTCTGCATCTTTCTTTTCTGTTTATGACACCACCATCTTAGTTGCTGAAGTTTCCAACCTTGACCATAGGCCCCTGTACGTTTGTCCTTCTTATGTCTTCTCCTGTCATTAACCTCAGGGCCACCTCCACCCCTTATCTTCTGGCTATGATTCCTTGGGCTCCTCACGGGATGTGACCATCACTTCCATCCACTTGAATCCTTCATGGGCCTGGCCTCGCCTTGGACCTTTGGGTGACTCTGAGTCTCTCCTCCTCCAAGAGCATCATTATGGGGACCCATTGGGAAAATCCTCTACTTTGGCTCTGCTCCCAAGGTCTCCTCCTACAGCAGCGTGTACTGCCTTTTCCCTATCACGGGAAGCGTGTGAGATTAACTGTTTTGACTCCTTTCTCTTGTTTTAAAGAAAGCAACACCAAGATGTGTGTTTCCTCCCAGAAAGACTAGAGATAGGCAATAAGGAAGGGGAAAATGTGTCTGCAAATCTGTAGCTTAAAGCTTCGTGTGTTTAAAAATCATTCTTGTTTGTCTTTTATATTCCTATAAAATGCATAGAGAGTCTTATCCATCAGTATTCCAGACAAGATCAAAGAAGCCTATGTTCTGATAGCACCATTAAAGAGGAGGGGCCCCTCTCTCCCTGCTGCCCCTGAACAAAGGCTCCTGTGAAAGCTAGGACAGTCACTCTGACACCTGCCCCATCACCAGATGAACCTCAGGAGCTCTGGGCCCAGGGGTGTCCTGACTGGAGCCAGAACACAGGAACAAGGGAGGTTATAAGACCTGAATAGTACTTGGCATTGGATTTGATAGACACTTCAGGGACTGAAAAACTCTTTAGCCAGTTTTCTTCTTTTACTCTCTCATAGTTTGTATTTCATTTCCATCAAATGGCATGAAAGCATGTTATTGGCCAGCGAGAGGATGAAACCCTGATGTGGACCTACCCTAAACCTAGTGTGAATTCTGAAATCCCCACGACTGATCACAGTGACTTCTCCTTCCTCCTCTTCAGCTCTGTTTTCCCCTGGAGCCTGCTGTCTGTCTAGCTCAGGATCTCCGTGCTCACACCTCTCTGGCCTTGCTTGTTTCAGCCCAAGGTTAGCCACTTTGCTGGTTCTCGTGAGCTTCCCTGATGCCCTTGCCTCTGTGAACTTCCATGACCCCTGCCTTCTCATCCTCAGCCGTGCCACTCATGACCCCCTTCAATATCTAGAATGTCAGGCCGCACCGAATAAAATCACAAGAGTTATTTGGTCTTTATCTAGTTGGCCCTTTGATGGTTCTAACGTCCTCAGTCCTTCACTGGTTGACCACAACATATTCGTAAAGTACTCCAAACCTGTTCCACTCTGATCAAGGTCCGTATGCCATCCCCACTGCCAAACTCGGCAAAATCATGTTTTGTGGGAACCAAGTCCATCAGTGTGAGTTTTCTCAAAATCTCTCTCATCTACATCAAATTCATTTTTGTATTTGCCCCCTCTTGTTTTTCTTCTTTCCTCCAATAAAGAAATTTCCCTTGGTATTATCTAATCAAGTTGAAAATGTACATGGTCCCTGACTCAGTATTTTTTTCTGTCTCTTCATCTCCTTGCTTATTTTCCTGTTGACTTATTCTATGTATTTTTTTTAGAAGGTCTGTTTAGTTCTTAGGAGGATGAAGCTGTAGAGAGAGCCATGCTAATTATGTGTGTCCCTTTCTTCCAGAATCTCGGCCTCCTCCAAAATAGGCACAGATGTCGGACACTGTCATCCTGGAACTCAGAGCTCAGCGGGGAAGATGGAGTATGAATAAAGTGTTACAACGCAACGTAAGTACTATAACGGATGTCCACTCCAGGTACGGGTGCGGCACAGAGCAGCAGATGAACTCAGTGGGGGTGGAGGCAGGAAAGCGTTACAGTCAAGGAACAGCTGAGCTGGATCTTAAAGAATTATTAGTTCAGTAGACAAGGTGGGGAGGTAGCCATTAAATATTTGTTAGATTAGTAAATGAAGGGCATATCCCACAGAGAAAACAACGGGTGCCAAAAGAGTGACGAAGTGACACAGCTCTGTCTCTTGAGGAAAAGTGCAGGCTCAGTCTAGCTAAAGCAGGTGGGAGGAAGAGAGAGCTGGCAAATGGGCCTGAGAGCTCAAAAACTAAAATAAAGAATATACCTAAGAAAATTAGATGAAGGAAATAATACTGATAAAAGCAGAAAATATTGGTTCAAGAAATCATAAAAACAGTAGCATTAACACTTAATTCCAAGAGTTGTTTCTTGAAAAGAAAGAAAGAGCAAGAAAGGAGAGACAGCAAGAGACCAGAAAGGCAAGAAGAAGGGATGGAGGGAGGATAGAAAGAGGTCTTGTAAGTTTAATCAGGGGAAAAGGAAAACACGTACAAAGTAAATGTATTGAAAGTGTATTTATAGAGGGCTCGATACTTCCCAGGTCCTGGGCAAGGTGTTGGGGACAAACAGCTGTATAGACAGACACGTTGTCTGCCTTTGAGGAGCTGAATTTTAACGAAGAAAGTGCTTCTTTAAACACATAACTACACAGACAAAATATAACCCACTAATTGAGAGATGTGAAGGCAAAGTAAAGAATACAGCGAGAGGCTGGAGCAAGGTCAGAAATTAACTTGGGGCTGGGTGCTGGGTCGTGAAAGGCTATCTGAAGATGTGGCATTTCAGCTAGCATCTTGGAGAGGAGGATGAGTTAACCAGACAAAGAGTGACTGCAGAAGCAATCCAGGGAGAAAACCAGCCCGTGTGAAGGTCTTGAGGTAAGAAAGTCCAAGTCGCTGGAAAAGGTGAGTGGGGCTGCAGTGAACAGAGGAAGCAGAGAGATTCCAAGACTTACAGGGAGGGTGCCAACAGTGTCACTTTGGCCAGGACTAGGGGGAGGGTCCTGGCGTGTAAGACTTTCAGATTTAACACTGGGACAGTCCCGGGCAAACCTGGATGAACTGGTCACCCTATTTACAGGCCTCATTCATGATTTTGGACCTTAGCAGCAGAGCAGTGTGGCAGCCATAATCAAGGCAGCCATAGTGAGGATGGAGAGAAATGGACGGATTCAAGAAATATTTAGATGTAAACTGACAGAACTTGAGGACAAAATGATAGCCAGGGAAGGGGTTAGGGCAGGGGGAATAATCTAGAATGAACTGCAGATTTTTCTGGCTTTGGAAACCAGAGGGATGTGCATTAAAAAGGAATTAATACAGAAAGAGACGACGCTAAAGTTGGTCTTTGACGTTAACTGTCAAGTGAGAGCTCGAGGTTTGATCACATTTGAGCACACAGGAATAAATTTTGGTACCCTCCATCTCTCCCACCCCTCGGATTGAAATAGAAAGTGGACCTGGTAGAAACCCAAATGTGCTCCAGACAGAATTTGGAATTCAGTTTGAACCTGTAAAGAAGTGGAGTGTTCCTCACCCTGATAAGGGGACAAGACAACATAATAAGTAAAAGGAAAACCGGAAGGCTTTGTTACAGACCGCATTCAGATGGCATGTCAAGAACTGTATTACTCTTGTCCCCTCGTCCAACTCTTAGACTCCCATAATTAACCCAGAGGAAGTTGTAAGTGAAATAATTATGAAGTCCTTTCAAAACTAGACACTTGACACATGTGTTATAGAAACCTTATAAAAAGGAAACTGGATTCTTGTAAATTTTAAGATTATATGAATTCAGACACAAAGACACTCCTATGAATTTTCACAAAAATACTCAAATCACAGAGTTTGTTCTGCCTGCCATTGAGATGTGGGGGATTTTGCTGTGTGCACTAAATTCTCTTCTTCTTCTTTTATTTATTTACTTATTTATTTCCTTCTTCTCCCCAAAGCCCCCCAGTACGTAGTTGTATGTTTTAGTTGTGAGTCCTTGTTGTGGCATGTGGGACGCCACCTCAGCATGGCTTGATGAGCAGGGCTATGTTCGCACCCAGGATCTGAACCGGTGAAGCCCTGGGCTGCCAAAGCAGAGCACATGAACTTAACCACTCGGCCGCAGGGCAACCCCTAAATTCTCTTCTTATAACTGCCCATGTCATGAGAGCACAAGACTAGAATGAAGACAAGCACGGGAGACCAAGGATGAGAGTTTATTGAACATGAAGGTCTCATCCACATTCAAAAGCACAATCCCAGTGAGACCTCAGTCATGTATCTAGACGGGTGAGAACTTGCTTCCAGTGTCCCTGAATCCCAAATGGAAGGATGCTTTTCCTGTATGTGGGAGCCGAACGCCAGGGCTGGGAAGGGCTGCCAAAATCATTCAGCCCAGTCTTAGATCCGCAGTCTGTTTTTCAACACTCCTTCACTCGTTTATTAATTTAACAAATATTATTGGCACCTGCTGTATACACGGCACTCTTCTAGGGACTTGGGATCTGGTGGTGAACAAAACAGACACCAGTTCCTCCTGTCGTTGACGTTATGTTCTAAAGAAAGGATTCGAGTAGTAAACAATAAGAATAAGCAGTAAACGTAGTGAGTAAGTAAGTTACATAGATAGTACCATAGGTTGGAAGGTGAAAACAGTGCAACAGAGAAATAGGAGGGCAGGGAAAGAGATCAGAGCGATGGTGAGGGGGCAGGGTGCAGCTTAAATAAGGTGGTTGAGTAGCTCCTTGTGAAGATGATGTTTGAAAGCAGTTTTGAAAGAGGTGAGGCAGTTAGCCACGGGGATCTCTGGGAGGAAAGCCTGGTTGGTGGTTTTATTTCCCTCCAAGACAGTCCCGAGTGCTGTAAAGTGGGCTGTTTGGCAAAGTGCTCCACTGGGTTCAGAAGCTGGGCTTTGCTCAGGTCCCACTCATGAGTCGTGTGTCCTAATCAGTTTGTTCTAGAGTATTCTAAATAGCCCACCACCCTCACAAGTCCCCTGCCCCCAGAGCCCCTGCTTCGGCTCTCCCTGCTGTAGGATAATGGATGTCGTGGAATTGTCTGTTTAGGTGTCCAGCTTCTGCAGGAGGAAGTACAGAAGCTCCGAGATTAGACCACACAGGGTCAAAACCTGCTTCTGCCGCTGACTGGCTGTCTGTCCTTCATCAGGTCATTTAACCTCTGTGAGTCTCAGTTTCCTTATCTGTAAAGACAAGATGATCATGTCTGTTCAATGGGGGTGTCATTAGTATTCCCAGAGAAATTGTGTGTATAGCACTTGGCATGGTGCTTGGCACACAGTAAGCACGTAACTAAAACTAAGACTCTGGTGGTGCCCACTCCAGTGCCATCTCCTTGAGGGCAAGGCCCCTCTTGTCTTCCATTCTAGTTGACCAGTGCCTGGCATAGAGCCTGGCCCGTGTAAGGATGGTCGTGAGCAATGGAGTGCAGTTTGTCCAGGAACACCCAGGAGAACACACCTGAAGCCTCACTGGAGGACTCAGCCTCCTCGTCTGGTTGGTAAATAGCCACCCATCCATCCGTTCACCAGGATGATGAGTTTATACACACACACCAGAATCAGGTTTTTCCTTTTCTTTTCTTTCTTTTTTTTTTTTTTGTGAGGACGACTAGCTCTGAGCTAACGTCTGTTGCCAGTCTTTCTCTCTTTTGCTTGAGGAAAACTGTCGCTGGGCTAACATCTGTGGCAGTCTTCCTCCATTTGTTGTATGTGGGACACTGCCACAGTATGGCTTGGTGAGCAATGTGGAGGTCCACTCCTGGGATCTGAACCTGTGAACCCCAGGCTGCTGAAGGAGAGTGCACAAACTTAACCACTATGCCACTAGGCTGGCCCCCAGAGTCAGATTTTATTCCTCTTTTTTCCCTGAATTGACTGTCTTGGGAAGAGAAGGGTAGCCAGGTAAGGGGACATGTGTGGGCAAGTTTTCTTCCCTACAAGAAAGACTCTAATAAATGAGACTGTTTCTTATCCAAGTTATAGTATTTCTTGGCACTTTTTTCTTTCAAAATGTGTTTTTTGTCTAAAATTGAAGCGTAATAATAATAATAAAATTGTCTCGAGTGTCAGGCTCCAAGTTAAAGGTAGGCTGTGATTCTGTATATAGAAGAGCTTCATAAAGAGAATCAGAACTCTGATCCCAAATGCCTTGCAGTGTGGGTAAAAAGGTACCAAATTAAAAAGACTGTTGCCAAGTTTCCTTTCTTACTGCGTTTTCAGATTCAGAACTATAACGGCATGGCGCTCAGACTCTGTCAGTATGCATTGGACTCTGGTGGCTAATGTGCAAAGTCCATAATTACCCGGCCCTTCTGGATGTCCCAGCAGGAACCAAGTGGTGAGGACCTGCAGGCATCTCTGAGCCTCCTGAGGTTGAGGGCCGGTGGGTGGAAACCCCATTCTGGGCCAAGGGAAGTGGCAAGATAGTCATTCTTGCTGTGAGCTGGTTTGAATACAGATGTGAAGTGAAGAGGTGATAGTGCTGTGACGCTGTCTGCTGTCCAGGCTTGTGGCCCCAGTCGAGCCTGTAGCCTGTCGTTGTGAATACATCCGATGGGCGGCTGTGGCAGTGACTCCTCCTTCCACAGCGGTCTCCTGGCCTGTCGAGGGTGTGTCCACAGCTGAACAGAAATCCCACCAGTTTTCCAGTTTGCCCTGGAACAAAGGTTGACCCAGAGCCTCTGAGCTAATTCTGGCCACTGCTTGTTCTGTCAGTAAAGTTTGACTGGAGCACACCCGCGTCCGCCCGTTTATGGCCTGTCTGTGAGGGCTTTTGAGCTAGGATGGCGGAATTGAGTGGTTGTAGCAGGGGGCTGCAAAGTCTAAAATGTTTATCATCTGACCCTTTACAGAAATGTTGCCAACGCCATTCTACGTGAATGAAGGTGTCTGGAGTGCTTGCACCCAGAGAAGGTTGTGAGATCGTTGTCATCACCCAGACGTGGTAGCAGACACCTGCACTCACACTCAGATGAATCTGGGGCTGACCTGGGACCTCGACGCAGACATCTGGTTGCAGCCAAAAGACATCGTCCCTCACCTTAAATTAAGGACGTTAACGTGAAATTGACTGGTCTTGTAGTTTTGTTTGTACTTGATTTTTAAGTTTGTTTTGGTTTTAGAGTTGTGTAAGAGCTAAAAGAATAAGGAAGTTTTACCAGGATGTCTGTTTGTAAATATTTAATTTATGTTTGAATAAAAGTAATTCAAGTGACACTAGAGCTCCTGGAGCAGTTTCGGAGGGGGATTTGTACATGACTCAGGTTGGAGAAACATGGCTGAAGCTTCTCCCTCTGCCCTTCATGCTGGCTTCCCTGCCTTCTCTTCTCTCTCTGCTCTAAGCTATATCCTTTAACCCGAGACTGGCAGACATCTTCTGTGCAGGGTAGGTAGTAAATACTTTTAATGATCTCTGCTGTTTAGCACAAAAGTGGCCATAGACAAGGTGTAAACAAATGAGCATGGCCGTGTTCCACTAAAACTTTATGGATGACACTGAAATTTAAATTGCATTTAATTTTCCTGTGCCATAATACGTTCTTTTGATTGGTTTTCAACCGTGTGAAAATGCAAAAATCATCCTTAGCTCATGAGCCGGAAAATAAAACGACAAAGGACTGGACTTGGCACATAGGCCACAGTTTGCTGACCCCCGTCCTGTGATATCAATGAATGTGTCTTTCCAGACAGTAGATTTTCTTGTGTTCTTGCTTAAAAATCTGCACTTGGACCCATGTTTCTTATTGGGTTAAGTCCATTCACCAGGCATAGCACTTCCTCCTTTAGGATATTTTTCCAATCCCATTTTCTTCTCTAGCCCTTGATGAAATCTGTGCTCTGAACACATTGAACTCATTATTGTTCCTCTGTTTTCCTGCCTTCTTTTTTTCATGTCATCTTGCCTTTTGCATGCAGTCTTAGCCCAGTACACCCTTCCCCTCATTCTCACCTGGCAGCGCCCTAAATGTTCCTCCTGAGCCGTCTCTCCTGCACAGTGTTCCATCTGCACAAGCACCGCAGGCTGCTCCCTCCTGCACTCCCACCTGGTACTCAGTGTCCTATTAGAGAGAGCACTTATGAGGGTGAATTCTAATTGTTTATCTGAGGGGTTTCTTGCCCTGATCACAGGAGCCTTTTGAGACAGAGATTCTGGCAATTTATCAACATCTAGCAAGGTATCCTAACACCAAGTAGATGGTCACGAAACATTGGCTTAGCGAACGGTCCAGCAGTTATTAGTAATAGAAATAACAGCTACTATTTATGAGTCCTTTTTATCCTTCAGACACTGTACTGAGCACTTTGCATGTATGATCTAGTTAGTGTATCAGGTTCAATGAATTTTCCCTCCCTCTCATTGTTTTTCTTAGGTCACAACTCCTTAATGTCATAAGGTACTTAATGTATATCCCACAGTGGAATTTCAGGCATGGAAGATAGGCTGATGGGGGATATTTAGGTCCCTTAAATCCCATTGGCTCTGCTGCATGGTTAAGCCAGTTCCACCTTCTTGCCCTATAGCAGCCCCATGCCCTGAACAAAGAAAAGCCTACGAAGTTCTTATTAAAGAAAAGATAAAAATAAACTGTTGGCACTTCAGCAGACTTCTGCTTCAGCTTTGTCACTGGATGAGATTAGGGGTACGCCTGCTTTAGTGGAGTCTCTAGGACATCAGTGATGCTCGGGTTCGAGTCAGAGAGGGCCCCAGGGCCCTGACTGTGCCTTCTCCTCCTGGCTGAGGCAAGAAGAGGCCCTTTGTTGGGCAGTGGCTGCTTTCCAAATGGAGAGTCCTTAATGACTCTTCGACTGCTTTACACCCTGAGGATAATGAGTAATGTTGCTGCTCGGTGGTTCAGCCCCAATGTTTCAAAGAAGATACACAGAACATGCAACAAATCCAGAATCTGAACCCGTCCCAGGGAGGAAAAGGCGTCTCCTTCAAGGTTCAATAGAAGAAGTCCATCCTTCTGGGAAATGTATTTAGAGGGGAAAATTTAAATAAATAAATAAGAGGCCCTTGTGAGTTTTTGTGCAATTACAATTCATTTTTGTCTTCTTCTTCCACGGTTGAGGCTACACGGTAGGAAGGTCCTTACAAGGAAACATAAAGTGCAAGGCAGTGGAGGTAACAGAATTTTTCTGAAAACTTGGGATAGTGCCACCTTTTCTAGCTACTTGTCCCAAAGCTCCTTTCCAGAAATGTTCACTGGTTCATTCCTAGCCTGTGGCATGAACTGTGGCAGATGCTGGGGCAGTGACAGAGCCGACTCAAGGGTAGAGTCTGCCTTTGCCCCGTCTAGGCAGGAAGACTCTTCCCTAAACTGAGTGAAGAGGGGAGACTCAGCTGTTCGGGGCTGCTGCTGAGCAAGGATGAGAGAGATGAGTACAGAGAAATGCTCAGTGAGTTTGAAAATGCTGGAGCAAGAGTGAGGTTGCTTGAGGAGTGAATGGAAAGAGAGGGAGTGGAAAAGATGGGTGTAGACAAACTGTTTGGATAAAGTTTGCTATGAAAGAGTCACAGTGGCAGTAGCGTGCAGGGGAGGGTAAGATCCGAAAGAGCCTTTTGTAAGCATTTTTTTAGTGGAAGAGGCTTATCTACCTAATTTCAAAAGAATTCTTGATGGCAATTGTTGATCTTTTTTCTGTCCTTATAATGTCACCTTTTCCAAAATGTCATGTAAATGGAATCACACGGTAAATCCCTTTCCGAGACTGTCTTCTTTCCCTTGGCAAAATGCATTTCAGATTCCTCCACATTGTTGTGTGTCTCAACGATTCATTCCTTTTTATTGCTGAGCAGTATCCCCCCGTATGGACGTACCAGTTCCTTTATGCATTCACCAAAGGGCACTTGTATCATTTCCAGTTTTTGACGATTGTGAAGAGAGAGCTGCAATCAACATTCACACGCAGATTTTTGTGTGTACATGCTCCCCTTTGTCTTGGGTAAAGACCCAGGAGTGGGGTTGCTGAATTATATGATAATTGTATGTTTATTTTTACAACAACTCCCGAGTTATTTTCTAAAGTGGCTTTACCATTTTGCTGAATGTAATTTGCTCAAAAATTAGTGACTAAAGTTAAAATTTATGAAACTCCAAAGGCAAGGACCTGGTAAACAGGGAGAGAGCAAAGATACAGAATCGAGTGGGGAAAGGTGAATCTTCAAATTCCCAGAAAGAAGCAAATGGGATGCAGTAAAGAGCAGGTGATGGCCTCACACAGAGGAACACCACCTTTCTGAGAGAGGAGACAGGATGGGTGGGGGTGGGTGCAGTTATTGGCTTGTTAGCAGAAAGTTGAGAAGAAGTTTCTATCTTTGAGGCAGAAGCTAGCAAAAGAAAAAAGGGGAGGTGGAAGTTTGAGAAGAGTGGCGATTTAAAGCAGTCTGCAGAGTGTGTGGAAACGAGCTGCCTGGAGAAATGTGGTAAGATGTCGGGCAGCGTTGGGCTGGTGATCGGTGATACAAGTCTGCTCTCTGGAAGCTAATGAGTTTATGATACCAGCCAGAGAGTAAACTGAAGTGCTGGACGGTTAATCCAGGCCGGACAGACAAGCAAGTGAAGGCAGGCCGGGATGATGGACGGAAAGAAAGTCAAAGAGTTGGTTCATTATTAAGTTCTTGTCCCAGCTTCAAACTCACCTGGAGCTGGGACTGGTAATCTGAAAATGACATTTCTGCATGGCCAGCCGTTTTCTTATTAGACTGTCCCAATAGAGAGAGGGAGAGAGAGAGACAGAGAACACTAGAGGATGATTGCAAGGCTGAAGGTGGGAGAAGGGACTTGCTCATTCCCGTGTGCCCGTTGTTGCTGCGACCATCCCCCTTGCAATGCTTCACCGTGTTGTCAGTGACGCTTCCTTCTGGAAGCTGCAGTTGAGTCCAGTTTGCAGCTCTTCCAGCCTCTCAGAACCAGCTTCATGGCACCCTCTCCAAGGCAGCCGCAGCAGCCAGCAGTGCCCCTCCTCTGAGATCTGGGCCTTGGGCCCATGGGCCCTCCTCCAAGCTTCCATGATTCAACACGCCCAACTTCTTCCCTTTGTTTTCCCCATTCTAGTGGTGCTAGCTGCTTCCTGCAGTTGCTCCCTCCCTTAAGGTTAGAATTTTGCCTGTTCCTTTCTTAATACCAGGTAACACTTTTTAGTATTGAATTGTTTCTGTTCAAATAAGTTGTGTGATTTCTTTCTCTTGAATGGGCCCTGAGGGCTGAACTGGTGGTACCTAAGAAGTGAAAGAGCATAGTAATAAAAATATTTGAGGCAGTGAATTGGAAGCTTAGGAGGTTTGTGTGCTTGAATTAGTAACGTAGAGTGGAAGAGTGTGAGCGAGATGACCAGCTGGAGGCTGCTTTGGTCAGCGGATGGCTGAGCTGGAGTGGAGGGTCAGGTTACTGGACATGAGGGAGTCCCAGGCCTGAGATGCATGGCATGGCCAGTGAAACCAGCCCAGATGACGACGGGGCTGGGACGCAGAGGAGAAATGTGTGCCAAGAACTAAATAAATAACCAGGCAAAGTCTAGAATGTCATCCGATGAAAGGGATATGCAAAGAATAGGCGGTCAGAGTTGAATGACCTGAACTTCAGAAGAATAGTTTTTTCTTTGTTTTTTAATGAGATGAGGTTATAAAATTTTCCTGACAGGTGTGCAAAAACTTGAATAAATAAAAAATAGATATCCAAATCCTGGATGGAAAGTCTTCATCCTCTCCAATCTTAATCCCAATAGGACTTTCTGGACCTTGATGACAAGTTCCTAATTGTCATCTGTGCGAATATTATGCCAGAAACAGGAGAATTTTGAGGGGAAAATGGGGGGAAAGAGCTTTGAATAGATACTGCTGTGTATTCTACAACAGCAAACCGGTGACATAGGAATACACAGATCAATGGAACAGACTGGAGAGTCTAGAATTAGATCAAAGATAATGATATAGAAGTTTAGAATCGGATAAAAGTGGCATTTCACGTTTGTGGGGAGAATAATTTGCAGATAATTGCTTACTCATTTGGTAAAACAATGTTAGACTTATGTAGTTGAATACATAAAGGAGGCAAACATTCTTATTAAGTTACAAAAGGAATGGGGCCGGCCCCGTGGCCGAGAGGTTAAGTTCGCGCACACTGCTTCGGTGGCCCAGGGTTTCGCCAGTTTGAGTCCTGGGCGCGGACATGGCACCGCTCATCAGGCCATGCTGAGCCGGCATCCCACATGCCACAACTAGAAGGACCCACAACTAAAAATACGCGACTGTGTACCGGGGGGCTTTGGGGAGAATAAATGAAAAATAAAATCTTTAAAAAGTAACAGACTATTATGCTGTTATTTAAAATGACGCTTCAAAGAAGTTTCCCCGCGTTGTTCTATGGCTGTTCCAGGCACAGGCTGTTATCTCTGTGGACTCCACATCTTGGATGTAACAGGCAAGTACATCTCCTCCTTCCCCAGCCTGTAACATTGTAACATTGAAAATGATAGCCTAGATTCTAGAAGGTACATGAAATGGAAATAACTGATGGGAAGGTTCAAGTCATTCTGAACATTTTCAAACGCAGCTTCTCCCCAGTTGAAGGGTGTCCTGAAGACCCCATGGCCACAAGACGGGCCTGTGGGCATCTGTTTTGATTCGCCTATTTGATCTCCATTTAAAAACCATCTCTTCCAAGTCATGTAGCTTGGAGTGGGATGGGGGGTCAGGAATTCCCTCAACATCTATCTGGTTCCAAGAGTGGGCACATGACAGGGGCCTGACCTGGCCAATCGGGGCTTTCAACCATCAGAGCTGGGGCAGATCATAAAGAGTAGATGTGTTTGTTGTGATTGACATCGTCAAGCTCCTGGATCCAGCTGCACCTGAAATCTACCCCACTACTGTCTAGATGTGCAAGCTACAAGCCCTTAGAAATTATTTTATTGAATTAAGCCAGTCTTAATTGAATTGGATTCTTTCCCTTGAAACTCCAAAGAGTTCTGACTCACAGGGTAGAGAGGCACAGTCACAATGGCAAATATCAGTCTCCTTTGCCCTCTCGCTCTACGTCCAGCATCTACCTGAACTATTTGTACTTGAAATTTCTCCTGATACGTAGCTAAACTAACAGCTTTTAGCCTGCCTTAAAATTTCATACCTTTTGGAATACATTTTTATAAGTATTTTAATTAGAAGGTGGGAGAGAGCAAATTTATAGAAATCCTTGAAAAGTCGTTTAGCAATATATAGTAAGAACCTTAAAAAAATAACCCTTTATACTTTGTCTCAAGAATTTCCCTTTTTAGCATCCAACCTAAAGACGTACTTAGTAATAGGGGTTTATGCTAAGGGTACCTGGGAAATTAGGAAAGACAAGAACCGCAATTGCCAAGCTGCCAGTTCTCACAGAGACTAGAATGTTGTTTAAGCTCAGCTCATCCAGGATTCCATGCTCCTGCAGACACTAGGCTATGCTGCCCCCCTCTGAAACACATTGCTCCCCACCTCGTCATAACGGTGACTGACTTACTCTCTACATTTTATTGATCCTATTGTTACTAAATGCTCTCTGCTCAGCTTCTTGGTACCCTGTAGCTTCTGCTTATGGCATCAGCCACCTCAGAGTCTGGTGCTGCCCTCTTCCTGTGTGTCCTCTGCCTCACCACCAACTGCTGACTGTCTCTGGCTGATGTACGGTTCCTGCTGACAGTAGTTCTACGGACCCCTGGCTCCTGATGAACAAAAGCTCCTGCTGAAACCAGTCTCCTTTTGACCTGTGGCCTCTGCTGACTCATGGCTCGTGCTGACTCATGGTTTCTAGAGATCCACGGTTCTTTCTGAACCTTTGCTCCTGCTCATCCATGGGTCCTGCTGACTTACATCTTCTGCTGACACATGTCCTTTGCTGAAACATAGCTCCTGCTAAGCCATGCCTTCTGGTCACCATGGCTTCTGGAGGGAAGAGGAAAAGGAGCCAGCCCTTCAGAAGATGCAGGGCTCCAGGAAGCGAGACCTCAGTTCGGGGTAGGCTTGGAACGTCAACAAAGATCTGCGGCACTGATTGTGGACGCTGTCTAGGAGGGCAGTATCCCCAAACACACACTTGCTGCGCCCTTCCCCCTACTGAACCGGCTCCATTGCCCATTGTCAACCCCACGGTATCCGAGAGGGACCGTGAAAATCTTCCCGTCCTCGGCTACTGGAAATAGACTCACTTTTTGCAGAAAATCCCTCACTCTACTTCTTCAAGCATGTTTTCTCTGTGGAGCTCCCAAAAAGCCAGTTTTTGCAGAGTGTGTGATGATTTTTGAGCGCTCTAGAAAAGTTTGTCTTCTGTTTTAAAAGAAATAAGTTCCTGTAGGGGAAATAATACCTGAATGTGAAATATTAAAAAAGAAAGATGGCAGGAAACACAGATTTATAGATTCTCAGGGATAGAAAATGCCCTTGAACCTTGAACTCCCCATCTTTTGTGTGAGTGTCTTGCACAGCATGCTGCCTGAGAACAATCCAGCCTCTCCTTGACTGCCTCCAGTGAGCACGAGCTTATTCATCCTGGAGCGAGACCATTCCGTTGTTGCCTAGTTGTCATTATGGCAGAGACTCCTCACACGCGTCCCAGTATCTTTCTCCCTGTAATTAATTCAGCTGTAGGCCCCGACAAAGGGGACAAAAGGTGAATTCTCATATCACAATTCTTCAAATATTTAAGTACAAACTATTGGATCACTCACTTATTCATTCTTTCGTTTCCAGGAACAAATAATTATCTATCCCCAAATGTCATTAGTGCTAAGATTGGAAATGCCACCCTAGCCCAATCTAACATAAAGTGAAATATTCTTGTTCCCAAAGAAGGGATGTACCGGACATGAAGGATTATTTTTCCTCAAAATAATCTTGAGGATTGAGGGGAGAAAACGGCAGGCCTGAAAGCATTTTTTTCTCTCCCTTCACCCAAGAGTATGAAAATGAAGTTCTCGCCAGCCTTCAACTTCATAGTCTTCTAAAAGAGGCTTTCATGACATTGTTCTTCTCCTCCTTGTCCTTACTTGAAAGAATGGTGAGGTGCTCAGTGCCTTGCGGCTGTTCTTAGAACAAAAGCAGCTCCTTGCTCAGTGCTCATAATGAGCCTCAAAGGTCCTCTCTGTGTCTCGGAGCTGCCTCCTGTCCTGGCTGATTCCTACCCTGGAGTCACACGTGTGGAAGCACAGCCCGGCAAGTCTGCAGTCTGTACCAGAGAGACGGGGGTTGCGGCTAAGCCTCTGCTTGTGATTCCCAGCCACCTGGCAAATTCTGCTCACAGAAGAAGCCTTTGTTGTTGCTACTCCTCTTACTGCTGAATGTGTTCAATGCTAATGATCTGAGTATGGTTTGCAGTGAATAAGGTGACAAGTTAATAGAGATGAGTTTATTTTTATTTCAAAAGCGAATAAAAACCTGGGAGTAATACTTGCCAGAAAAACAAGTCCTTAATATATAAAGAACTCTGACAAATCAGTAAGAAACCCCAAAGCCTCATTACTTAATAAAAATCAAACTAGAACTGTAATAGTTTAGCCCACAAAATTATCTAATTTAAAAAAATTGTTGATTTGGGGTTAGGTATATCTGACCTACTGATGGGACGCTAAATGAGTACAAATTTCTAAAAAATCCAATCTGCAATAATGTATAAAGAACTTTTAAAATATAACACGCTTTGAAACAATAATTCTCCTTTTATGAATTTATCTTGGGGAAATAATCAGAGATTCATACTCTTATGTACAAGAATGTTATCAAAGCATTTATGATAAGAAAAATAGAAAGTATCTAAATTATGAAAAAATTCTTATATCCAATGATGAAAAAATATGTGCTCATTAAAATGGTGATTTTCTTAAAATTTTATAACATAAGAAAATCCCCCAATCTTATGAGATAAGTAGCAATTATATGAACTATTTCATTTAGTATGTCATCGTGTGGGAGAATGAGCATGGATCAAGATAGAGAAAAAGCATCAGATTAGTAGCAAAGGTTATTTTTGGGGAGGTGGATCATGAGTGATTTTTTGTCATTAACTTTATGATCACTCCAATTCCTGCACAAAAGGCATGTACAACTTGATAATTCAAAAACTGTGAAAGATTTTAAAAATCTGGAGGCAACAGGTCTGGAGGGAAGATCACTGAACTTAGGCTCAGACAGCCCCGAGTCTGACTCCAAGCTCAGCTGCTCTCTTAGGGTGGACCTTGACAATCCTGCCTTATCCTCTGGGGACCACAGGCTCGAAATAGGGAAACAGGAACTACCTCCTGCAGCCATCCTGATAGTTAAATGAAATGATAGACCATGAGAGTTGTGTCGAGGCTGCCCGATAATTGTGAAATAATTGAAGAACTGAACTTGGGACATGAGGAGCCAGAATGATGAAACTCCTCTGGGCATGAAAGTGTTCACCCAGCCATGATAGTGTAGGAAATCCTGAGTTGGAATACTGAGTTGGAAACCACTTTTTGCTCTGGGATCTCATGTGAATTACCTCATCTCTCTGAGACTCAGTTCCTTTATCTGTAAAATGGGGAACAGTAAAAGTACCTACTTCACAGTATCATGGGGTCAATAGATAATGCAGGAGTTAGCGAATACAGCTCGTGTGCCAAATCTGTTTTTATAAATAAAGTTTTATTGGAACACAGGCACGTATATCTGTTTACTTATCATCTGTGGCTGCTTTTGTGTCTCGAGGGCAGACTTGAGTCGTTACAACTGAGACCATGTAGCCCACAAAACCTAAAATATTTACTCTCTGGCCCTTTATGGCAGAAGCCCTTATGGCTGAGCCCTGAGAATGTATAGAAACAACCTAGAAGAGTGTCTGTCACTCAAAAGATGATCCTGCTATTATTATTAATATCATTATTGCCTGACACCTCTGCTTAGAAGTAATTCTGAAAAATTACATAGTCCAACCCTGTTTTCATCAGTATTAAACCTAATGAATCCCAGAAGGCAGAGTCATTCTTGCTGACTCACTCTTTAAAAACTGCCAGAGCAACAGTTCCTGAAGAATCCTTCTGCAATCCAGCCCAACACGGATCTATCGTCACCTTTAGGAAAACATTTTCTCTCCCAGCCTCGCTTTCACTGCTGTTTCTATGCATGTTCTGCTCCCGACCAAGAAAAAGAAGATCTTGGTGTGAACTTTCTGTGCAGCCACGTCTCTTACCATAAGAATAGTGTGTGGTCACATCACAGTTTCCCTTCCAAAGGCCATATGTCCCCAGTTCTCTGCTATTTCTTGGGCAGGCTCTGGTCATAGGCATCTTGGGACACCAGGAATTCAGCCAGTGTAGACAGGGAGAGAGGCAGGGGTCAAGGAAACTGACCTCACTCTAGAGCTGGCCCAGTCCCAAATGTACAGTGTCTCAACGGGGGCGGCAGTTTCAGGCTCCGCTGAGGAAATAGCGTGATCTGAGGAGCCCAATCCAATGGAGAGGGTGAGATCAGGGGAGCCCAGGCAGCAGGCAGTACCCAAAGTCAGCACAGGAAGATGGCAATGGCATTGGCTGTGGATCTGTCCATTCAGATCTCAAATGCCTGCTAGGGAAACTGAGGCAGAAGACGCTTTATGTGGATTGGGCTGATGTGGTGAAAGTAGCAGCAGTCTGTCTTATGAGCCTGTGAACGCCCAGGCTCAGGGTGGGTTATCCGGACACCAAGTCTCAGCCCAGCTCGTTGGCTCAGGATGGGCGCACAGGTGAGCCCGCAGCTGGAAGGTGTCGGGCTGCCGGAGGAAGCAAGCTGTGGAGGCTCCATCCCACACACACTAGCCTTTTCCCTTGGTCTCTCTCACCTGCAAAACATCAGTCACCCATGGATCTTGGTTGAACTTTCTCCACATAATTATGGAGCTCATGATGGGATTTTGATCCTGGTGAAATCCACGCAGAATTCCACTCTCTCCTGAAATGCCTGGTAATTCATCAAGCGTTTGGGTCTAGAGTGGGACCTGAAAGTTTGTATTTCTAACAAGTTCCCCACTGATGTTAGTGCTGCTGGTCCAGGGATCTTGCCTGGGGCAACTCTGGGTATAGGAACAACTCGTGTGTAAAACAGAGGTATGGACCTTAAAGCGTGACCTCCATCTCCATTTCATCCAGATCAGAACCCTGAATAGGTGCTATCGATCCATTTTACAGATGAATAGAGGGAAGTACAGAGAGATAAAGTAGGTGGGCTCAAGAAAAAATGCTTGGGAGCAGTCATCCGGCTGGGGAGGGACCGGGGAGGGGAGGGCATGAACCAGGAGCTGCAGATGTCAGGGCCAGCAGAGGCCCTGCAGACACCCTTAGTGAACGAAGTCATTCTGCAGCAGCTTGGAGCACGTCCATTCTGTCTCCACTTGTCACCACGTGAGAACGGACGCCCAGTATTGCTAGATCTTCCAGTTTTTCAAGAGAAGTCAGAAATCCCAATTTTAAAGTGTAAATTAATTCCAAATTTTAAAAAATACTGTGCAAGCCAGGTGGTATACATCTGCCAGCTAACTTTGGCCCAGGGGCTGCACGTCTGCACCCTACGTGTTAATGCTTTTCGATCCTCGCTGTGCAACTAGATTTCCTAGCGCCCTTTTTAAAACACGGATGTTGATGTAGCAGGTCTGAGACAGCTCAAGATTTTTTTCTAATGAGTTCCTGGGTGATGCCCGGGCTCCTGCTCCACGGACTGCGCACTGAGTAGCAAAGCTCTGGAACAGAGCTGCTCAGTGTGTGGTCCGTGGACAGGCAGCAGCAGCATCACCTGGGGCTCATTAACAATGCCTCCTCTCAGGCCCAGCCCTAGAAACACTGACTCCACATTCTGGGGCTGGGGCTTCAGAAGCTGTGTTGTAATGCATCCCGTGGACAATTCTTATGCACAAGCGACTGGGAGAGGCGCTGCCTGGGTCAGCGGGGCTCCACCTTGGTGGGCACTGGAATCACTTGAGGAGCCTTCCAGACACTGAGGCCTGGAGACGCTTTTCATTGGCCTAAATGGGGCTGAGCTCCGGAATTTTTCAGTCTTCTCGGCCGGTTCTAATATGCAGTGAAGGTTGAAGCCCATTGCCCTAGAAGGTCACATCAGGTTCTTCTGTGTATTTTGTCCAAACTGGAGAAATTGGAATGTGCTTTTTGAAAACAAAGAGGTGCTTGCAGCTAATGCCTGGGAGTGGGGGTTGCATATGCCTGAAGCCACCGTGCCTGCACAGTAGCCCACGTGCCCAGGAGGAAGTGCCGAGAGGCGATGGGGGCAGGAGCCCTAACTCTTTCCCAGGTCCCAGGAAGCCACGACCATTGGTTTCCCTGGCACTTCACAATTCTTCACACAGCCAAGACCTTGTCGGGAAATGAAGCCAACACCACACTTGGCCACTTGGAGGATGATAACCGGCCAATGCCTGCAGCGGCCAATGGCCAAAGTAACCCATCCACAAAAAGCCCATCTGGCCAGGTAAAGAGGCCTGGCTTTAGTGCTCTGCCTGGATGCACACTTATAAAGCAGGCCAGTCTGTTTTCTGGTTTTATAAGTTAATTGATGACCAGTTAAATGTCCAAAATAGCAATAGGAATCACAGCAGATGATGACCATCTGACTTCCCCTCCTGTGAGCGATGTTTGAACTCTCTGGTCTGGACTGTGGTCTCTAAAGACCAGTCGAGCAAGAAAACGGGACTAGTCCAGGGCTTCAGAACACAGAGAAAAGAACTGATATCAGAGTCCCAGAGGATGGTGGACTTGTTTCCAGTGGCAGAGTGCAGAGCGAAGGAACAGAGCAATAGAATCGTCAGGTCCTCCAAGCACACAAGGAGAAGGAAGGGGAACTAAAGCAGATAATCAGCAACATGGAGAAAGCCAAACAAAGCTGGTGCGTCCTGGAGGCAGAATCTGCAGAGCATCCCAGAGGACCATAGGATGCAGATGTTTATGGGATGCTTACGGCTGAGGAGGTGGACTGGAAAGGAGATACCAAGGGCAATAAGCCTGTCTGGACAACATCTCCCATTACTTCCTTCCACACTGGCCAGTTGGTCAACAAATATTCATTGAGCCCTGGCTATGGGCCAGCAATGGGTGGAGTTGGACTGAGCTGCTCCAGTTTCATCGATGATTAGTTTTAACGTGAGCAAGCGTGTTCTGAAGGTTCATTCAGACATTTTGCAAATATTTGTTGAGTACTTTTGTATTCCGAGTACTGTGTGTAACACTAGGGATACCACAGCAGAGGAAGCATCCTGGACAGCTGCTTCCCTCTTGGAGATTACAGGCTAGCGGTGGAGGCAGATCATAAACAGGCAAGAGAATGACACCAATAAAGGTACTTCACTGCTGTGGAGACAAGCGATAGGTACTAACAAGAAAACTTTTCTTAAAGAAAACTTTTCCTTTAGGTGTGTGGAGACATTTCCCAGAAGAAGTGACATCTGAGTTGCTATCTGAAGGGCAAAGAGGAGTTAGGTTAGCCAAAGCCGTTCTGAGCCCCTGGCAGAGGGCACAGAGTGTGCAAAGGCCTGGAGGCAGGAAGGGTCCTGACGTTTTCAAGAAATGGAAAGGAGGCTGGTACGGCTGGAACCTAGTGAACAAGGAGAAGGAACCAGCTCTTGCCAAGCCTAGTGTGTGATACAAGGGACTTCGGCTTTGATCCGAGAGGAAGGAGATGTCATTTAAAGCTTTAAGGAATCAGGACAGCCTGATGAGTGAGGCTGGAGACATTCTTCAGATTGTCAGTCTGTGATGATGCCCCAGTCACCCCTGATAAATGGAGTTTTGCCTGAACTCTAATTCCCACCAGATCAGGAGTTCTCAAGATGTCCAGGTGATGGAAGCTGTCCTTTCCCAGCAGCGGCCCTAGCTGGCAACTAAATTCAGATTTCTTAGATATGATCCCAAATGTTTGTAGGGCCCGTGTACCTTCTGATCTTTCTGCCCAAGAGATACAGCTCAGGTGACACTGCTGGCTTCACCTGAGCTCTTGGTTTGACTGCGGCATAGTCAGCTACTGTGTGCAGACGGCATCGGAGGCTCCAGAGCAAATGCACGGTGGTGTGCTCTCTGTATTTGTACATTACAGTGGTTGAATGACCCGGAATCTCCTTAGTGTGCTCTCTTTAGTGGTCATGTAGGATCCATCTTCTCACTACGATCTCACTATATATTGTCATGCATCGCTTAATGACAGGCACACATTCTGAGAAATGTGTCTTTAGGTTATTTTGTCGTTATGTGAACATCATAGAGTGCACTTACACAAACCTAGATGGTATAGCCTACTACACACCTAGGCTATATGGTACTAATCTTAGGGGAATACCGCAGTATATGCGGTCCATCGCTTTTCTGCGTTTTGGGGGAAGGCTCTCATATTGACCTCAAGTGTGTGTTTTGGAGGCTAGAGGACAACACACACAGAGACATGGGACGTACACGTCCATAAACAGCATATCTCTAGAGACCAGTTCCCAGCATAGGGACTGTAGCTAAGCATCTCTGATAACGAGTAGGCTTCTTGAGATCCCACACACGTAAATGGATTTTCTTTGACCCTCGGGTTCTTGTCCGTGGGCTTGAGGATGTCTAGGAAGTCCATGAAATGATATGCCAATTTCTGAGTGTAGATGATTGTTTCTGGGGAGAGGGTTGTCAGAGCTCCATCTAAATCAGCGGGAAACAAGGTTTCTATTCCTAAAGATGGCTCTAAGATTCAAAGACTCCAAAGAAGTCCACTGCCGTGTGACCTTCTGAACACCTCTTTAGAAGTTATCTGAACATATTGCCACACATGCACCCTTTAAACTCCTCTCACCATTTCTCAACTTCCTCTTCCAATTCCTTCCTCATCTGAGTCCACTGCACTATTTTCTCCATAGAGTTGGATGACTAGAAATTCAGTATTCTGCCTTTAAGATCACCTGCCAATCTTATGACTGACACAGGGTGAGGTCCAAATATCAGACATACTAAAAGGGATGTGGCCCAAAAGAGAGGAAAAAATGCCTGTAGATTTGCATAGGGAACCATTCAGATGAGACATTTGCATTTCAGCAGGACTTACACATTCCTCATCACTTTTCTGGAATGCCCAATCGGGGGGCAATCACATGCCCTTTATACTATATTGCTACAAACAAATATATGCTACACATTTGTTTGGAGAGTCTAACCAATTAAAGAAGGAATGAAAAAGAAGGCACTGAAATAAATAATAGGAAAAGAAGAAATAAAAACGTAGCAAGATAATATACATAGAAATTCAAAGAAGTAACAAAATTATCAATATGAGTTAAATACGTTGTAAAGTAAATAAATATATACAAACATTAATATCACCCATGTTCACCAGCTAACCTAATTAGGCACTATTCTCAACAATAACAACAAAACTTACGAACCACATAAAAGCTTTGTGTCTATAAAGAGACGCGTCATGTTGTAAAGATGTCCATTCTCCCCAAGGCTTAGTTCACGGATTTACTAAACCATAAATGCCTGAGTTTTAGTTATTTTTGTATCCTCAGGACCTAGCCCCTAGCACAAACCCAATAAATATTTGGATGAATGAGCTCCAAACCAACCAAAATTATGAATGAATTTTTCTAAGAACTAGAAAAGAAGTGATACCTAAATTCATTTTGATGTGAAAATAGGAGAGAATAACTGAAAAAGAAAAGCTGAAGGACAGCAGCTCTCCCAGATTTAAACCACTTTACAGATCCGCAGATACTCAACAGGGTGGTCTTGAAACTCACACACACACACACACACACACACACACACACACAAAGTCATGTCATTGGAAGAGGAAGCCAGCAAAAAGGTAGATATGGGAACTATAAGTTTAAAAACAGAAGCATTTTAAAACAATGGAAGAATGAAGAACCACTGTTACCTTTTCAGTAAATAGCATCCAACCATAACCCGAATCTCCTCGACTCGTCTCTTTCTTTCTTCTTTGTCCCCAACACTATGTATGATGTTAAATACTTTTTCCAATGAGTCTCCAGTGCCATTGTCTTCGCTCTGGCTGTCGTCCTCTCTCTTACCCTGTTGCACGAGCTTCCTCGCTGGTCTCCTTTCACCTTCTCCTCTTTCTCTTCCTCCACAATCCTGACTCCACCTTCCCCCAGACTTGTCTTCCTAAAGCACCAATTTTCTCAGGTTTCTGCATAGAAGGGCTCCCCAAATTCTACTGCAGTGGTCCTCCAGCTGTGATCCCCCCAAAGTGGCACAGAAGCTTTCTAATGATGGTCTTCCCCATATGAGAACAAAGCCAATCAATGCTGCCTGTCTCCAACAGTTGGTCTTCACAGTCATGGGTGGTCATATATTTGTGTCCTGCCATCTTGTGGTGGTTTGGGGAGTATTATGAATCCTAGCATGCCCAAAAATGCAAAAGCAGTCAGAGTTTTGAAAAGATTGTAAGAGGAGATGAACAAGTATAATGAAAATTAAAGAACTTACAAGTAACGGTGTGGGAAATGATGCCTCAAGAGATTTTCAACGTCCTACAACAAAACTGTCCATTTTAGGGAAAGATGGCCATGAGTTTACGCTAAGCAAAACAAGTTGAGTGTGCTGCTTTTAAAGTTTTTTAAAGCTTTGAAGAACCAACCTACTCCTTCTATTGGATGGAAATGCATCCAGGGGCTTCTGAGTTAAACACCGCAGTCACTCTGGACTTGAGAACATGTGGATCTATACACAGCCATTCACTACCTAACTTAAAAATAAAAGCTGGGTAGAGTTTTTCTGCTGCTAAGAATCAGATATTGTCTTTTTCCAATCCATAGACAAAAAATGTTAAGTTAAAGGATAAAACTGCCAGTGTGTTAGGTCTCCCCTAAGAATTTTTCTTCCCTCTTGGAATTCTCTATCGCCCCGCATCTCTACCTGCCTGTTAGCAAGATTGCCCAAGTGTCACATGTCAGAGAAGCCTTCCCTGAGCCCCAAGCACATCTCAGAGACCCCATGCCTGTGCCCGGCTCCCTCTATGCTAGCCCTCACAAGATCTAGCAGAGCAGAACACTTTGATGAATTTCCTCAAGGAACAGCTGGGCAGGGGTTCAAGCGGCCACTCCAGCCTGTGCATCTGCGAGTATCCAATGACCACGTGAAATCCAAGCTGGCTGATTTACAAATGTTCACACTGACAGTAGACAGGTACCTGGTAGGTGCTTAGAAGAATTTCTGTGCAGTTCTGAACATTTATTTGCCTGACAGGTGACCCAGGAGGTGTGGTGACATTCAGTGCACTAGTGGGCACTGGGGCACACAATGCACTAGGGCAAGTGTCGGCAACTCTTTCTGTAAAGGGCCAGACAGTACATAGCATAGGCTCTGCGGGCCACACGGTCCCCGTGACAACTACTCAATTGTGCGGCTTAGTGCTGGACAGGGCACCAGTAAACCTTTTTCATAGAACAGGCAACAGGCCAAAGGTGGCCGACATATAGACTAGAGAATACCGGGAAAGGAGGCCCATTTCAGGATGAAGTTCAGGAGTTCAATGATAGCAGGACATTTAAGGGAGACGTCCAAGGCAGAGATCAATGTAAGGATGAAGAAGTGCCAGGACTGGAGGCAGAAAACTGGGAGCCATCAGCCACGAGGTGCTGTTATGGGGCTGACATCACCTAGGGGTCTGGTCTGACAAGAGAGGAGACCAAGGACACTCCCCTGTCCCAATACAAGGGTGGATACGCAATATCACTTCCCATCACGAGGGCCCTGGAAAGGCAGGGATGTTACAGTCTAAACTCCCTCAACTCAAACTTTGTACAAAGAGGCTCCTTTTTAACTTGGGGCTTTCACTCCCTTTTCCAAGATAAGTAACTTGAAAGTTTCAGATTCACAGGTGAAAAAGAAAACTTCCCACTGGCTAGAAAATAAGGCAATTCTAAAGCAAAGTGTCTATCGACTTTTTCATGTTTTCTTTTTACTGTGAAGTCTTTTACACTCAAAAACTTCTAACCTATATGCAAAGTACGATGAATCACCATAAAACACACGTCCCGTCCCCATCTCAAGAAGCAGCCCATTACCTAAACACGACTGTCCAGCCTTTCACATCGGGAGAATTAGTCTCCAGAGCAGAGGTCAAAGCAGGCAGCCCAAGGCCAGAGAAAGCTTGCAGATATGTTTTCTTTGGCCTCCACAGGGGATTTTTCTTTTTAGTTGACAGCATTTAAATGTCAAGAAACTTTACGTGGAAATCAGCATTCTGGGGGATCAGTGAACATGGGAAGATGTGGCTACATTGTGTGAACATTCCCCACGGCAACAAGTGGCTAGAGCTGAGGGCAGCCAGCTCCTGCAGATGGACACGGACCCACTAGCTCATCAAAGTCCTCACTCACTGCTGTCTTCTAACCAACCGCCCACTTCACTGCTTAATTTTACCTGCCCTGGCACTGGAGTCTGCGACCCCTGCTTACAGAATGTAATTGTGGCTTCCAAGTTCCTGGAGTATGGGAAACAGCACTAAAAGTCTAAAAAGTTCACAGGCTCTGTCTATTGGAACATTACTGAAAGTAAGACGGGTCCATATCCCTTATCCAGCATTTTGAAATCTAAAGGACAAGTTCTTTTTATACCTCACTAGGCAGCAAAACTGGAGCTGAAGTGACATGAAGCTGTTTATCATCTCTATGTATTCCATTCAGTGTGAGATACATTCATATATTTTGCTACAGAAATGCTAACACGTTTGGCTAAGGGCTGCTGCCCCAGACCCAGCTGGAGACATTATATAAAAATGACATGTACACATTATTACTTTTCCAAAATCTGAAAAATTCTGAATTCTGAAACTCATCTGACCCCAACGACTTTAGATAAGGGACTGTGGGCCTGTTGTACTTTTAATATCTATGTTGGAGAAAATACACACACACAAACACACAAGGCAGACAGAAGTGCAATAATATTTTTAAATGAATTTTCAGTGGATTAATTACTGTGGCATCTACCAATATGTGAGAAACATAAATAGAATGATGTATTCAAATCATCTGTAGTCTGACAGGAATGTGAGGTGCACATACTGATCCTAGGACCCTGTGCCCGAATGTCCAGTCCCTGAAGGGTCTGCCATGCCCACAGTGGGAACGGCAGCCACAAAGGGAATTCCAGGTTAGAGACACATGCTGCCTTCACATATAAGAATGATGCTGTATGACCACGTCCTTTTAGGATTCATTTATTTCTCAGTAAAAGTGGGTTTTCCCTTGCCTATAAATACCCTGTTTGATATTCTAGGACTTCACAATATGTCAAGTACATAAAAGGCCCGGGAAGATCGGATCAGAAGGAGCTGCAAAGATCCCAGATTTCTTTCCACTCCAGAACATGCTGCTAACCCATATTAAGCGTCAGCTGAATGAAATCCAGCTGCAAGTGCTCAAACGGTCCAAGGGGAGGAGATGTGAGGCCTCTAGGGATAGAGTTTTGCTTAATGCACTATGGTGGGGAAAGGAATGCAAAAACCCAAAAGTGGGGTTTGCCAGGGAGCCAGAACCAAGCAGCTGTTTGGGGTTTCCCATAGCCCTGACTGTTTGTTTATGTACAGCCACTATTTACACTCTCTAATTCCTCTGATTCAGGACCAGACAGTTGCCATGTTACAAGAACACGTCAGGATAATAAAAGTCAGGCAATGAGGGGCTATTCTTTGCAGAGACAGAGTGGACTTCATCCACACATGCCAGTCTCTACAGATTCTGATGTTGCTGCCTTTGCACGAAAGTCAGCTAGGGCATTTTCCTGACGCTCAGATTCAGTCCTCGCAGGGTGGCCTCAATTTTGATGACAGAGAGCCAGTTAAGTCTGATGAGTTTCCTTTCTATGAGCCATTGTCAGAGTAACTATAACTGAGAAAGGACTCAAAAAGGGCTCACTATACAGCAGTTGAGAAAGGAATTTGGTCATTCCTGTGACATACAACATTTTAAGATAATAATTAGAGTTATGACTGATAACATTATATCAGGACATATCAGATTTGTAGGAATTTCACATAATTTCTAGAATATTTATATACCTATGAAAATACAACATAAAGAAGTCTAAATGTTATTTCTTATTTGAAAATGCCTCCCATGTAATTTAACTTATTGAATAAGGCTAATTAGTATCATATCCCTCTTTTTATAAGGAGAGAGAACAAGTCCTTAAGATGTTGCAGGGATCCTCTGAAAAATCCCAAAGTTAACTAGAGGTCGAAAAAGACTTCATTTAGAATTTGATTTTCAGAAGTTCATCAAAAAATCTCAAATCAGTTTTAAAACCCTTCGTCAAATAGGATCATAGGTCACTGTGAGCTAATACTCAGTTATGCCTTCGACCATGGTGACAAAGACTTTCAGACAAATAGAGAAAGTTAAATGGCCGTAAGAAAACCCTTAGCTCTCGCAATCAAACACCTGATAAAAGCAACATGGGAAATGATTTTGAAAACATAAAATCCCTTTTTTGCCTTTTAGGCAGACTATCAAATGTAAAGAGAAGCCTTTCATAATCTCTTCATCAAGAGCAGACTAGAAGCCCAAGAAAACCTCATCCTTATAACAGTGAGAAAGCCAAGTTTCCAATTTTGCACCAGCTTACTTTTGGTCTTAGAAACGCTGACTTAATTAAATTCCTTCAATCTTTGCCAGCTTGGCTAGGCGGAAAACTTCTTTTCTCGGGGTTCCTTTTCCACAAACCTTCAGAGACTTTCTTACTCATATTCAGAGTTTGTTCTTTCCTCTTTCCCATAACCACTTTGACTTTAGGACCAATTTACTTTCTTAAAGCATCTCCATTCCTTATACCTTCTTTTACTGAAAACATACATTTCCTTATAGCATACATTTTTCAGTGCGGCACAAGACATGTTTACTAATAGACCCAAACATCTTTTAGGTTTTTTGTTTTTAATCAGAAGCCGAAAGTAGATAAACCTATGTTTAGTAATTAATGTTTTACAATTTTATCTTATCTGGAAATGGTCAAGATACTCAACAAATTTCTAGCATTTAACTTAATTTAGTAAAACTCAAAAGTTTCAAGTTACCAGGAGGTTTTGAAGTTATTTTTAAGTACTTATACCATAACACATGACTACTATTAAAAAGTTCAGCTAAAAACTTTTAACTTACATACGTCATTTACTTTACTTGTTCCTAATAATTTTGTTTACATTACCTACAGAAACGCGGAGCTCGGGGCAGGCTGACCGGGACTTTCTGGTAGCTGAGGCGGCGGGTCACCAGGCCCGCGGGGCCAGCCGCGCCGCCCCCGCGCCCCGCGCCCCGCGCCGGGGCAGGAGCGCACGGCAGGCCCAGGGCGCGGCGCGCAGCCGGGCCTCGGCCGCAGGCCCCGAGTCGGGCCCCGAGGACCACGTTCCGCCGTGCTCAGCGGGGCTGGGGGCCGCGCGCTCCACGAGCACCTCTGGGTCCTTTCCCCGCTCCACCGCCCGCTCGACGCATGGGGAAGACTCCCTTCCCCGACCAGAGCCCGCCCCGCGCTGACAGAAGCGGGCGCACAGCGTGCACGCGGTGTGCCACACCCCGCCTGTGGCGCCCTAGAGCCCCCAGACTCCTCCCGGGGACCGCTTCTCCAGGCAGGGCCGCAGGAAGAGGGGGGCGAGGCGGCGGGGCAAGGACCCCGGCGACTGTGTGGGGGATGGCAATGGTCAGGGTGCTCAGGAGGGTCGTGCTTCCGCGCAGGGGGCCGACGTGTGTCCGAACCCACTCGTCGGAACTCTGCAGGTGGAGGCGGGTCCCCACCTACCTTGGCCCTCCGAGTGTTCTCCAAGCCGGCTGGGAAAAGCCCCGGCCGCAGGACAGGAGGGAGCGTGGGAGGCGCTCGGCGGCAGTCAGAGCCCTGGGGTCCTTCCTGCCCACACGCGCTGCCACGCGCACAGGTGGCGGTGGTGTGGGGATGGCGGCCTTCAGCGCGGCGGTCTTGGCGGGCGGCCCCAGGGGGCAGGAGGGCCGCCTGGCCCCCGGGGGCGGCACTGAAGCAGAGGGAGAAGGGTGCCCACCGCCGTGGTGGGAAGCCCTGGGGTGGAGCGGAGGCCCACGGGGCTGGCGGTGGGGGGTGGGTGGGGGGCGGAGCGGGGCACGCGGGTCAGGAGGTGGCCATGGGTGAGGGCCGGGCGGCAGGCCTCGCGGTTGCGGGCAGCCCCGCCCCTCCCCTCCGGGAGCCCGAGCCCAACGGTTGGAGCCCGCGCCCCGCCCAGGCCCCGCCCCGGTCCCGCCCAGGCCCCGCCCCCAGGCCGCCGGCCCGCCGTCGCCTAGCAGCGCCTGGCTGTGATTTGACTCTTAGCCTCGCGCAGCCGCCGGGGCCCTGACACTCGGCGGGACTGTCCGACTGGGCTGGACGCTCTTCGCGGAGCGCACCAGGTCAGTGCTGTGACCCGCAGCGATGGCCTCCTGGTTTGGCCGCCTCGGCCTCGGCCTCGGCTCCGGCTTAGGCCATTCCCTGGGGCGAGTGGGCGGCAGTGTGGCTTCCCTCCCCGCACACCTCTCTGACTCCACCAGAGGTGTGCTGAGGAAGGGGACGCCAAAGCTGCCAGACTTCCCCGACTCGGGGAGAAAGGAGACGGAAGCCATTCAGGCGACCGGACCACCCGAGCAGGAGAGACCGGCAACTCCAGCTCGGAGAGACACCGCAATGCTGCAGGAAACCCTCGAGGAAGGAGACACGAGGCTCGCCTCCCTGCAAGAAGAAGGCAGTCACCTGAGGGAAGAACTGGAGCCACAGAGACAACAACGGGCTCGAGCCGCTCCAGTGGTTGACCCGAACACCCTCGACGCCGTGACACAACTAGAATCTGAGGTGTCTCCACTGGAAGGGATCGAAGGTCACCTGGAGGAGGAAACCCAGCATCCTCCAAGGACCACTGAAGAGCAAAAGCAGAGGAAAGCACTGAAACTTGGGACCGAAAAGACGACCCCTCTGACCGAGCGGCTTGATGAGCCGGACGAAGATGAGACCGGGCCACGAACTCAGACGATCCAGCCGCAAGACTGGGAGAGCCAGGGCCTCCCCGCTCGCCTAGCATCGGCTGCCTCCGTCCAGGATGCGGGGGGCCTCCAGCAGCAACTGCAAGCCTATGCTTTGGAAAGGGAACGAGTGTTGGCCGTTTTCGACGAGAAGGTGAGGGAAAACAGCCAGCTGAAAAGGGCGTATCACGCAATGATGGACCTGCTGGTGGCCAAAGAAGCAGAGCTCGGGAAGCTGCGAGGCGAAAATCAGACACGGCGCCCTGGAGCTGACGGCGGCGGGGAGGACATGTTTCGAGAAGCGATCCGGCACTTATCACGCCTCGTCCGAGCCAAAGACATTGAAATCGGTGCCTTGAGCCAGAAATGTCAGACTTTACTGACCATCTGGCAAACGTCCGACGCTGGCCATGAGGTTCGGGGCGTGGACGCGAATCAGTTGGAGGAGCTTCTCCGGGAACGGGACACGTTGAAGCAGCGGGTCAACGTGCTGGAGGAGTGGCAGCGGCTGGTGCTGACCGAGGTGCACAATCTGCAGCGGGAGTCATCCCAACTTCAGAAGGGACTCCCACCACTCGAGGCACGGGCCTTAGTGGACAGCGAGGAGAAGTCTCGGCGACAGATGCACCCTGCCGCCCCGTTGCCCCGTTCTCAAGGGGATGCGACCCAACTCCGGCTCTTGGGGAAGAGACTGGCACAGATGCAGCTCGGCCTAGAGCAGCTCTGCAATGCCGAGGAGGTTCTCTTGGGTCCACCCGACCTCACGTCACCACAGCCGCCCGCCGCATCGTCGCGGACTTGCGAGGCAGCCGGCTCTCAGGAGGCAATTAAGTCCGAGGCGCTGGGTGAGCCTTCGAAAGGGCCGCCAGCAGAGATGGAAGCCTTAAGGCGAGCCACGGAGGAAAAAGACGCAGCCATCAGAAGCCTCCAGGAGGAGACTCAGAGACTGTCCGAGGCGATGGCCGCCACCTCGGAACTGGAGAGGGAACGGCAGGCACAGACGGATTCCGAAATTCAGCGGCTCAAGGAGAAACAAGAGGCTTTGCAGAACACGCTGGAGGACAAAGAGCTCTTAATCGAGGCGCAGAGGGAGGAATTCCTTTCTCTGAGGGAAGACCTCACGACCCAAGCGAGCGAAAACGAACTTTTGAGGCAGGCGGTGACAAACCTGAAGGAGAGGATAGGCCATCTGGAAGCGGATGCGTGCCAAGTCAAACAGGAAAATGCAAAACTGCTGGAAAGGTCCAGGGAGAAGGACGCCGAAAACCAAGCCTTACAAGAGAGGAACATGCGCCTCTCTGTGACGCTGAGGGAGAAGGAATTCGAATGCGTCTCCGTGAAGAAGGCGGCTCTGGCTTTTGAGTGCCTCCTGAGAGAAAAAGAACAGGGCCGGGCTGGGGAATTAGGCCAGCTTCTCAATGCAGTGACCTCCATGCAGGAAAAGAGCATTCTCTTTCAGCATGAGAGAGATGAGGCGGCGCTGGCGCTGAGACAGGAACGAGTGGAAAACTGCGCCCTGCGGGAGGAGGTTCGCCTTTTGCGGGACAAGGAAGCGCGCTTAGGCCAGGAGCTGGGGAGGTCTCGGACGCAGGCTTCAGAATGCGAAGACGCGCATCTCCGGGCAGCGCGGCTGGCAGGAGACAGAGCGGCTCAACTCAGGAGGAAAGTCACGGCGCTAGAGGAGAGGCTCCTGTCATCTTCCCGCGCCATGCAGAAGGCGAGCCAGCGGGCCGCTGCCCGGCTCGGGTCCCTGCAGGAGCAACTGACTGCGGTCACCCAGCAGAAAGAGGAGACTGCCCTCCAGCTGTCCGCCTCCCGGGAAGCAGAGAAGCAGCACGCCGGAGCCCTGGCCAACCTGAAGGTGGTCCTGGCCGAATGGATGCAAAAGGCAGACGGTCTGGAAGGGAAGCTGAGGTCGCTGCAGGGACGGCTGGAGAGAGCGCAAGCCGCCTCGCGCCTGCAGGAGGAGCAGATCGGAGAACTGCAGCGACAAGACGAGGCCCGACAGGAAGTGCTGGAGGACGTCCAAAAGAAGTGGACCGACTTAGTGAGCAGCCTGGAAGGAAAAGCAGACAAGGCCCTCCTGAGAAAGCTCTTCACGGACGCCTTGCAAAGCGCCAGACACGAACGCCGGGAAGCCTTCCGACCGATGGGAAGCACCCTGGGTGTGGAAAGGGAGGCAATGGAGCAGTTGCTGCAGGAAGAGCAGGGCGGCCTTACCGGATGGGTGACCGGGCGGCTCGGATCCCGCAGTGCCCCCGACACGCCTCGGAGACCCAGCCAGCAATCCGAGCTCAAGAGTTCCTTCTCGGAGCTTTGGGTGAATTTTCTAGAAGCTGAGTCTCAGGGAGCTTCTCCACCACGACAGCTCCCCGCTCAGCCCAGGAAGCGTCCCGAAGCACCCGCCAGGAAGAGACTGGCTAAGAACGTGCCAGCTCTTCTGAGACCCGCCCTCGCAGCCACCCCCAGAAGATCGGACGGGAATCCCTGCTCCCCAGCCGTGTCTCTCATCGACCCACCCGGCCCCGGAACCGGAGGGTCTGGGCACCTTCTCTTAGACGCCGTGACCGACGTCGTGCCCAGGGGCACACCTTGGCTGCTGCCACCCGCCAAGAGTGCTGCCGGGCTGCTCCAAGGCCTGTCCAAGCCCTAGAGGCTCCCCAAGCCGCAGAGGAGACGACGGCGCTTTCAGGAAAGCCGGTCCCCCGCTGTGGGTTCCTTAGCACGAAGTGGCCTTGTGCTAAAGGTCACAGGTTTCTCTGCGGCTTTACTCGAGCTTTCAAAGAAATAGCTATGGCTCACGCTTTCAAAAGGGTGTCGCTGCAGGTGGTCACCCAGCTTAAAGCGGACGGATGTCACTTCTCTGGAGAGCAGGCTTGGCACGGGTGGGATCGCAGGCTGTGGGCCAAGGACGCTTCCGATTCTGTTTGCCACGCTGTCACCGTCTCCGAGGAGCTGGGGGGCGTGGGGTGGGGGGTGGGGGTTGGGTCTGGGAGGTGGGGGGGTTGCGGACGGGTGGGGGGTGGGGGGGTGGGAAGGGCGGGGGTGGGGGGAGGGGGGCGTTTATTGAGCTTTCCCTCGGGGAGCGGGAACCTAACTTGCCTTAGTGCTGCAGAATCAGAAAGCGCGCGAGGGCGCCCACTCCCGGGACAGTAGGAAGAAAGGGGAAGGGCACCAACGTGCAAGGGGCAGGCATCCAAACTTCAGGAGGAAAGCTTGGTTTCCCCCGGCTCGGCTTGGTCCTCCTCCTCTTTCCACTGCCTGGGAAACCGCCCTCGGGTGCTCTCTGGCCTCTGGGACAGACAGGAAAGAAAACTCCTAAGCAGGGGAGGATCTTATTCCCTGACTCGCTTTTGGTTGCAAAGCCAGTCACCTGACCTCAGAGATCTTTGCAAGGGTTTACGAACTGCATCTTGTTGTTTTCCAAAGCAGGGGTCTGTGGTCTGTGGTCCGGATGGACACCGACTGACTGAACCGGCGCCTCGCGATGGGCATGGAAGCCGCTTCCGCCCCCAAGCCCATCAGAGGGCCGTGGTCAACGCCCTCCCCCCGCCCCGTTTCCTCAACAGCCCCTCCAAATCTCCATCGCCTGCCTCAAGCGGGATCGTCCTCATACCGTTCGGGACCCGAAGAGATCAGAGGCCAGCTAGTCAAGAACTCTCCGTTTCCCGCACCCCCCCCAACCCCGTTTGAACGTCCCTCTATTTCTCTCCACCCACCCCTCCCCTTTCCCTTTGGTTTTCCAGGAAGAGGGATTCAGCTTGGCAGTTCCAGGGGCCCGGCTCCACGTGGGGTGCCCTGGGAACCATCTGCTCAGCCTCCCCCAAAGATCTCGTTCCCTCAGTTTGCCAGCTGCTTTCTCTTCGGCCCGTCTCTTTCCTTAAGCCGCTGAGCACACCCAAGTCTCTCCCGGCATCCACACCTCTCCTTTCTGCTCCTCCACCACCGCCTTCTCTCTCTACCTTTCACGGCTAAGCTGCTGCCAAAAGACCTCGACTCCTCTCCTCGTCAGCCATCCAGTCATCGCCTCGTCTCTCACCGGCTCCTCGAAAGACTCCCCAAATCTCGTCGCCGTCCCGTCCTGGCAAGAGGCCAGGGCACGCCCTTCGGTTCCCTCGTCTTCCTAAACTCCCTGTGGTGTCTGAGGAATGCTGCCCACGTCTTCAGTCTCTGCAAGTTCTCTCCACCCTCTTTCTCTGGGGGATGGCCCCCTCCCCAGGTGCCCTTCCTAACCTCAGACCCCTCTGTCTCACTTTCCTCTGCGGCTTCTCCTCCCGACCACTTCTCAAAGGGTTCTGTTCCCGAAGGCACGGTCTTCAGGGAACAGGAACCCCTCGGGTCTCAGAGCAAGCTCATGCGCTCTCCTACGATTCGACTCGCCCCCCGGATGCCCAGGGCTTCGGAGTGCGTACGACTGACGTCACCCTGCCCCTGACTCCACGCTGCTTTCTCTGTCTGCTGGACGCACCTCTCAGGATGTCCAAAGGCTTCTCAAAACCGACACGTCCAAAAGGGAGCCCGGTATCCTCCAACAAAACCCTCCCCCTCCTCTTACCTTCCTTTCATCCCCTCAGAAAACCTCTGCCCATCTCATCCCCCGACAGCAGAGCGAGAGGCCTCAGGGCCACGCTTGAGCTCTCTGTCTCACCCACTTCGCAGCCTACCGACTCCCAAAGGGAGCCGAGCGCCTTCCCGTGTTTGCCGTCCCCGCTGCTCTGCCGCATGCCTTCCTGTCTCTTGCAGGCAACCAGCCCAGTAGACTCCTTACTGATCTTGCCGGCTGGCCTCCTGACACACCCCCCCCACCTCCCCGCTTGAACCCATCCTCCACACTGTTGGGAGGGTGACCCAAGAGGAAAACCCTGCCGTTACCGACACCACGGTGCCCGGCCCCCACAGGGCTGGACGTGGGCAAGAAAGTAACCAAAGTTTCTGAGGTTGTTTTGCAGAACAACAGGAAGACGGCAGATCAGAGAGCAGCTTGATGGCAGCCCCCCCCCCGGCCCCCGCCCGAGCGGACATCGTGCAGAGGCTTGGACCAGCTGAAATGAGGGATCGCCCACTTTCCGCGTCACGGACAGAGATCCTCGGCGTGCAACACGTCGAACCCCACTGACTTCGCACTTGTGACCCACGAAGAAATACCAGTGACAGTCGCACCTGAGCAGAGGACTCTTCAAGCTTCACCCCCAGCGCTCTCCTGGTCCCACCCCTACCCCGAACCCCAGATAAACGCCCCAACGTTTTGTTTTCCCTTTGAGGAGGCGGGTTTGAGTTTTACTCCCACCTCCTTGTCTGGCCGCCTCTTGATCATAAACCTCTTTCCTTGCTGCAACCCTGACGTCTCACTGATTGGCTTGGCTGCGAAATCGGGTACCCGGACCTGAGTTTGTGTGTGGTCCCATCGCTTCCCTGCTTGAAAGGAATCCAGGGTTCTCCACTGCCTGCAGGCCAAACTGGAGCAGAATCTCCAAGGCCTCGCCCCTGCAGCCTTCCTCCCTGCTCCTCACCCACACGCGGGCCACCCTCCCGCCACGCGCGACTCTCTGCAGACCCCAAACAGGTTCTGACTCAAAGGACTTCAAGCTCATCGAGCCTAATCGTTGCTGGGTAACTCCTTCAATCCAGTGTACACCGAAAGTCTTTAATTTTCCTCTGCCTGACCTAGATGGCGAGGGATGGATTCCTATGCACCTTAGGTTGATGGGGATTTCTGAACAGTAAACACGTGAGTTCAATGGCAATTTCTTATTTATTTACACAGGCAGCCTATGGGAGGACACTCTACACCATGTGTAGCCACATAGGAAAGTGGGCTTGGGGAGAGAGTAAATACGCAAGGGGGTGGGGGACAGTCTTTGTAGTACCAGGAGAGGTGCGCTGTCCCCTGGTTCCCACAGGAACGTGAGACTGGCTCATTTGAATAATTTCACAGGTGAGCAGGGAACTTGAGACCACTACTTGGGGAGCACCCATGCCTGCTCCCTGTGATGAAGGTGTTGTTTGGCGAGGGGATCTTATCTCTGGGAGCTGTGGAGGAGGGAAACTTGCAGGTAGGCCATTTGAGGCCCTCTTCATTTACCAGGTTTCAAAGCAACACTTCATATTGAATCTTCATGTAAGGCCTCATAGTACAGTTGTCTCTCTGATCCCTTGACATCGTCTTACACCCTGGTGATATCTGAGACATTTAGGGAGGAAGAGAAATGCTTCCCTGGGAAACAAGGTTGGCACTAGACCAGGAGGGAGAGGGGGTCATCGACAACCTTGAGTGTATGAACTTTCATTGATATTCACTCGCTTGATCCCAAGAGAATTCCCAAGCAGCCAAAGGTTCTGTGGGAGAGGTGACATCCTGCAGCTCCATCATATTTGGCAATGGAGGGAGGACAGGGGAGGGCACCCCATCTGGCAGGTCGCACATGCCACGGGGCCCAGGTTTGGATCCATCCTGTTGCAAGGAAGCCTTGGTAACCTTCTCGCACTTGGTTTTGTTTTATTTTGTTTTGTTTTTGAGGAACATTAGCCCTGAGCTAACTGCCGCCAATCTTCCTCTTTTTGCTGAGGAAGGTTGGCCCTGAGCTTACATCTGTGCCCATCTTCCTCCACTTTATATGTGGGACCCCTACCACAGCATGGCGTGCCAAGCAGGGCCATGTCCGCACCGTGGATCCGAACTGGCGAACCCCGGGCCGCTGAAGCAGAACTTGTGCACTTAACTGCTCTGCCACCGGGCCGGCCCCATCTTCCCGCACTTGTTGGATGCTACTTCCAGGACTAAAGTGATAATAGGCAGCTGGGGATGGAGGCTCAGCATATGGGAGAGATTCTGTTTCCAGAAGAGGCCAGTGTGTGGCCAGTAACTGCTGCTCTAATAGGGCAGAATGCAGGGCCAAGGAGGCGGGCTTCTTGCATCAGGAACCCACAGACAACTTACGCATGTGCTGGGTTTTCCAGAGACTCCAGGAAGCATGAGAGGAGGTTGCCAAAGCCTCTTCCCCACAAGAGTCTCTGAGGGCTCTAGTGGGAGGGCCTGTTGATTTTAATTTGGACAGCTCCTAGAGTCCTTTGTTGGAGGGGGTCCCCACTGAAGCTGGGCTCATTTATAAGTCACAGCATAAATGGCCTTAAGTAAAATTTGTAGACAAGGACTATAGTGCCTCCAGAAGCAAAAAGGGATCACATGATATTGGATTGTACGTCCTTCACAAGTGTGTCAAACAAATGTCCTCGAAGGAGGAGGTCACAAAAGTCATGTCATGCCTGTACTCCTGGAGAAAGGGGGATCCGGTGAAGGTCTTGCCTGCAAAGACTGCCTGTGAGAGCAGAAAGGCTTAGTCCCTGTGGGTAACAAGGCAAAAACATGTCCCCTCAGAGGTGATGGCAAACTGTGGCTCGGAGGATGTTGAAACAGGCTCTGAACAGAGCATATTAACCAAATCTATAATAGCAAAATGTTCAGCCACGTGTAAATGTAGTTGGGCCCAGGAGGTTTAAGTGTACCAGGGTTTATTTCCATCAGGTACAGTCAGACTCAAAGATACAGAAATAACTGTCACGAAGGAAGAAGCTTTCTCTCCTCATAGATTCCGAGCAACAGAAGGCAGGGTACACCATGGAGGGCCACACAGGGCAGCACCAGGGTCGGTCAGGTGACAGAAGGAGCGAGGGGAAAACGTGGGCGAGAGGCTTTCGAGTGGATTCCACGGGAAGGAAGGAGTGAGGCAGGGTGAGCAGGTGTTGGCTTGCCTGGTTTGAATCATTTCAGTGGGCTCAGGGCACAGCAGTGTCCCTGGTTGTCTGGTCTCCGTCCCTGGGGTGACGAGGGCAAGGGAAGAGTGGCCCAGAGTGGAAGAGCCTCGGAGAGGAGGGGGTTGAGGGTGTTGACTCTAGATGATTACGTATGAAAGGATTGTTCATAGGAGTCATTTACTATCTGTAGCAACTAGTTAACCCTGGCAGGGCAGTTCCTCCAAGGTTGCCGAGGCCTCAGATGTCAAAGCCTTAAATACAGAAACTAGAAAACATGCTCATTTCACTAGGTATAACCATAATTTCAGCTCTTGTGTAAAGTCCATGAAGGTTTCCAAACTAGGGCATGTTAGCAGATGTTAAAGTTAGTTCAGAAACTATGTTGTGGAGGCACAAATGCCAGTTAGAACCCTTTATCTTTTTGCCATATAAATTACTCTAGTAAATTTTCAATTTCTAATTGGGCCAAATTGTGAACCTTTCTGGAATTAGTTCTTTTGTGTGATTGCTTCCTCCGCACGTATCCAGGTTTCTCTCCTTTATTTATCTTTTGATTGGTCTGATGGTCACAGGATGCACTTGGGGCTGGGGGAGTGTCTTTCTGCTCTGCTCTTGTTTATCAGTTTTCCCTCCAGAGAGGCTCAGGTCGGGAGCATCAGGGTTAGGGCCTCTCTCCAGCAATGGTTGTATTTAAGTCAGGTTTGAATTAACACCTTCACTGTGCCACAGGGGTGCTGTGCATTGTTTTCCTCATAACCCTGAGGATCAGAGTTTTGTGCCACCCCGGCTTAGGTGACAGGGTGCATTGGAGGAGCCCAGGGCCCCCAGCATGCAGACGTTGAGGGGTGGAAGCCATCTTCTGCTGCAGCCCTACCTTCTCCCCGCTGGGCACTGCTTCCCTCCCCCCACCTTCTCTCTGTACTTATTCCCTCGGGATATTTTTGCCTGGAGAGTCACAGTGTTTGTGTTTCTCCATCGGATGACATGTGGGCAGACCTTCAGGGTGGTTATGTGGAAAGGAACCAGGTGTCGGGCCTCAAAGACAAGTGTTCTTTCCCTCCAGGAATGCCAGTCAATCTCCCCAGTGTTGAAGTCCACATCCAGGAGGTCATTTTGTCTATGGCCGAGGTGGGGGCCTCGAGCCCCTTGATGACCAGATTAGTCCTTTGGCATGCTGGTCAGGAACAACGCTAAGCACAGCCCAAGGGTGCTGGTTCAGAGTTTCGCATTGGGAGAGAAGTAGAACACCACACGCTCCCCCATAGACACTTGTTCTTTTTGATCTGTGCCTGGGCCATGGGCTCCCATGCTCGTGGACCTCGAAACCCTTATGGATCTGGAGAGCCCCTGACAGCAGCATGATGAGCAGCAGCACAGGAGACGGGTGAGCTCACTGCCTTTGCCTGAACAGCCCTGACTCTGGAGGGAACCAGGGAGTCATTCTGAAATCTTCCTGGGGTCATGGCCTTCTCCTTTCCTCAAGCCAAACATGGGGTCATCCCCAGGACTGTGCTGGGGGGACACTTTCCCAAATAGTGTCTCTGTGACCGCCGCAAGTAGCCACTGATGGTCATCAGACTAGACACAGTGACTAAGGAGCATCAGCCTGAGATTCAGGAAATGGAACTCAAGCATCCACCAGTTAGGAGGTTGTGTTGTCGCTGCCCTCGGGTAGGAGGCTGGGAGACCACCTGCCAGACACAGGCCACACCTGATGGCACCTCACTCTGGGATAGAGTCAACTAAGAATAGGTCTTGCTTTCTGGGGAAGAATGAGACACTGGGGTGGGGAAGAGATGGCAGCATCCACTTGAGAGAACAGAACATGAGCTAAAGCCCAAGCTGGCCGGCAATGGGCCCTCACTCCCAAGATAGTAACTGCTGCCAACGACCCCGATAGTTAGCAAAGGAGTAGTTAGTGAGCACTGCCCAGGTGTCCTCAGGTGAGGTTGGGCCATCCTCCTTGTGATGCCAACTGTTTTAGTCACTTCACTCCATTGGTGAGAGGGAGATTTCCACCCTAGACTCATGGGGCTGGCTAAACACAGTACACTCGACAGTGGACAGGTGGAATGGACAGCAGTTTATTAGTTTATCATATATTCTCACAGCCCCAGGAGGAGGACAGCACACACCATGCAGGGCCACACGGGGACTGCACTTGGGAACAGATGGAACAAGCAGAGGTTTGGGTAGGAACAGGACTGTGTGGTAACAAGAGGGTGAAGTGAGCCCTGGTTCCCACAGGAGGGTGTGGTGGGCTTGTTGGAATGATTCTCTGATAGGGAACTGAAGCCTGAGGTCAGGAACAAGCAGGCACTGTGTGTGCTCCCTGTGATGAGAAGGGGTGTTTGGCCAGGGGCCCTTATCTGTGGGAGAAGAGGGGGCAGAGGAGTGGGGAATGGCAGTTAGGCCATTTGAAGTCCCCTTGATTTATCAGATGTCAAGACAGGTCATAATATTGAATCTTAATTTCATGCTTTATGTCACAAGAAGTTATTAAAAATAATTCTTGGCTCTGGCAAGGTGGTAGTTGGTTAAGTTGGTGCACTCCGCTTCGGTGGCTCAGAATTCACCAGTTTGGATCCCAGACACAGACCTATGCATCGCTTATCAAGCCATGCTGTGGCAGGTGCTCCACATACAAAGTAGAAGAAGATGGTCACAGATGTTAGCTCAGGTCCAATCTTCCTCAAAAAAGAAAATTAAATTAATAAGTAATTCTTCCTAGAAGTGATAACACAGTTCAGCAATATGCTAGGATAGAAAATAAACATGTAAAAGTCAATTGTATTTCTATGTACTAGCAATGAACATGTGCATAGGATACCAAAATTAAAAGTACACTAGGGATCACTAATAAAAATAAAAGACTTAGGTGTGAATCCAACAAAACATGTCCAGGACTTGCATGGCGAACTCTACACAACACTGACAATAACAGTGAAACAGCTAAATAAGTGGAGAAAAATACCATGTTCCTGAATTGGAAGACGAAATATAGTAAAGATGTCAATACTCCGTAACTGTTATACAGATTTAATGCAATCAAAATCCAGTAAATTGGTTTTGTAGCTAGAGACAAAGTAATTCCAAAATCTGTACGGAAAGAGAAAGGAATTAAAATAGCTTAAACAACTCTGACAAGGAAGAAGTGGGAGTAATCGAGCTACTCAGTTTCATAACTTATTACACAGGTACGGTAAGCAAGACTGTGTAATATTTGCAGAGGGATTGACACATAGATCAATGGAACTGAACAAAGAACCCAGATATAGTCCCAACAAATATGCCCCACTGATTTTTGACAAAGGAGCAACAGCAGTTCAATGGAAGAAAGTTGGTCTTCCAAGAGACTAGAGCTACTTAAGGCTTGGGAGCAAATCACAGGTCAAACTTAGGCAAATGGAAACACAGGGAAGGAAGAAAATGGTTGACTGAGGTACTACCAGGTGGTGATGGAAAGGGAGGGATAGTTGGCGCCTAGCTCAGGAGTAAAGTTGCAACTACCCAATGAGAGCTTATTTCATCTTTCTGAATTTAGCTGCTTCTGATTGACCATTTCCACAGACGCTGGTGATTTTCCCGTCAGCTACCACACTCCAAACTCAGGTCACCACTAATTGTGTATACGGTGCCCCAGACTCTGTTAGCCTGCCCATTAGCATCATTCTCAGGCTATATGAGATGGCAAGATGGCTCTCAGTAGCTTGAAAGGTACATCCTCCCAGGTTCAAGTCTGGCCAAAAAGAGAGCTCTTCCAGACTTAGTAACTCCTGGTTTGGTTCAACTCCTTGGATTCGTTCAGATTGGACCCATCTGGTCACCGCCCTCCCCCGCCCCAACACACACATACACACACTCCTAAAGTATCACTGGGGTGTTCTGGGTATCATTGCCAGGCCGCGGTAAGGTTCTGCCCCCCGTGCCAAGCATGGAGCCTCATGTGATACAAGTGGACTGAAAGGAGAGTTTAGTTCTTCAGAATAAACTCTAGCTGTTGTTCGAGCAGAAAGCAATCCTGGACAGCCAAGGCAGCAAATGTCCACTTGAGCCTCTTAGGGAGAAAGGCCATGGTTCATGCCCAGCTTTCTCTCCCAATATTAGTGTTCACAGGGATTGAAACTCCAGTTTCTCTTTTCTTGACTTTGTCAGAGGATGCAGATTAGCCGGCAGCCACCTTCTCTGGCTGGGACATTGTTCATGGCTCCCCCAGTACAGTCGCAAACTTGGAAGCATCATGCAGCTTGAGATGGTTAAGCTCACCATTTCCAGACTCTACTGCTATGTCCTAAAGTTTCAGCCCCTTGATCAGGAGCTTAAATGGAATGAGCTGGCCCTGCCTGAGGGAAGCCTTTGGGGTGGCCCCACAATGAAAAACTGACCAGAGTCCTCTGAATCACCAGTTTTTCTGAATCAGAGGCTCAGCAAAGAACACAAGAATTCTTTGCTCATCGATCAACAGAGGTGTATTGGTGCGTCTGCCTCCACCTTCTTCCAGTCCCCCTCAGCCTCCTCATCTAGACCGATGGGATCCACACCTTCTACCGTGTGTTGTTGACACTTCATACCCACTCACACGTGTGGACTGTGTATGGTGCCCTGCCCGACGACTATGCTTGTTCAGTGGCTTGCAATACCCTCTAGGCTGAGGATGAGTCAAAGAAAGTGGTGTATTTCATCTCCGAACCTCTCCCCTTGGCTAAACTGCCCCACCTCAGCCTCGCCCAAGGTCATTTCTACTTTGCGTATCAGTGACACCCATTGGTTCCTCAACTGAATGAACAGGAAGCAAGCTATTAATATCTGATCTCACCCCGAGGGAGACAGGAGTCCTGGCTTTCTGTTGTTGTGGTTGGTTGGTTGGGAGGTGTCCACATCCGCCGCCGGCGGGGGGGCGGGGCAGCGGCCGGGGAGCCTCTGGGCGGCGGCGCTCGCGCGCGGCTGCTGGGCGGCCGTCCTGGGAGGCATCGGCGAGCCGCGCCTGCCGAGAGCCCAGCCCGGCGGAGTCCGGCCGCGCTCTGCTGCTCTCTCCCGGGCCGGGCTCGTCCGTTCCCCCGGCGTCCGTGGACGCCGCTCCGTGTCCCCGCTGGGCACAGCAGCCCAGGCCCTCCACAGCCACGGCCGCTAGCCTGAGGTGGCCCTCCTGCAGCTCCCGCTCTTCCTGCTCGCGGGACACGGACGACCAGGGCGCCTGCGAAGATGATGCCATCTGCGAGAGGTACCTGGGGGCGTGGGCCTGGGGGCTGGTGGGAGGCGAGCGTGTACCTGAGGAAGAGGCTTGTGCGCCGAGAGGTGCCCGTCAGGTCGCGGGACAGCTGTGCGGCGCGGGGAGCGGGGGGCGGGGGGGGTCTCTTCGTGCGCGTCACACGTTCATGGAACGAGCGGTGTGTGCCGGGCACGGGGCCAGCCTGGGGATGCGGTGCCCGGGAGTCGGGCGCTGAAGCGGCCCCCGGGGTCTTGGCTTCTTGGAAGGACAGACGCGAAGTAGATAAGGACACTGGTCTCGATGCGTTCTGAGGAGTGCAGGTCTCCCTCTTTTAGAGGCTACGTTCCGTTGGGGTTTTCGTGAAGCCTGTTGTGCCCCTGAAGCTCAGGCCGGTTCAGGGGAAGTGGCCTGTCTAGGGCCACGTAACGTTTGTGTGCAGAGCCAGTGCTTTCCAAAGCCCTGGACTGTGCGGAAGTCTCCCTGTTAGGGCTGCAGTGGGGGCTGTCCGGGGAGCATTGTGAGCACAGGTATGTGTCCCACACTTGAAAGTGTGGCAAAGAAAGCGTGAGGCTCGAGGGTGCTCCGTCCGTTCCCTCCTTCCACAGGAAGTCTGGAGAGTTGACTTTGTGACAAGTCCTTCCTTTCCTCTGGTCGGTGCGTGTTCAGTGGTCTGGACACTTGAGGAGCAAGACTGACATGGTGTTTGACCTACTGGACCTCACAGCCTAGTTGGAAAGGACAGACAGGCAGCAACTAATTACCTAGGAGATACGTAAAAGCAATTTTGTGTTGAGTGTTGAGAAATACAGCATTTACTGATAGACTTTGTGGCTTAGGCAGTGATGTTCAAGCTGAGAGCAGATGCCTAAAAGAAAAGGAGGACTTGTGCGGGAGAGCGTTGGGACAGGGCAATGGAGGAGTGTGGCCTGTCAGAGGAGCTGAAAGAATGCCCTGGAAACTGGGGCCACGTGGGGACTGTAGGGTGGGGAAAACAAAACTTTTCGATTAAGGCTGGCGCTTTCTATACGTTTTTGGAGACCAAGCATGGGGATTCAGAACGTGGACTCTGGAGCCAGACTCTGTCAAATGGGTCCTAGCTCTGCCACCTACGGGCTGTGTGAACTTGGGCAAGGTACTGTACCATTCTGTGTGTCAGTTTCCTGATCTGTAAAATGGGGATGATTATCATACACACTCCATAGGTGAGTGTAAAGGTGAAAGGATATTTCATATCAGTGAAGTACTTAGAGCAGTGTCTGGCCTTTAGTAGGTGTTAGTAGTGGTTGATTAAATAAACGGATAAATACCTACATGAGTATTAAAGGCTTGGAGACTGTCCCTGGTGAAACCTGTGAACTGGAATGGATTACAGCCAACTTTATTTCCTTTCCAGCTTGCAGTTGCTACTGACCGCATCTGTAGCACTGTGGAATTAGAAATAATCTCTCTCAAATTGGCTGCTCTAGGTAAAACAATCTACTGCTTTCAAAATTATCCCAGGGAAATAAAAGCCTTTTCAGTAGCATTTTAGGGTTAGGCTTATTTAATACGTATTGTTTATATTGGTTTGTTTAGTATTTGCTGGTAACGTTTTTTTTTTTTTCAAAGCTGCTCGTTTAAAAAAAGCAGATTAGCTATGAAATGGTTGAGACACAGAGAAAAGTAGAGAGTCGTGTGAGGAGAGCACGCCTTTCCTTGACGCTCTGTCGAGAGCTTGTGTGATTCCAGCTGCTCTCTGCCTCAGACACGGTGCCCTCTGCGTGTGCAGTCATCCAAACAGTGCAGGGTCTGGAACCGTGGAGAATCTAAGGCAGTACAGTCATGCTTTGCTTAACAGTGGGGATCAGTTCTGAGGAGTGTGTCATGGTCAGGCAATCTCGAGACTGTGCAAACACCACGGAGTTCCTAAACCTAGATGGCAGAGCCTCCTACACACCTAGGCCACATGGGACTAATCTTATGGGACCCCCGTTGTTGACTGAAACGTCCCGATGTAGGGCATGACTGTACTTCCCAACTCCAAGGGCACGGAAGTGTAGCCTGTGGGGCTTTTTAAAAGAACAGAGATGCTCAAGGCCTCCTCTGGGCCCACTGACTCAGAATCTCCTGGGATAGTTCCCAGCTTTAAAGACCAGACATAGTCCTCATCTGGAGTCATCTCATCAATGGTTTTTCACACTGGGTTTTCCCTCATCTGAAAAAACGTGCAAAGAGATTGTGAGGATCCATAATTAGTGTTTTAATACATTTTGCAGGACTCAGTGTTTTTCACGTTCTGTGATACTGGGATCTGCATCTTCACTGTAATGTGTTAAACCTTTAAATCTTGTCAAAAAGTCATGTCATTACCTAGAGAATCCGTCTGTGAGTTCCAGGCAGATTGCCATCTTTCTGCTTCCGCCTCCTCACCTTTAAAATGGGGAGAATAACTGTAACCTACCTTTTGGATGTGAGGATTAAATGAGACAGTTGGTGCAAAGCAGTGAGCACAGGATCTGGCACAAAGTAAAGCCTTCAATATATTATGATTATAGTAGTTTTGATTTTCCTCCAGTCGGAGTATAATTTAGTTGAAGTTAGTGGCTATGTCACAGCTGTGTCTCAGGCTGTTGTCTGCCGCCCTGAGCTAAGCCATACAAATCCCTAGAATAACTTTTCAAAAGCCTGTCTGCCTCTTGAGGCTCCTACACTTCTTTATTTTATTTTATTTTATTTTATTTTATTTTATTTTATTTTATTTTATTTTATTGCAGTAACAGTGGATTCTAACATCATGTAGCTTTCAGATGTACGTTGTAATATATTTCGAATTCTGTGTAGATTACATCGTGTTCACCACCCGAAAACGAATTATAGTCCGTCACCTCACATGGGAGCCTCATCACCCCTTTTGCTCTCTCCCCTCCCCCTCCCCCTGTGGTAACCACCAATCCAATCTCCGTTGCTCTGTGTGTATTTGTCACTGTTTTTATCTTCTACTTATGAGTGAGATCACACGGTGTTTGACTTTCTCCCTCTGATTTATTTCACTTCACATAATACCCTCAAGGTCCATCCAGGTTGTCACAAATGGCCGGATCTCATCATTTCTTATGGCTGAGTAGTATTACATTGTGCATACATACCACATCTTCTTTATCCATTCTTCCCTTGGTGGGCACCTAGGTTGCTTCCAAGTTTTGGCTGTTGTGAATAATGCTGCAGTGAACCTAGGGGTGCATGTGTCTTTCTGCATTTGTGTTTTCAAGTTCTTTGGATAAATACCCAGCAGTGGGCTAGCTGGATCATATATATGGTAGATCTATTCTTAGTTTTCCGAGGATACTCCCTACTGCTTTCCATAGTGGCTGCACCAGTCTGCACTCCCACCAGCAGTGTAGGAGAGTTCCCTTCTCTCCACATCCTCTGCAAGACTTGTCTCTTGTCTTGTTAATTAGAGCCATTCTGACCAGAGTAAGGGGACCTCTCCTTGTAGTTCTGATTTGCATTTCTCAGATCGCTAATGATGTTGAGCAGCTTTCCATATGCCTGTTGGCCATCCGTATATCTTCTTTGGAGAAATCACGGCTCAGATCTTTTGCCCATTTTTTAAATTGGGTTGTTGATTTTTGTTGTTGTTGAGATGTATGAGTTCTTTCTGTCTTTTGGATATTAACCCCTTATCCGATATATGGTTTGCAAGTATCTTCTCCCAGTTGTCAGGTTGTGTTTTGGTTTTGTGGATGGTTTCCTTTGCCGTGCAGATGATTTTTTTACTTTGATGTAGTCCCATTTGTTCATTTAGTATTTTGTTTCCATTGCCCAGTCAGACATGGTACTTGAACATAGGCTGCTAAGACTGATGTCAAAGAGCATACTAATAGATAGATCCTAACTGGCTAAAGTTGTGGGGATTTCTGAGTTATGTCCATTGTTTTGCAGATAACTTTCAGAGGGAGAGTGATGCACAAAAGTGGAAGGAACAAGGGGCTGGCCCCGTGGCCGAGTGGTTAAGTTCGCGCGCTCCGCTGCAGGTGGCCCAGTGTTTCGTTGGTTCGAATCCTGGGCGCGGACATGGCATTGCTCATCAAACCACGCTGAGGCAGCGTCCCACATGCCACAACTAGAAGGACCCACAACGAAGAATATACAACTATGTACTGGGGAGCTTTGGGGAGAAAAAGGAAAAATAAAACCTTTAAAAAGAAAAAAGTGGAAGGAACAAAGCTTTTCTGTGATTCCTTTCTACAGGGGACACTTTTTTTTTTTTTTAAGATTGGCACCTGGGCTAACAACTGTTGCCAATCTTATTTACTTTTTCTTTTTCTGCTTTATCTCCCCAACCCCCTACCCTGTACACAGTTGTATATCTTAGTTGCAGGTCCTTCTAGTTGTGGGATGTGGGATGCTGCTTCAACGTGGCCTGAGGAGTGGTGCCATGTCCTCGCCCAGGATCTGAACCCTGGGCCGCCGCAGCGGAGCGCATGAAATTAACCACAGGGCCAGGGAGCCGGCCCCGAAGGGACACTTGTTGAACAGCAACCATCAGTCTGGCTTGAGGCCATTGAAGATAATTGAAGTCAGATAGGCTGATAATTGCGCTTCATTTCTTCCTCACCTTGCTTCCTTTGATCTCAAATGGGACGATATTTTTCTTTTCCCGTTTAGCTCACCTATGGCCCTTTTGATCCCATCCTGAGGGACAAAGACCAGTTTCCATCTCTCTACCAGATGGCCCCCAGAAACACAGCACTGGCCCTTGGTATGGTTTGGTTGAGGCTGCATTTTGACTAGATCTGGGTTGTGCTGGCTGTTTCAGAAGACAAGAAAGGGGTTCAGTTTCTATGGGACTTGAGAAAAGAGATGTACCAGAGTGGCATCTGTGTGGCCTTTGTTGAATTGATTTCTGTCACTGACAGGATATATTTCTCATTGGCCTGGCAATAGCATTTCAGGATTAGCGATTCATCAGCAAATGTGATTGTCATTTATGGTGACTCTGACTCACTCATAGGACTGAGCTTTTCAAAGGGGAACCTTTTGGTGACAAGCAAGTCTGATCACTACATTGCAATGGGATTTTACGTTCCGTGAAAGTTATTCCATGCTTGATACGTTCCATGAGACTCTCACTTTTTGACAACCACACAGCGAGATCCCTGGTTTGAAACAATTTCTCCAGAAAGTTACCCCTTCTAAACACCCAGAAGACTTCTACCTCACTAAATTACGGAACCTGCATTTTGATTGCTTGATTTCTGAAACTGAATGTAAAAATTTGGAGGACTGTCCTCTCAATGCCTCTTTTGAGTCTCGCCCTTTGCATAAGTTTGATATGGCCATGGCTGGCAGGAGTAACTGTGTATAAAATGCTGTCTGTGCTGTGGCCCAGACCCTTCATAAACTTCTTTTGCAGCCATCAGAAATGCAATCAATAGGGAATGGGGAGAGGCTGGTTGTTTACCCTCAGTAGGTAATGTTCCAAATCAAGCTGCTCCTTGTCTGATGGTCTATAAATTTTATATCTTGTCCAAATACATAGTCAAATGTACCTTTTTCAGGACGTCAGTATGAAATCAGGGTTTGGGGTTCTTTTTTCAGAGTTATACCAGTTTCTTTACTAACTTCAGTGCTTAAGACAGAGTTCTGGTCTTAGAGTCTTTCAATTTCAACTTGTTTGTGTAGAAATAATTGTAAAGAAAAAGGTGACAATGGCAGAGATAGAATTTTGGAATTTATGGGCCAAAGGGAACTCTGAGTCACAAAGAGCCTCAAAGTCTTGCCAATATTGTCTTTCTTTTTTCATTATCGTAGGTTTGGACTTCTTCCATGATGGCCTTAAATGATAGTAGAGAGAACTCTAGTGCTCGAATTGCTTATGTCAGTTCTGGCATGCTAGTAGCTAACTTAAATTTTTTATCTTATGCATATATATATATGCATGATATAGAAATGGTATATTTATATATGTATATGTTTCACCTTATATCACAATTTCTTTAGGCAGTATTTTTATCCCCATCTTGCAAAAAAGTTAAGAGAAGTTTTGAGAGACTGCTAATGACAAATGAGAGAGGCTGAATTTGATTCTCTGGTCAATATTTTCTGAATGCTATGCATAGATATTTTTTGATTTTCACGTTCTCAAGCATCTCCTCAAGGAGGTGACTGACAGGGGAAGTGCCTATGTAGGGTCTGATTCTATAGTGGATAACTTACCATGTTTATCTCATAAAAATATATGTATCACATATATAAATCACATACATACTATATGATATTTAAATATCAGTTTAAATTTTCATTTTAGGTTATCAAGTTACTTCCATATGGGTTACCTCTTTTGAATCTTATAATACAAGTGAGTACTTTTAAGTTTGAAGTTAAAAAGAAGAGGGATGTTTCCAATGTCACACAGCTATCAGATCTTTTGTGTCCAAATCCAAAATTCCTTCTGCAGCTCAACTACAGCTTTTCCATCTCCACTCCTTTCGGAAGACCACACAGTTTGACTGCAATGGTAGGGACCAGGTACATCTAGATCAGCAAGAATCTCTGTCAAAGAGTATGATATTCTCAACTTTTCGAACTTTGCTGGTGGACTTGGGCTTCAGGTGAAAGTAGGACAATTTGTCCCACAGGCACCACCTTGTCAAGACTTTTCCATCTGTGAAGAGTTGATTGATTGGGTCACTGGGTTTAAAGAGGTTGGTTGGACAGTTTCATTGCTGGATGTTTATGACCCATATGTATTTAGAACAGAGCCCAGCATGGGGATTTTGATGTCCTCCTTCAGCTCAATAGGAAAAGCACAGTCACCTCTTCCAACTCAAGTTATTGTCTAACATTCCTTTCAACTTGAGTAATCTTTATTTCTTAATTCCTATTAGATAATAAAAATACATGTAATAAAGTGTATGGTTCTATAATTTGTTATGGCTAACATCATACAGTAGTTAAGAGCATCCAGCCCTATGATCAAAGGGGCTGCTTCTTTTAAATGGAATTTGTTGATTGTCCCTGAAACATTTTGGTTACACAGAACTAGATCATATTTTCAGATTTTAACAAGACTTCCCTCTGATTTCTTCAGAGTCCCTGTTCTGTGTAGCACGAGCTGTGGCCCTGCATCCAGGCAAGCTCCCCAGTGGAGAAAGGCTGCCTGCTGCTTTGACTGTGCCCTCTGCCCAGAGAAGGAGGTTTCCAATGACACAGGGCCAGATCTGGAGGAAGTTTCCTACTCATCCTTTCGTTTACGTCCTTATTCGTCCCCAAAATGGGGAGGATCGAGAATAGGACTGAAATCTCAAAGCTGTTCTTTCATTTACTCACTGATTTCTCCAGAAAAGTTAATAATCTTCCCTATGTAAGGATACTTTTCTCTTTGACCTGGTTCACTCCTACTTATCTTTTGACTCTTTGCATTACCTTCTCAAGAAAATATTTTGAAGGGCTATCCCAGAGTGACCTGTGTTTGTTTCTACCATGGAACCTAACACACGTCATTATGAGTATCTTGGTTTTATTGTATATAAGTCTTTCAACCAAATATGAACACATTGAAGGGTGCATGTTATTTAGCTTAATTTCTCAAGTTACTAGCACCGATGAGGACACACGTAAGTGTTCAGAAACAATGTGCATGACTTAACAAACGAAAAACATATCCTATATTTCTGCTATGAACCAGCCACTGTGAAATATGCTGAGGATGCATTTTAGTACCCCTGGTTGCCCTATCACACTTGTTCTCTACCAGTTCAGAGTCAGGGAGCAAGGAGATGAACATGATGAGTGATCACAAGGAACATTATAAGGGTCACGATACAAGTGCAGTAAATACAAATATTGGGGTAGTATCTAACCTTACTTTGAGATGTCAGAATATTCCCCACAAAAGAAACAAAAAAGTACAAAAGTGTTTTATTTTAAGTACTGAAAGATAAGTAGAATTATAACAGCTGAATAAAGGAAGACTTCCTTGTCAGAGATAATTAGAATAGCACATTTCTTCCACTATTCGGGGACCTGACAAAAAGGTCTACTGTGGCTGAAAAACAGCAAGTCTAGGGTTGCATGGGACCCCAAGATGAAAGACTGGTCCTGAAGACTTTTCACACAATAACTAACATTTTGGAATTGCCAACAGACATTGCAGTTAAATAATGAAAAACTGAAAATACCATCTACACTTAAATTTGTGGACAACATAAAATGTTCACTTTCATTCCTGTCTTTTAACATTGCTCCAGAGTTCTGGGGGGTGGTGCAACAATTCATGAAACAAAAAGGGTGGTATTTATTAAAAAGGAAAACATAAGAAATTAAAATACATCATTTTATACAAAGAATACTCCAAAGAATCAACTGAAACAGTATAATTCCTAAAACTTGAAAGTAAAATCTCCTGGATATGAGATACAAATACAAAAATATATGATTTTTCTTTTTATAACAATAATCATGTAGATAAAATGATAAAATATTCCATTCACATAATACCAGTGTGTAATGTAACTCTGGGTAACTTGAAGGAGAGATGCACGGTGATTACCTAGTCAGTGGGGCTGGCCCGGTGGCATAGTGGTTAAGGTCATGTGCTCTGCTTCTGCCGCCTGGGGTTCTCCAGTTTGATCCTGAGTGCAGACCTGCACATCGCTTATCAAGCCATGCTTTGCTCGTGTCCCACATACAAAACAGAGGAAGACAGGCACAGCTCTTAGCTCAGGGAAAACTTTCCTCAAGGAAATAGAGGAATTTTGGCAACAGTTGTTAGCTCAGGGCCCATATTCTCCAACAAAAACAATAAAAATAAGGACAGGCAAAAATGAGCATTTTTGCCACAATTTGGGAAGAAGTTCCGTCTCCAAATAAGCACACAAAAAGCAGTGGCTTTCCGTGTACAAGTAACAACCCTATTAAAGATATAGCAGAAAAATATCCCAATAACATAGGAACAAATTTAAAATACTTAGTAATAAACTGCAAGTGTGCAAATCTGATTTAAAAACTTCTAAAATTTAATTGTTAATATAATACAATTTTTGAATAAGCAAAAGGCTCACATTATTTATTGATAGGACACCTTTATTTATTGATGGAATTGGAATGATAGCAAGTCTTACTAAATTTATTTGTAAATTGAAGGCATTTCATACTGAAATTTGCTTGAAAATGTGGACCTTTATGGAATGTATTTTAAAGTTGATACAGAGAATAATTTGGAGAAAATATTGGAAGAGAATTTTGATAGATAGGAGACTTCTGTTTCCGGACACTAAAATGTGTTCTTAAACTCTAACAATAAAGAAATGAGATACTATCCAAAAATACACACTTAAATATAGAACAGAACATGCAGCTGGGAATTGTGTCTAATAAAAATAAATAGGCAAATGGCTAGGAATAGCAAACCTTTGGACAGTGTTTATTAGATGCTAGGCACAGTTCTAAGAAGTGCTTTCCACACATCAAATCATTTAACAACAAGCCTCTGCATATAAAAACAGATAGTGATATCAACTCCATTTAAAGATGAGGAAATGGTGGCACAGGAGCTTACCCAAAGTCACCCTGCTGGCCACTGTGGAACCAAATTTCAACCTGATAATCTGGCTGAACTGTCCATGCATTTAGCCAACACAGTATGCTGCCTCCTTGACGAATTAATTAAATTTTTTACTTCACAGACCAAATTTCAATAACGGTATCAACCAATATTTCTATTTTCTCTTCCATAGGTCAATTGTAATTTTTTCTAGATATTAACAATACACAGAAAAATATAAAAGAAAATCAAGATCAATATTGACCAAATATCCAAATATGTCAAGGATCAGGAGTAGTGAGCAGTTAGTAGAAACAAAAAAATAAAAGGCAATTGATTTTCCTGAAGTTTCTCTTCCTCAGAATGAACATAAACCTTAGTGCTCAGAGGACTTCCACATCTGGAAGGATGGAGCAGACGCACTTTTCTCTATTCCGCCCTCTAAGTACAACTAAAACGCTGGGCATATATATAAAACAAACCTACGATGACTCTGAAATGTGAGAGAAGAGACACACTTGTAGGGACCGTGGGACCCAAGGAAGGCCATGGTGGTGAGTTTCCTGGGATTTCTTTTTGCTTCATATGTCCTAGACTTGGGTCTGAAGAAGCCAACAACCTGGAAAGGCCGGGGCACTTACAACATTCAAAAGCCCTAACAAAAGTCTGCTCTCTCTATCAAAAAGATCAGGAAACGGACAGGCTAGCAAGACAGAAAACTTTTAGACAAGAACTGCTCTAATCCACTCAAACATCATGGAAAAATCTGTGGCCCACTCCCACCAGGAAAGGCCAAGTGGGGAGTGTGGACAGCCACCCTTTCCACCTGCAACAAGGCAAGCTGCCAGGGTGGTATCAGAGATGGCCAAGTGGACAGGCAGGACATTTCTCACTTCTGGGCAGTGCCCAGGCCCTCTCCTGCCAGGTGGGGTGCATAGACTTCCCCCTACATGCCAACAATGAAGCACCCCTCCCCCCCAACGGGTGTTGTCTTAGAGGAGGCCAAGTGGAGAGTGAGGGCTTCCATCATGGTCCAGTAGTTACAAGGCTCCCTTTCCCTCACAGGGTAGTGAAGCCACACGGGCAGCAGTAAGGGGGCACTCCCACTCCTCCCAACCAGGGAGCTGCCATGGAAGCCTAGTGGGGAATCAGAACTCCTACCCCACCCAGAAGAAATGGGGACATCTTCCCTCATCATGTGTCAACAGAGGCTGAGTGGAAATCTTGGACTTCTCCCTCCCCTGCAGTAACAAGGAACCACTTTTCCCTTTTCCTAGCCAGAACCTTGGCAGAAGAAGCCAGATAAAATAGAAGGTTTAAATAAAATCCAGAGCTGCATATCACAATACCCAACATGTTCTGGTTTCCATCAAAAATCACTCATCATAACAAGAACCAGGAAGATCTGAACTGAGTGCAGAAAGAAAACCGATAGATGGTAACGCCAAGATCACAGAGATGTCAGAATTATTTAATAAATATTCTAAAGGAACTATCATAAAAATGTTCCAGTGAGCAATTATGAACATGCTTGAGAGAAATGAAAAAGTAGAAAGCCTCAGCAAAGAAATAGAAAGTTTCACCAATGAATGAATATTAGTGTCAATATCCTGGTGGTGACATTGTACTAGAGTTTTGCAAGGTGTTACCATTGGAGGAAACTGGGTAACGGGTACACGGGATCACCCTGTGTTATTTCTAACTGCATGCGAATCGACAATTACCTTAAAATAAAAAGTCTAGATAAAAAGTTAGACAGCTCAGACTTAGGAAAACAGACCAAAACTTAGCATTTCAGTGTCAATTAACACCTAGAAATTTAGGCTCATTGAAGATGTAAGTGTGGCTATTTTTGCCAATTCGTTGTTGATAATTCAGTCAGTTACTCAACAAGTAACTGTATTTGTATTCAACGATACATATGTTCAAGAAATCAATATTGAGTTCCTATTAGGTGCAACATACCAGATAAAGAGAGAGTAATGCTTAATACAAATACTAGTTATTGAGAGACCATGGTGCAGGTACATACCCATATACTCATTTTTTCCCATAAAAATAGCTATGGGGGTAAGTGTATCATCATTACTATTTTTCTGTGAGTTTAGTGCACTTTGAGCATAAATTTTTAAAAATTAAGTCCATGACTTTCTACATTATGGAATAAACATGTATCAATGATTTTATTTAACTAATTAATTAATGTGGAAATCAATGAGATGATAAAAGTGGTTCTAAGAACCACAGACCTTTTTTGTGAAACAGCGGTTTCTATAGTTCATCACTGGAAGCATTTTTTTGGTGTGGAAGATTAGTCCTGAGCTAACATCTGCTGCCAATCCTCCTCTTTTTGCTGAGGAAGATTGGCCCTGAGATAATATCTGTGCCCATCTTCCTCTGTATGTGGGACGCCTGCAACAGCATGACTTGATAAACAGTGTGGAGGTCTGTGACTGGGATCCCAATCAGCGAACCCAGGGCCACCAAAGCAGAGTACATTAAATTAACTGCTAAGCCATCAGGCCAGCCCCACCAAAAGCATTTTTGACAATACAACATCAACAAAAGAATGTTAGAATACAATTGCTAGGTTACATAGAAAAATGGTTAATGTCCTACAGGGCAATAAAACCATGATCTTTGGGTTTATCTTTCTCCTGGCTGCCACTCCCCAACAATGTACAGATTAACATGTAACTACACAGTGTTTGGGTTCTAATGAAACAATAAATCATTAAGTCAAACAGATATATAGTCCTAGATAAATAAATAACGCTTGTGCTGGCTGCTTAGATGATGCTAGAGTATGCCACTGAAAATGCATCCAGTCACCCTCTTACATTATTTCAAACTTTTTAATAATTTTTAACAAAATTGGTTAATCAGATTAGACCCCTAGTAAGTGGAAGAGCCCAAATTTTAATACTATTATAAGTCCAAATCTCATTTTCTTTCAAATAAACCACGTTTCCATTGAACATCCCCAGCTTAATAAAATAAGCAGGCAAGTAAATAAAAATTGCAATAAAGTGTAAAACTTGATTGTAGAAATATAAATAAGATGTGTTGGGAAATATAGAGTCAATAAACCTTACACGGGCAAGGAATGCTACTCAGGTGAGATGATTCCAGCTCAGTCTAGAGACATGGTTGATAGTTAGTCAGGTGTAGAAGGGAAGAAAAGAGGTTCCAGGAAGAGAGAGAGAAGTTATACACACAGATATGAGGTTAATGGAGCATTTTAAGATTTAAAGACGGATTTCTTTTAAGATTTTAATAGTGTTAAAAGCTGTAAAAAGGCTATTAACCAAAAAAGGCACTAGGTCCAGATAGGTTTCACATGGGAATCTCATCAAACATTCAGAGACAAATTTCAGCCAATTTGAACTACACCATAAAATGTTTTAAAAAGAAATCTTCAGAGTTTTTGTTATTTCTTTTTGTTTATTATAATTCAATGTAAAATCAATGCGAACTTTTGGACAATTTTGAACTCGGTTCTGCCTCATTGTAAGTTGAATGTTCTTTCAAGTTCTTCCATTAAAGCATTTAAAAAGCCCTAATTGTGATGTGTTACTTTTTAATGGGCCTGAATACATTATCTAATATTTTATTTAAGGATTTAGCGTTTTCATAAATGAGGTTGGCCTACAGTTTTCTTTTTAGTGATGAATTAAATTTATGAACTTAAATCTATAGGAACTCCTCTTGAGAAAAAGTATCAAAATACAGAAATTTATCTAAACCCTATAATTCTATGAGAATTACAACTTTTTAAGAGAAGAGGTGGTGATGAACATTAAATTTAGCAAACGGCATGTAATGGAAAGATCATCTGCTTTGAAGTCAGACAGTCTTGAGTAGAGCCAGGACTAGGGAAAGGTAGGTGAGGTGCCTGGGTGACAAAATTTAAGGAGGCACTCACTCTCAGGGTCAGGCAAGGGCGGGGTTGGCTCTTAAGTCTGGATCCCAGCACAGCCTTCACTATCTCCAAGATCTCAGGTGAGTTACTTAAGCTCTTTAAGCCTCAATTATTTTCTCTGAAAAATGAGTCGATACTGTCTAGCTACCTCACAAGACTGTGGGAGAATTGAATATTTTTTCATCTGTCAAGTAAATTGCTTGGAATAGCACACGCGCACATTAAAATTTGTTCCTTTATCCTTGCTACCCAATCCCTCTCAAAAAAGTTGCTACAGGAGAGGTAGGTAGAACCTAGATAATAATGGACCTTTTTTGCATTGCTAGGAGTTTGGATTCCACCTAGAATGGTGGGTCTCAAAGTGTAGTATCTATACCAACAGCATGAGCATCACTTGGGAGCTTATTAGAAATGTAAATTCTGAGTTTCCAAATCAGGAACTCTGATAGTGTGGGCCAGCACTCTGCTTCAACAAGCCCTCCAGGTGATTCTAATATGCACTAATGTTTGAGAATTGTTTCTTTACAAATGTGAGAATAATTGTGGCATTTTAAGCGAGAAAGGTACGTGAATGGGTTTAAATAATAGAAACCTTAATTAGTACAATTGAGTTGATGAGACGTAAGAGGGCTTCAAGACAGAAGATAGGGTGACTCGTTAGGGAGTTGTCTTGTTAAAATAGAAGGGATTCAAATCTGAACAGAAATAGTAGAAGCTATAATGAATAGGAGATGTTTTTTAATTATTTGGATATCAGAATTAATGCAATTTTGAAGCTTAAGTGACAGTTTACGTCTTGGCCATCTCTATATCTGCAAAACTTTGGAAGCTCCATGCGTCACTAGAGGTTGTCAATAAATGCTTTCCTTTGAGTGAATGAATCCAGGATATGTGCAATCCTACCTCTATTTAAGTGATATAGATGGGTGTAATTTTTATTTGTAAGTTAAAACTTGTTCCTCTGTGTATGGAAGATGAACAAAAGAGATGATGTTAGGGCTCCTTGGCCTTTGATATAGCAAGAAAAAAATAGACAGCATTAACTTGGAATTTTTCTTCCTATAACGTTCCTTAGTTTGGTGTCTAATTATAGCAATTTGTCCAAATGTGAGTATTCTGGGGCTCATGAGAATCACTGAGCCCAAGTTAACGGCACTTTGCTTTTCTTGCTAGGTATGAAGCAATGTATGACATATCCAGACAATCAATACCCAAATCGTAATCAAGGTCATTGCCTCTTAAAGACTGTGACCTTATTGGCCTACGAAGATCCTCTGGGGATGGTACTTGCCTGTGCAGCCCTTTGTCTGTCTGCCCTAAGATCTGTGGTTCTTAGGAGTTTTCTGAAGTACAGGGACACCCTCACAGTCAAAGCTAATAACCAGTCTCTCAGTTACATCCTTCTCAAATGCCTCATCCTCTGCTTCCTGTGCTCCTTGCTCTTCAAGGGCCATCCCAACACTTCCACTTGCATCCTGCAACAAATGACATTGGAGTCATGTGGACTGTGGCTGTTTCCAGATTTTGGATAAAACCATCGCTGTAGTTCTGGCTTTCAAGATCACAACAGCAGGGAGAAAGATAAGGCAGTGGATGCTGTCAGGGGCACATAATTCCATCATTCCCATCTGCTCATCGATTCAAGTGATTTTCTCCCTTTTGTTCACCTAGATGCACATTCTGAGCCTACGCTCCTTATCATGTGTGCAAAAAGGGCTCTGTCATCATTTCTACCTTTCCTTAGGATACTTGGGTTCCTTGGCCCTCGTGAGCTTCACCTTGGCTTCTCTGGCCAGCAGACTCCTGACAATTTCAGTGAAGCCAAGTACCTGACACTCAGCATTTTGGTGTTCTGTGGTGTCTGGATCACCTTTCTCCCCCGTATACAAGCACCAAGGGGAAGAGCATGGTAGCTGCAGAGATCTTTTCCATCTTGGCTTCCAGTGCTGGGCTACTACGATGCATCTTTGCCCCCAAGTGCTATAATATTCTGCTAAAGCCAGATAGGAACACCCTGCCGGGATTAAGTGGTAAAACAAACTCTCACAGAAAATAAATACAAGATTTTAATTCACGGACTTCATGAAACATTTAGAAAGCTTGAAAATTATATGATACCTTAAAGAGTTCTTGCCCCACATCCTGCCATGGGTAGCTACATGTTCTAACATCTTCTCCTGGTTTGGAATGTCACAATTATTAGTATCAGATTCCTGTATATAAATCTGTGTTCTGGACTCACTATTCTTTCATTGATTCTTTCCCTGAATGAATACCACCCTGTTTTCACTTTCTCTATTTCAGAGCATGTTCTGACAGCTGATAGCACCTGTTCTTGCTTGCTGCTCTTTTTCAGTTATCTTGCGTTCATTCTTACAAATTTTCTCCTTGATTTGACTTTTAGAATTGTTTTGGCAAAGTCCATAATACACATTAAGAGATTCAGATTCAAATTTATTGAACTTAAAGACTAATTTTATTAAGAACTGACTTCTTTGCAATAAAATGTTTCCCATTCAAGAATGTGTTTTATCCCCATTTATCTCACCATTTTCACTTTATTTATCAATGTTTTATTCTATTTCTGACTGGTCATTTGGGTTGTTACGTAGTGTATTGTTTCTCGTACATTTCTGGAGGTTACTTGTTGCTTCCATTGATTTGTAAGTTGATTGTCTTGGACTTCTAAGCTGTGAAAAACAATAAAATGATTCTTTCTGCTCAAGCTTTATCCTTATTGCTTTCTTATTGCATTGGCAAGATTCTCTAGTACAATGTCCAACAGTAGTCATAATTGTGAGCTTTTATTGCTCTTGGTTTTAGTGGAAATGTTCCTAAAGATTTTATCTGTTAAAATTTAATCCCACAACTAGAAGGACGTGCAACTATGATATGCAGCTGTGTACGGGGTTGGGGGGGGGGTTGGGGAGATAAAGCAGAAAAAAAAATTTATGTTGGTGGTACATTTCTGATCATACTTTTTTTAATATTTCATATGAACTTTATCTTTTTATTGAGGTAAAAGTGATTTATAGCATTATATAAATTTCAATTGTATCATTATATTTTGACTTCTATATAGGCTACCTTGTGTTCACCACCCAAAGTCGAGTTGCGATCCAAACAAATATCTCATTAATTATGAGAGTGCCCTGTCTGTGCTTTGTACATAAAATTTTTAAATGTGATAAAATACGCATAACAAAATTTACCATCTTAACCATTTTAATTGTATGATTCAGTACTTTTAAGTACTTTCACATTGTGTGCAACAAATTTTAATCTTTTCATTTTCTGAAAATGAAACTCTGTACTCATGGAACAATTCCTCAAACCCTCCTTCCCCAGCCCCTGACAACCACTATTCTACTTTCTATCTCTATGAATTTTACTACTCTGTGCATCTCCTATAATTGGAATCATATAGTATGTGTCTTTTCACGGATGGCATATTGCACTTAGCATATTTTCCTCAAGGTTCATCCATGTTGTAGCATGTGTCAGAATAAGAACTTTGATAGTCTATTCTCTTAGCAGCTTTCAAATATTCAATATGGTATTTCGTGTTGTGTGTGTGCTTTTTGGTGAGGAAGATTGGCCCTGAGCTAACATCTGTTGCCAATATTCATCTTTTTTCGTTTTTCTTCCCAAAACCCCAGCACATTGTTGTATATTATGTCCTTCTACTTCTTCTATGTTGGACGCTACCTCAGCATGGCTTGATGAGTGGTACTAGGTCCATACCCAGGATCCAAACTGCTGAACCCTGGACCACCAAAGCGGAGCATGTGAACTTAACCACTACACCCTCAGGCCAGCCCCCCCATATGGCATCGTTAACTATAGTCACAATGCTGTATATTGCATCCCCAGAATTTATTGATCTTACAACTGGAAGTTTCTAACTTTTGACCACCTTCACCCCCAGCTCTGGCAACCACCAATCTCTTCTCTGTATCTTTGAGTTCCATTTCTTTAGATTCCTCATATAAGTGAAATTGCACAGTATTTGTCTTTCTTTGTCTGGCTTATTTCACTTAACATAACACCCTCAAGGTCCATCCCTGTTGTCACAAATGTCAGAATTTCCTTCCTTTTTATGGCTGACTAATATCTCATTGTATATATATGTTACATTTTCTTTATCCATTCATCCATAGATGGACACTTCAGTAGTTTCCATGTCTTGTCTACTATAAATAACACTACAGTGAACATGGGGATGCAGACATCTTTTCAAGATAGTGATTTCACTTCCTTTGAATATATACCCAGGAATAGAATTGCTGGATCATATGGTGATTCTATTTGTATTTTTTGAGGAATCTCCACTCTGTTTTCGATGGTGGATGTGCCAGTCTACATTCCCACCAACAGTGCACATTGATTCTCTTTTTCCACATCCTCTCCAACACTTGTTATTTCTTGTCTTTTTAACAAGCCATTCTTCAGGCATGAGGTGATATCTCATTGTAGTTTTCATTTGCATTTATCTGGGGTGTATTGCTATTGAGTTGTATGAGTTCTTTATGTGTTTTTGATAGTAACTAATTTTCAGATTTATTATTTGAAAATATTTCTCTCATTTTCTAGGTTATCTTTTCATTTTGTTGGTGGTGTCACATGCTGTGCAGAAGTCCTTTAGTCTGATGTAGTCTCAATTGTTTAGTTTTGCTTTTCTTGTTGCTTCTGCTTTTGGTATTAAACCCAAAACGTCATTATCAAGACTAATGTCCCAGAGCTTAGCCCCTATGTTTTCTTCTAAAGATTTTATGGTTGCAGGTCTTACTTTTAAGTCTTTAATCCAATATGAGCTGATTTTTCCTAATCATATCCCTAAAGATTAGTGATGCTGAACATATTTTCATGTGACTGTCGGCCGTTTGTACAACTTATTTGGAGAAATGTCTAGACAAGTCCTTGATCATTTTTTAATCAGGTTGTTTTATTGCTGTTTTTGAGTTGTAGTCATTTTTATATATTTGGATATATATATCAGACAGTTGGTTTACAAATATTTTATCTCATTCCATAGGTGGTCTTTTCACTCTCCTGATTGTGTCCTGTGCTTAACAGAACTTTGTAAATTTTGATGTTGTCCAATTTATCTCTTTTTACTTCTGTAGCCTGTGTTTTTCTATCATATCCAAGAAATCAATGGGCAAATACAATGTCATAAACATTTTCTTCTATGATTTCTTCTAACAGTTTTGTAGTTTTAGCTATTACGTTTTACTTTTTGATACATTTTCAGTTATTTTTGTATATGGTGTAAAGTAAGCGTCCAACTTCATTCTTTTGCATGTCCAGTTTTCCTAGCACCATTTAGCGAAACAAACTGTCCTTTCCCTATTGAATGACCTTGCCCCCTTGTTGAAAATCATTTGACCATATAGGTGAAGGTTCGTATTTGAGCTCTCTGTTCAGTTCCGTTTGTTGATATGCCTGTCTTTATGCCAGGGCTGCACTGTTTTGATCACCATGCTTTTGTATTAAAGTCTCGAAATCAGGAACTGGGAGTCCCACAGCTTTATTCTCTTTCAGGATTGTTTTGGCTATTTGAGGTCCCTTGATTCCATATGCATTTTAGGATAGGTTTTTCTTTCCTGAATAAATTCCAGTGGGATTCTGGTAAAGATTGCATTGATTCTGTAGGTCACTTTCAGTAGTATGGACATCATAATAACAGTAAGTGTTACAAACCTGAACCCGGAATATCTTCTCAGTTATTTATGTCTCCTTAATTTCTTTAAGCAGTGTTTTCTATTTTCACTGGACAACTCTATCAATGCATTGGTTAAGTTAATTCCTAGATATTTTATACTTTTTGATTCTTTTTGTAAATGGAATGAATTTGGACCCTTACCTGACACAATATATACAAAAGTTAACTGAAAATATATCCAAAATCTAATGTAAGAGCCAAAATTGTAAAATGCTTAAGAAAATCTGGGGGTGAAGCTTCATGGTTTGCCAATGACCTCTTGGATATGACACAAAAAGCACAGACAACAAAAGTAAAAGTAGATAAATTGGAATACATCAACATTTAAAAGTTCTGTTCATCAGAAGACACAACCAACAGAGGGAAAAGACAAACTATGGAATGAGATAAAATATTTGTGAACCATCCATTGGCTAAGCAGTTAATATCCAGAACATATAAACAATGATTACAATAACATAGTTTTATATCTCTTTTCAAAAGGAGCCCACATAAAAACTGTATTATTTACTTTGGCACATGCCAGAAATACACAAATAACCATCCATACTCTTCACTTAGATTGTTTCATTCTCCAATGATTTTATAGGATTCCCGACAACGTCATAGTTGCGTGTGTCGAGGGAGAGGTAGCTGAGGAACAATCCCCTGTCTCTAACTGGGATTGTGAGCCAGCTGTGTATGCAACACCCTTGTGCCTTCAGAAACCACCCAGGCCCAGTTTCTGTAAATATTAATTCTCCCTGGTTGTGGAGTGTTACAGGGTAAATTCAACCTTAGGGCTAGGTGGTTGAGATGACACCCAACTCATGATCATTGGCTCACCTGGTTACAAAATGCCAAAAGCTGTTTCTCAAAGGGAAAATACTTACTTGTCAAAGAGAGTATAGCTGTGCTCTCAAACCTTAAGGGTCATTCTTCTGAAGAAGGTCCCAGGGCTTCCTGACATTTTTATCTAGTAGAGGTAGTATGATATAGAAATTTGTCCCTCATTTTGGCATCCCTCAGACTACTACACCTCAGGAAAGTTCGTGGAGATATTAGCCCTCTGAATTTGACTGGTATTAATCCCTGAATATCTGACACAAAATGAGTCTTACCAAGTCATCAATTGTGTGATTCATTTTTAGGTCTCTTCCCCTCTCTGAATGAGACTTCATTAATGTCATGGGGATAGTAAAGCAATCACTTATTTATCCATGTAACAAATACTCATTGATCACTTCTTTCATGTCAGGCTGTTTTATTGTCTCTGGTGAGACAATAGTAACCCAAACAAAGTCCTAGCCATCAGGGAGCTTACATTCTAGTAAAACAGACAAAAAATATAATATAATATAACAATACAGTGCAAAATCATGCAAAGAAGTGTTACAAAGTGGACGCAGGGGACAGAGAAGGATGAGTGCCATTTGGATAGGTTACTCAGGGAAACACATTAGGGCAAGCTTACATTTAAAAAGAGATAAAAAGGAAATGAAACAGGGTCTACCACTTTCAAGACTTGATCTTGGGCTTCTCAGTGTCTAGAATGGTGAAAAATTAATGTTTGTTGTTTAACCTACCCAGTCTATGGTATTTTTGTAACAGCAGCCCGAATGGACTAAGGTAAGTACTCTATAGTGCTTGGAGGCCTGAGACCAAGTTAGAAGACTGGAATTGTGTGTTGACCACTTCATTTATGCAGCAGTCATCAGGGATATGGACCCTTGAAAACTCTTAGGGGCTTGCCCAGATCAATCCGAGGAGGTTATCCCATCCCTCTCTTACACTCAGAGCAACTGCAATTGCTGTCTTTAAGTGATAACATCTCTCCCCAGCACTCTCCTCAGAGCCTTCGCTACATTCTCATTCCAGAGAGTATACATTACAGGATTCAGTGTGGGAGTAACGATACTATAGAACACAGAACCAACTTTGCCTTGCAATGGCGTGCGCTTGGACCTGGGCCTCATATGTGAGAATATGTAGGCACCAAACCAGAGGGAAACCACAGTGAGGTGAGAGCTACAAGTGGCAAAGGCATTTCTCTTACCCCCAGCTGAAGGCATCTGAGTGGCACTATGGAGGATGAAGATGCAGGATGTACAAATTGGAAAGATGGGGAGAAGGAGAAGCAGGACACTGCTGACGCACACAGTGGTCTCATAAGCAGTAATGTCTCCGCATACCAACTTCACAACAGCTGGAAACTCACAATAGAAAGGGTGGCTTTTTAGAGGCCCACAGAAACGGAAGTGCATCAAGGACACTGTGTGAAATAGGGAGTTTATGGATGATCCCAACCATGACATGACAGCCATCATCGGTCCCACCCTTCTGTTCATGAGAACAGTGTAATGCAGTGGATGACAGATGGCAACATAGCGGTCATAGGACATGAGCGCTAGGAGGAGACACTCCGCACCAGCCACAGACAAATAGAGGAAGTGCTGGGTCACACAGCCGGCAAAGGAGATGGACTTCTTGCCAGATACATAGTTGGTAGCCATCTTGGGGACGGTTGTGAAGACATACATCAGATCCATAACGGAGAGCTGGCTGAGCAGCAGGTACATGGGTGTATGAAGCGGGGGATCTGCACAGATGAGGAGATTGGTGAGGGTGTTGCCGCTCACTGCAATCAGGAAGACCATCAGGGGCAAGGCGAAAAGAAAAAGGTGGGTGAGGGAGTCATCAAAGAGGCCTTCAAGGATGAAGTCTGCCAGAGAGGTCTGATTCCTCTGCCACATCTCCCCTTTCTGTGTCCCTTGGGAAACAGGAAGTGGAAAGGAAGAGCGACATCAGAAATACTGGGGTTCAGCATACCTCACAATATGACCTTTTGATCTACAAAAGAATCTTTGAAGAAAAATTTTTCTATTTCTAATTATACAACAGGTCAAATTGTTGAAGTAACCATTTAGAAAAAGTGAGAACTTCAAATTTCTCTTCACAAACATGGTCACTCTGAAATTCTAGAATCTTCTGGCCCCTTTAAGTGCCAAACTTCAAAACAATAGTCTCTCCTCATTAAGTAAGAAATATATAACCACCTATATATATATTTTATAAGTACATATACACACAAATACACTTTTATAAAATATGTAAACACATATATACAGTTTCATATTTTTGTAAACATTTGTACTTTTATCCTTATGTATACAATAAATTTTCTATATATTATATTTATATGTATAAATAATACATGAATACTATTTTTGCTTATTATACCAGTCAAGGTTTAACCAGAGAAGCTGAACCACTAAGAAATTGATAGATACGTAGACATATACATTTAATAGATTGTATGGAAATTTGGCCCTGTGAAAGTGTGAAAGCTGGTTAAGCAGTCTGTGTGAGGCTGTTACCTTTGTGTCTGATGCTGGACATTGATAGGCCTTGTGGCAAGCAGTCACGAAGGGAAGATGGGTATGAAGTGTGGTAGATCAATTGCAGGCTGGAACCCACATGCTTCAGCTGTGACCCTGCAACGTGGACTGAAATTCACGTCCTTTCTTGCTGTCTCTGGAATTTGTGGTATGGCTATCTTGTGGAAGCTGGGGTCCTTCTTCATGAGGCTGAACACACACACCTGGCCCAGAAGTCACAGATGCTAAAGGAAGGTTGAGGGCAAGGTAGAGCCAATCTCAGGCCCAGATGCTGCTTCACAAGAATGAGGTGAGGCAGCATATCACCAACTTTACGGTCTGTAAACAACACAGCAGCTGCTTCCCTTCTGCCTCGACATCTCCCTGAGAATCTTTCCTGTGGCTCCCCTTAGCCAGAAACACACAAACGTGGGAACTCTGGGAAATGTAGTTCATCCTAGCCACATTGACACATTACAAAGCGACCAGAGTCCATCCCATGTCAATTTGGTACACATACACATCTCCTTAAAGCACACGTAATCACAAAATAAACAGGACAAAGTCATCCTCCTGCCTAACATGGTATAACTATCCTGCATACAACCAAAATCATGCCAAACATTCATAGAAAACAGGGAAGAAATGCCCATTACTATTGTCCACAGAATGAGTCATCCTATCCACGTGCTAACCTATTCTGTGGATGTCAGTTAGGACTCTTCCTCAGTCACTCCTGTTCATGCAAATGGACCCACAAACAAGGTAGCCATGGAAGACATGATGGAGGCTACACATGGACTCAGCAACATGGACTTCCACTCACCAAGTTCCACTGTTGGGTGCCCAACCTGCCAGCAACTGAGACCAAGATTGCGTCCTTGATACGGTATTACTATCCAGGAGAACAGCCAGCTACTTGGTGGTAGAGTGGGTCAACTGGATAACTTTCATCGTGGAAGGGAGAGTGCTTTGTTTTTATTACAATAGACGCTTACTCTGGATATAAATTTGCCTTCCTTGCGTACAGTTGCTGCCAAAAAACCACCTGTGGACCTATAGAATGCTTTACTCACCATAGTGGTACTCCATGAAACGTTGCTTCTGCCTAAGGAACTCATTTCACAGCAAATGAAGTGTGGGAATGGGCCCATGCTCATGGAATCCACTGGTCTTAGCATATTCTCCATCTTCCTAAAACAACTGGCTTAATATGATGGTGGAAAGGGCTTTTGAAGACTCGGTTATGGCAACAGCTGGTCGGAAACACCTCATATGGCTGGGACAATGTCCTCCAGGGTGCAGTAAATCCTGTTAATCTGCATCTAATTTCTGATGCTGTTTCTTCCATCAATCAGTTTCTCGGGACCAGGCATCAATAGGTAAAAATGGGAATGAGTCCTCTCACTATAAAATTTATAATTACGATCCACCAGGAAAATCTTTGCTTCCTGTTTCTGCACTTTTAGGCTCTGCTGCGTTAGAGGTCTTTGTTCCAAAGGGAAGTATTTTTCTACCAGGTGACACAACAAGGATTTCATTTACTGATAATTGAGCCTGCTACCCTGCCACTTTTGGCTCCACATATCACTGAATCAACAAGCTAAGGAGGTACTATATACTGGCTGATGTGACCGATCCTGAGTAGCAAGGGGAAATTCAGTTGCTACTACACCATGGAGATAAGGAGGAGCATGTCTGCAATGCAGGAGATGTTCTAGGGAGCCTCTTTGTGATGAAAGTCAGGGGAAACCCATAACCACCCAATTCAGACAGGACTACTAAGGGCCCAGATCATTCCGGAATGAAGTTGGTGTCACCTCACCTGACAAGGAAGCTGACCAGCTGCACACTAAGGGAATATGAAATGGGGAGTGAATGAAGACAGCTGTAAACACCAGCCGTGCTCATGTGAGCTGCTGCAAAACAAAACTGTAACAGTACAGCCCTTTCTTCCTTGTTTTGATATGAACGTTTGGTTCACATATATTAACTAAATATTTTTGTCTTCATCCTCTCCATCATCACCTTTTCTAACATACGATATAACAAAATGGTTAGGTTCATATCTCGGTATTTAAGTTATATGACATAAAAGGAGGGGTATGAATCAGATAGGAGTAAATGAATTTTGCCTAAAAACCTAAAAGGATTTTGTATCCTCTTATGGGGAAAGGCACAGTGTCTTTTATATCCTCTTCTTGAGAAAAGGTTAACATGTTTTTCATTGTACATGGAAAGCTTTATCATGTTAGGTGGAAGGAAAACTCAGTACTGTCTTTATTTGGAAGTTAAGAATAGTTTAAAGAAATATGAATAGGTGCCAGGTTGAAACATAATAAAGCCATTGTACTTATGTACTTAAAAACAAACAGGATATGTGTCCTAGGTAGACCTGAGAGCCTTCAAATTATAGATCAGGCTGATAAAACTAGGATTATAATATTTAATCAACCAAATCTCCCAATCAGCCCTGTATCTAATTCTCATATGCACACTTCTCAAAATGAGAGTTGGCAGCCATGCTGAAGCCTAGTGCAAAATACTAATCTACATTGATCCTCAAAATATCCACTCTATCCCTCTTTGTGTTTTTCCTCCTAAATGTTTCCCTAGCTCTCCATGCATTCCACACTATCTTAGTTTCTAAAGTGAAGAATTCAGAACAGAACGTATTCTTTAAAGTATAATTTGACCATAAGAAAGAAGTCACATGTATTAACTCTCTCCATATTAATGCAGCCTAGTATCATTATATTGGCTGTCACCTCACACTGTTATTTCAAATTCAGCTTCTTGTGGACTAAGGGCCCAAATCTTCCGCATTCCCCCTGATCACTCCAGCCCTAACCAGACATCCACACATTTCCCTTTTACTAAAATATTCATATATTTCCTATCTCTTTCCTCATTTTTTTCCCATTTTTCTCTGTAAATCTCTGTAGCGTAACTTTTCCATCATCTGATTCATGTCGTCTCTCTTTCTGCCCCAGGTAGCTTTTATAATAATTTCCCATTCCAATTTGCAGCTCTCAACTGGCTTTTTTTTTCCTCTGCCTCATCAGGCAGCTTTCCTCATGAACTGACTAATATCACCTTCATATTTAAGGAATGAGGACATAAACTGACAATGTCAGAGTGTGCGCCAGTTTCTGAAAAGGATTTCATGGATACCTGAAACACCAACATTACCTTACCTGAAATTTCCTCTGCAGAGGCTTGTGGGCAGAACAAGTATAGAAGTGAAATAGAGAGGCCAGGATAGGCCCACGCTGACTCACACATTGGCTATTGGTCATCCAAACAAGTCTTTTCTGAGGTGCTCATCAGACTTCCTTCTCTAACCCTGGAACTCTCTTTTTACTGGTGGAATGGCATAGACTATATTGTCCTCCACAGTCAGCACTGATTATGCTAACTATCCTAGTGACAGACCATCATCAAGAGCAAGAGTGCATGTAATTCTGTAAGGCTCTTGCAAGGTATGCTCAGGTTTTGAGCTCCATCAGCACACGCCAGGATAGATTAAGTAACTGGACTTCCTTAACGTCTACTAGTTGGGTCTTTGAATCATGCAAATGCTTCTGCTGCCTCTAAACCTATATTTCAGATGCCTCTCCATTCCAAACTGGCCATGCAAGCTTAGGCAATAAGAATTTCAATTAATGTTACCTGATTAAGAAGCTACATCTAACACCAGCTTAATCATCAATGGGCCTAGAGTCAAAAGAAAATCTGTTTTGTGTTTTCTGCTATTTTGAATCGTTGAAGGCACTCTCTTCTTAGCTTCATACCCCCTTTTCTATTTAATAAAACCAGAATTTGCCTTTAGCACTGGTCTTTTTAGAATTAGCCCCTTCATGACTCCGTGAATGTTTTCTTATCAGGAATGAGACTTGGTCTGAAACAAGGCAAATGTGAGGGACGAGGAGTACTGTCTGTGAGAAATGAATCAAGCCCTAGTCCAAATGACCTATGATGATGTCGCCTGAGGCAAATCAAAGACACTAAGTAGATGGCATCAGAGATTCCAACCCAGAGGACACATCCTGAATCTCTTCTGAAAACCATTACTCAAGATGCCAATTACACTTGTATGCACGGAGATGAGCATTCCCAAAGGGCTTTCCTGGACTCAGTCTGTAGAGGTCAGGAGAACTAGTTATCTCAATGAACGTGGCTCTGAAGACAACATGGGGACATCTTCTCTAAGGGTCAATTAACCGTGGAGAGAAATATTCCCTAGGGTCCCTGGCTATTTTCCATCTTGGAACCAAGTTCTCTGTACTCTTTTTGTATCCAACCCTTGTGAGAAGACAGTGAGAAAGATCTAGCCTCTATTACCCACAAGACACTTTTGAGGTTTCCCCATGTGCCATATCATAGAAGAGAAGTCAAGGAATGGAAGCAGGAAATTACTGCTAGCATTCCTCACTCTCGCTGTTGGTCATACTCCAATTTTATACACTACATTAATATAACATGTGAAAAGATTTCAGATACAGAAGTAAAATAACATCATTAGCTATCAGGGAAATGCAAATCAAAACTACAAAGAGGGATCACCTCACTCTGGTCAGAATGGCTATAATTAACAAGACAGGAAACAACAAATATTGAAGAGGATGTGGAGAGAAGGGAGCGCTTGTTCACTGCTGGTGGGAGTGCAGACTGGTGCAGCCACTATGGAAAGCAGTATGGAGTTCCCTCAGAAAATTAAGGATAGATCTACCATATGATCCAGCTATCCCACTGCTGGGTATTTATCCAAGGAACTTGAAAACACAAAGGCACAAAGATACTGGCACCCCATGTTCGTTGCAGCGTTATACACAATAGCCAAGACTTGGAAGCAACCTAGGTGCCCATCAGGGGACGAATGGATAAAGAAGATGTGGTATTTATACACGATGGACTACTACTCAGCCATAAGAAAAGATGAAATCTGGCCATTTGTGACAACACGGATGGGTCTTAAGGGTATTATGCTGAGTTAAATAAGTCAGGGCGAGAAACTCAAATTCCATATTATCTCCCTCATAAGTAAAGGATAAAAACAATGACAAACAAACACATAGCATTGGAGATTGGATTGGTGGTTGTCATAGGGGGAGGGGGCAGGGGGGAGGGCATAGGGGTGATGAGGCTCCCATGTGAGGTGACGGACTATAATTCATTTTCTGGTAGTGAACACGATGTAATCTACACAGAATTCGAAATATATTATGATGTACATCAGAAAATAAATAAATAATTAATTTTAAAAAAAGAAACGTGGCAGCTGCATCATGGTAAAGTCAGTTGTTCTCTTTGTCTGTCCACTTTATGTTACACCTAGTGGGACATCAATTGACCAAAAAAGGACTCGCTGCAAAGAACACCAGAATGCCTGAGACTTCTGTGCATCTATACGTCAAAAGGTTGGTGGGCTAGAGCAATGGAACTAGGGAAGCAGCCCCCTCCCCCTCCGAAAGCAGTGGCAATACAAAAGGTGTATGCTGCCAGCGGTGGTTCTGGTGTCCTAACCTGAGGAGCACAGCTGCATGCATCAGCAGCCTGAGGCTACAGGAGCAGGCATGGTGCTTGTTGCATAGCCCCTCTTTGTCCCAGCAGTGGTGGGTGGTGCACACGACCTGAGGCTTCAGGACACACAGCAGTGCCAGCGACCCAGCTCCCTCTCTCTCTCTGACAGTGGCACTGGTGTTTCCAGCCGTGGGTACAGCATCCACAGCACAGATATCCACAGCAAGGGTGGTGGTGCTCTGACCTGAGATTTCAAAATGCTCACCAGCGCGGGCCAGTGACCAGAGACTGCAGGAAGAACAATGACATTCGGTTTAGCCCTACCCCACCCCCCACGATGGTGGGGGGCGCCCATGCCCTGAGACTGCAGGCAACACAGCAGTGCCAGTGAACGAGCCCCCTCCGTTTCCCCAGGCAGCAATGACTCTGACCCTGGTCTTTCAACATCAAGGGCTGCATTCAAAATGCAGATACCACTGGCAGAGGCAGTGGTGCCCTGATGCGAGGTTTCAAAAATCACACTTACCCACAACAACAACCAGAGGCTACAGGAGGAGAAAAGGTACTTCTGGCTTCACACCTGCCCCTCCGACAGCAGTGTAAGGTAGCATCTTCAACCTGAGGTGTCAGGAGCCACAGCAGAACTTGTGACACAGCCTCCAGCGGCAGCACCTCTGACATGGGCTCTACCACCATTGGGGGCTGCATACCGGACCCTGGGCCCATGCAACACCCATAAATCCAATGCCTCTAACCCATGTGTTTCTCTGGCAGTTCTCTTTGCCCAGGCAGATATGCATCTGTCTTGGGTGGCTGTTCCAGTTACCTTTAGCTAGTTAACAAATTATCCTGAAACTTGGCAACTTGCAAGAATTGTTTTATTTTTCTCACTATTTTGTGGGTCAGGAGTTTGGGAAGGGTTTAGCTCGGCAGGTCTTCCGTGGGGACTCTCGTATTGTTGCCATCTGATGGTGTGCAGGCTGTGTCATCACCAGGCTAGACTGGGATGATCATCCAAGATGCCGTTTCTTCTTCTTTGTCCTCTTTTAAGCCTATTTATTTTTATTTTCAGTGATTATGAAGACACATATCTATTGAAGCTTCAGGTCATTAAGCCAATGCACTCCAAATTCATTTTCTCCTATGCTGGCTGTGTCCACCATTCCCTCATCCCCTCTAACTTACTCTGTCTCTTTCCATTTGCCTTTTTCCCTTTAAAGTTGGAGAGAGGAATCAATTTTTCTTCCTTTGGTCTTACTTCCCTTCTGCTTTCACACACCTTTCCCTTCAGGACCTCGCATTAGAACTCTCCACACACCTCTTCTCTTCCTGTGTGGCCAGAGCATAAGCGAGATGGGGGATACGAATCAACCTCTTTTGTTCTGGGTCCACTCCTTCCTGCCATAGGTGTTACTAGGAATATAGGACAAGTGGTTTTCCTCAGGAATGCAATCTTTTCACAAGAGGGCAGTGCTTACAGGCTACAGAAAAATTTTCTCCTACAGAGTCATATATCTGCTAATGTGTCCAAACTGAGGATCATTGATAATATCCTTATAGAGAAGCTCTAAGCGTCTGTGTCCCACCTGCAGAAACAGAATTCTTATATAAGGGTCAGTTTAATTTGAGAAATACCTAGACTTTCTCTATATTTTACTAGGAATGAGCCAAGTTTCCTATGTTTGTATGCCAGGAAAGGGCAGGGAATAAATAATCTGTGAGGTCTTTCCTCTCCATTAGATTCTGTTTCACTAATGGTTTCAGGAACAATAGAGTTGGGCTTTCTCTTTTTTCCTACATTTAATCAAATTGCACTTGTCCTATGTCTGATTGACTGTTAATGTCATGATGCTGCCACATTTTGTTTTGCTCATGAGTAAGATGGAAATTCACATCCAAGTCCCATTACCCCTTCACGTTGTCAACATTTATATCAGTTGCCATATGAGTTAAAGTCACTACTTCTGCAGGTAGAATTGCATCTGGAGAGGAAAAGATGAAGTAAGTCCGTATAGGTCTGAAGTTGGACCTCTTCTTGCTCTTTGATGTCTTCTGCATCTGTCTGCCTTTCTATTCTTTTCTTAGTATTTGTCTAATATCTCTCTCATTCTCTGACCCTCTCTTGGGCTTCCCGCGCTTTTTTCTCCACAAGTTTTCAAAATGTAGTTCAGAAACATTTTTATCACTGTATTTGTTTTATGTATATTCAACGTGCCATGTGTAGCTGGAACTGCTGACATTGTTCCAGGATAACTGAAGTCTAGGGAAATTTCAGCCTCACTCAACCTACTCATTTACGTATCCTCTTTCTCTCACTCTGCCATCTCACGTCTTTGCTACTATTTTCTGATTTTTGTCTTTGTTTCTGCTCTTACCCAAGAGCCCTTTAAGAAAGTGACCATTATGTTAGAAATGATTAGATTTGTTCCCTACTTTGAAATATTAAATGAAATGCTTATGTGGCCTAATACATTAGATCCCAAATCTGACTGCTTGCTTGCTGAGCAACTGAATTAGATTCTCTAGGTTAGAAAGTGTGATCTATTTAACTATTCATTTTGTCAAAGACAGAGGAAGTGTGTTATAGTTTTAATTATTTCATCTGACCCCTCTACTAAATCCTAATACTTGTAGGAGTAATATGGGTTTAAAAACATTTTATTAAGTATACCATATATTCAGAGAACTGAACAAATCATAAGGGTACAGCATGATGAATTTTCAGAAAGTGACTCCATAGGGTAACCAGCACACAGATCAAGACAAACAATGTCACTTGCCCCCAGAGGTTCTTATTATTCCGCTTTCCATCAGTGTCCCACAGGGGTAACTACTATTTGACTTTGAATACCAAAGCTAAATTGAGCCTGGTTTTGAACTTGATAAATTTAGAATCGTACAGGACATACTCTTTTGTGTCTAACTTCTTTGGCTCAATATTTTGCTTCATGAGATTCATTCCTGCTGTTGTGTTTAGACATTTGTTCTCGTTACTGAATAGATTTGCATTGTGTGCCTATCCCACAGTTTAATTACCCACTCTAATATTGATGGATATTTGGATAGTTTCCACTTTGGTCTGTTATAAATAGTACTCGTATGAAAATTCTAGAACAAGACCTTGGTGGCCAAATACTAGCATTCCTGTTGACTGTATGCTCATTCTCAGCTATAGCAGATACTGACAAAGTGTTTCACAAAGTGGTGGTTGTAGTAATTTACTCTCCAACCTGCAGTGTATGAGAAATCCAGTTGTTCCACTTGTTCAATCTCCTTGCCAAAATTCGGTTGGTGTGTCTGTATTTTTTATTTTAGCCATCATAGGAGGTGAGTGACTCTATTTCAAATGTAGGTTTACTTTGCATTTCTCTGGTGACTAATCATGTTAAGAGCCTTTCATATGTTGATCAGCCATTTGGATGTTCTCTGTTGTGAGTGCCTGTTCAAATGCTTTGCCTATTTTCTATTGAGTTGTCAGCTTTTTTCTTAGTGAGATTGTAAGGGTTCTTAATATGTTTTGCTCATGAGTTCTTTCTTCAACGTAAGTATTGATACCCTTTCTCTCCTCTGTAACTCTCATTTTTAGGCTTTATATGGTAATTTTTGATAACTGGAAGTTCTTAATTTTAATGTAGTGCAATGTTTCTATTTGTAGCCTGTATAGTGTTTTAACGTCCTGTTTAAAAAATCTGTCCTACTCCAAGCTCATAAATATTTTTCTATTTTTTCTTCTAAAAGAGTCTTTACTGTTCTATCTTTCACATTTAGATTTTATATCCACCTGAAATTGATGTTTGTGTATGGTGTGAGGTCAGGATCAAAATGTATTCTTTCCATATTCACATCCAACTTACCCAGCATTATTTATTGAAAACAACATGCTTCCCCTGCTACATTGTAACATCATCTGTCTTATCTGTAGGTGTGCTTCCAGCCTTCTATGTTCCATTTGTCTATGTATATAACGTTGTGCCAATAGCACCCTGTTTCAATTATTATAGCTTTAGTCTAGATATTTAGCAGTGTAAGTCCATCGCTTTTATTTTTCTTCTCCAAGAGTATCATGACTATTTTTGGCTCATTATGTAAGTCCCTCCACCCACCACCCATAACTGCTTTTAGTTTGATTGCCATTACATTGACTCTATAGAAAAATTTGGAGAAAATTGACATCTCTAAGTGCACAGTCTTCCAATCCATGAGCATGTTGCAGCCCTCCTTTTATTTAGGTCTTTTAAATTTTTCTTAAAAATATTTTGTTTGTAATCTAGGGGTCTTCTACATATTTCATCAAATTTAATCTTTCATATTTGAAGCTTTTGCTGTTATAGTTAATGGTATAATTCATAAAGTCTAATTTTCTGTTTGTTTATTATTCCCCTTTTTTTAGGGTCCTCGTAAGGTTTTGGTATCAAGATTTTACAGTCCTCATAAAACAAGTTGGAAAATTTTCCCTCTTACTCAGTTTGCTGATAGCATTATTTAAGATTAGCATAAAATATGGAAGCTGTGGGCCAGCCCCATGGCCTAGTGATTAAGTTCCTGTGCTCCTGTTTGGCAGCCCAAGGTTTGCCAGTTCGGATCCTGCATGTGAACCTGCACACTGCTCATCAAGCCATGCTGTGGAGGCATTCCACAGAGAAGCACTAGAATACACAACTATGTACTGGGGCTTTGGCAAGAAAAACAAAGGAGGAAGATTGGCAACAGATGTTAGCTCAGGGCCAATCTTCCTTACACACACACACACAAAAGTAACACAGATTAAAGTGATGATCAATGTAAAGTAAGAAACTATTCTAAGAATTTAAACACATTTTTTTAAAAATACGGAAGTTTGGATCCAGACTGTAATTCTAAATTTTTGTGTATATTATGATGTACATCATAATATATTTCAAATTCTGTGTAGATTAGATCATGTTCACCACCCAAAGACTAATTACAATCCAACAAGACACACGTGTGCCCAGCCACGCCTTTCACCCTGTTCCTTCCCTCCTTCCCCTCTGGTAACCACTACTCCAATCACTGTTGATATGTGATTGTTTGCTGTTGTTTTTGTCTTCCACTTATGGGTGAAATCATACAGTATTTGACTTTCTCCCTCTGACATTTTTCACTTAGTATAATACCCTCAAGGTCGATCTATATTGTCGCAAATGGCCAGGTTTCATCATTTCTTATGGCTGAGTAGTATTCCATTGTGTATATATATACACCACATCTTCTTTATCCATTTGTCCCTTGATGGGCACCTAGGTTGCTTCCAAGTCTTGGCTATTGTGAATAATGCTGCCATGAACATAGAGATGCATGTATCTGTATGCATTTGTGTTTTCAAGCTCATTGGATAAAGACCCAACAGTGGAATCGCTGGATCCTATGGTAGATCTATTGTTAATGACCTAAGGATACTCCATACTGCTTTCTATAGTGGCTATGATACGGACCCTGATATCAGTTTCCTCACATTAAACCCAGAATATATGGGTTTAAAATCACACTCATTCCTTGCTTACTCTCTGGCTTCCTGGCTCCATAATCCACTATCCTCCATGGAGACAGATACCATCAAGGACAAGCACCTGGATTATCTCCTCCCCGCAAAGAGATACAGTCTGGTGGGAAAGCTGCTGACCAGCAAGGTCACAGGCTTCCTCTTCTCTGCAAGTAGTCTCAAGGCAAAAGACAGGCTGGTGGGAAAGCTCTGACCAGCAAGGCCATATGCTCCCACTCCCCTACCTAAAACCCCAAATAAAAACCCTTCCTTTTACCTTTGTGGGGAGTTTGGGATTTCAGCGTTAGCTTCCC